>NC_012873.2:10645036-10955608 GCF_000003195.3 Sorghum bicolor | reverse complement strand
CATACCTTGTAGAGGATGCCAATTTAATCTACCTCACATGCCGCGTAGGACAGTGGTTAGTAGATACATACCGCATAGGGCGTTTGGCATTGTCGTAGATCCGTCTGCTCGATGACGTAATACATGATTTTGTCGATATAGTAGATAAGATCCAGGTAGAGGTAGCAAATCAGTTTCGCTAACAACGTCGGGAGTCGACGTCGTCGAAGTAGTCATGTCCGGAACGTTGGCGGCATGAGCGTCGGCGTCGAAGATCGGCGGCGGCTTCAACGGCGATGTTGACGAAGAGCTTGTCGTGCTGATAACGTGTTATAAAACATGTTGCTAGCGGTTGGAACCTTTCCCTCTCTGTCTCTCATGATCAGCATAGTAGATGAAAGTAGAAGAACAAATTAAATAGACACAAGATAGGGAGACTATTCTTTATTCCTTTGAATATCGGTGATTACAAAACATAGAGCTTTCACGTATATATAGTCCTGCCAAGGGCTAAGAATTTTAGTAAGAGTCCACGTATAAACGGACTAGGATTAGGATTCCAACTTCTTCTTTCGTTCTAAGAATTAAGTTTGTATGTTTTACAACAGAAACTACATGGGGGCACAGCGCCTGGAGGGGAAAAAAAGGAAAACAAAAAAAAAACAAAAAGTGAAAGTGTGGAACCACACTATGGCGAGGCGCGTTCGTTCCTGGGAGGGAGGAGAACGACCCAACGCCGTTTCTCAATTTTGGGTACAGAAGTAGACTTGGCCGAAGACCCAGCAGCCCAGGTCATTAGTCCAGCCGGAGCTAACACGGCAAGGCAAAGCTTCATTGAGCCCAGGTCCACGGTCTACTGCACATCACATTCGTCTATCCACATTTTTCAATTTCTTCTGATAGTGTGGGGTTCTTCTAGTATTTTAGCATTCAAAATTTAGTATAAATTTTTCCTAGTAAATACCTCCTAGTGAGGATTTCCTAGTATTTTGACTAGTGTTAGTGTTTTATTACTAACTAAAAACACTAGGAGAACTCCATTTTGGTAGTGATCATCAACAGTCGAAGAGTCTCAAGTCCAACGACACGGAAGCTGCTACACGCTTCTTCCGGTTCATTCACCATTACCAGTAGCCATGCCTACCCGAATTCTCGTCGTCCTCCTTATGATCCTCCTCTTGCTTACTTCCATCTCCGGTTCGGCGCAGACCAACGACGCCGAGCTCCGAGCTCTCCTGACCATCAAGAAAGATTGGGGCAACCCTGCAGCCCTGAGATCATGGAAGAACAGCAGCAGTGCCTCTGCTTCGTCCACTCACTCTCACTGCAACTGGGCTGGGGTTACATGCAGCAGCAGCAACGGCCAAGTGACCGCCCTCGTCTTCCAAAACTTCAACATGAGCCGTCCAATCCCAGCGTCCATTTGCAGCCTCAAGAACCTGACGCACATGGACCTCTCCTACAACAACCTCACCGGCGACTTCCCGGCTGCTGCACTCCACGGCTGCTCCGCTCTTCAGTTCCTTGACCTGTCCAACAATCACTTCTCCGGTGCCCTCCCAGCTGACATCGATAAAAAACTGTCGTCGTCGGCGGCGGCGGCGATGGAGCATCTCAACCTGTCAAGCAATGGCTTCACAGGCAGTGTGCCGTTGGCGATCGCCGGGTTCCCGAAGCTCAAGTCGTTGCTCCTCGACACTAACAGCTTCAATGGGAGCTACCCGGGTGCCGCCATCGGCGACCTCACGCAGCTCGAGACGCTAACCCTGGCAAGTAACCCCTTCGTGCCAGGCCCCATCCCTGACGAGTTTGGCAAGCTGAAGAAGCTGCAGATGCTGTGGATGTCAGGGATGAACCTGACTGGTGGCATCCCTGACAAACTGTCGTCGCTCACTGAGCTGACGCTGTTGGCTTTGTCCGACAATCATCTTGACGGTGAAATTCCGGCGTGGATTTGGAAGCTTCAGAAGCTCGAGATCCTGTACCTCTATGCTAACAGCTTCACTGGTGCGATTGGACCGGATATCACCGCCGTGAGCCTGCAAGAGATCGACCTTTCCATGAACTGGCTCACCGGACCGATACCGGAGAGCATCGGCAATTTGAAGAACTTGTGGTTGCTCTACTTGTACTTCAACAACCTCACCGGGCCGATTCCGTCGAGCGTCGGGCTGCTCCCGAACCTCGTGGACATCCGGCTATTCACCAACAGCCTCTCCGGCGCCCTCCCGCCGGAGCTCGGGAAGCACTCGCCGCTGGGCAACCTAGAAGTGAGCAACAACTTGCTCACCGGCGAGCTCCCGGACACGCTCTGCTTCAACAAGCAGCTCTACGACATCGTGGTCTTCAACAACAGATTCTCCGGCGCGTTCCCGGCGAACCTCGGGGACTGCGACACGCTGAACAACATCATGGCGTACAACAACCAATTCACCGGAGAGTTCCCGGGGACAGTATGGTCGGCGTTCCCTTACCTGACCACCGTCAAGATACAGAGCAACAACTTCGCTGGAGTCCTACCAGCAGAGTTGTCATCTAACATCACGCGGATCGAGATCGGAAACAATAGATTCTCCGGCGCAGTACCAACATCTGCCACTGGCTTGAAAACATTCATGGCGGAGAACAATTGGTTCTCCCATGGGCTCCCGGAGGACATGACCAAGCTCGCCAACCTCACTGAGGTGTCTCTCGCCGGGAACCAGATTGGCGGATCCATACCAGTGTCCATCTCAGCCCTTGGGGCTCTTAGCTACCTCAATCTCAGCAGCAACCAGATAACCGGAGCGATCCCGGCAGCCGCCATTGGATTGCTCCCGGCACTCACCGTCCTTGACCTCTCAAACAACAAGCTCGACGGCCAGATTCCAGAGGACTTTAACAATCTCCACCTCAGTTACCTGAATCTCTCGTCGAATCAGCTCGTCGGAGAGGTGCCAGCCGCACTACAGAGTCCCTTGTTCGCCGCCGCCTTCGCTGACAACGCTGGCTTGTGCGCCGGACAGGACGCCGGCATGCTCCTCCCGACGTGCGACCAAGGAGGAGGAGGAGGAGGTCGTAGTTCGGCCAGAATGATCATCATCCTAACAGCAACAATTTCCAGCATTTCTGCCATCACCTTCGTCGCTGCCATGGGATGGTTTGTCCTCCGGCGCAAGAGCAACTCGCTGGATGTGACGTCGTGGAAGATGACAGCGTTCGGGACCCTGAATTTTGGCGCGCAGGACATCATCAGCAACATCAGCGAGGAGAACGTGATCGGCAGAGGTGGGTCAGGGAAGGTGTACCGCATCCATCTTCACAAGGCAAGAGGAGGGCACGGTGGCGACGGCGACGGCGACGGGGCCGCCGGTCACTCGACGACGACGTCGACGGTGGCCGTGAAGAAGATCCGCAACAACGACGACGGGAAGGTGGGCGTGAACGACGACAAGGAGTTTGAGGCGGAGGCGAGGTCACTGGGCGGTCTCCTCCACGGCAACATCGTCAGGCTGCTCTGCTGCATCTCCGGCGGCGACACGAACACGAAGCTGCTCGTGTACGAGTACATGGAGAACGGGAGCCTGGACCGGTGGCTGCACCGCCGCGCGGCCGCGGCGTCAGAGGCGGAGCCGCCGCTGGACTGGCCGACGAGGCTGGGCGTCGCCATCGACGTCGCCAGAGGCCTCAGCTACATGCACCACGGCTTCACGAGCCCGGTCATCCACCGCGACATCAAGTGCAGCAACATCTTGCTCGACCGTGAGTTCCGAGCCAAGATCGCCGACTTTGGCCTTGCTCGCATCCTCTCCAAGTCCGGCGAATCGGAGCCGGTGTCGGCTGTCTGCGGAACGTTCGGTTACATTGCTCCAGGTGTGTGTGCCAGAGGACATTGGAAGGCTAAAGATTTCCATGTGTGGCCTGTGATTTGCCTGTGCCTGACACTGAGATTTTGGCTGCAGAGTACGTGAGCAGAGTGAAGGTGAGCGAGAAGGTGGACGTCTACAGCTTCGGGGTGGTGCTGCTGGAGCTCGCGACAGGAAGGGGGCCGCAGGACGGCGGCACGGAGTCCGGCAGCTGCCTGGCGAAGTGGGCGTCGAAGCGGTTCAAGAACGGCGGCGGCCCGTGCGCGGACCTGGTCGACGGTGAAATTCAGGACCCGGCTAACCTGGACGATATGGTGGCCGTGTTCGAGCTCGGGGTGATGTGCACCGGCGAGGATCCGTCGTCAAGGCCGCCCATGAGCGAGGTCCTGCACCGGCTCCGCCAGTGTGACCGGAATCAGACGTCCATTGACGACGACTCTGCTAAAGACGTGTGTGGCGTTCATTCTTTGGAGTCCATGGTTTAACGTGGCCTTTTGAGATGCCCCACCATCTCTTATCTCATTCCTATAATATAAAAACTTGCAATTTAAATGATTGGCATTTGATTACTCGTCCTATACAAAAAAAAAAGTTTCATCAAGTATATAATTACTCATAATTCACCTTCTCTTCCTCAAATATAGGAGATTCACCCCCTCTTGTTCAAATGTAGGAGATTCACCCCCTCTTCCTTTTCACATATAATTGGTATAGTCTGTAAGAAAAGAAAAATCTCCAATAATTATTATAAACATCACATATATAGGCTTTTAAAAGACGAGGGATGTATGTAATATGTTGGAAAGGCTAATCCTACAAAATACCACTTTAATTGAAAACAAAGAAAGCAACAGTTAGAAATTCAGGTGGTATATTTTAATCTAGAAATATATAAAGATATTTCTGACAATAATTATGTGCATGTATGGTTTACTCGTTATTCACTTATTCTAAACATGCTGAGCAAATTGATCATGTGAAAAAAAAAGGCAAAGCAACAAAAGTCAGTACAATGTATCCAGAGGTAGGACCAATGCTGAAGGCACTTTCAGCCCCGGCATCATCGCTCCCATTGGTGGACATGGGGCCTATCTGATATAGCTATTCAACACGATTTGGCGTGCACATGCATGTCGCTCTTCACAAATTCTCATGTGGGATTTGAAGCATATAAGGCCAGTCTTGGTAGAAGTTGTATTTGAGTTTCATTCATAATAAATAGGCTACCACATAGGTATTTTGGATGATATGACAGTGTGTTTAAAAAGAGAGAGAAGAAATAGATTTCATCTAGATGAAACTCTCTTGGCACGATTACCAACTCTCTATGAGTCTTGAAATTAAATGCCTATGAAACTATGGAATGAAACTCTCCATTGAGAGTGGATATTTTATCTAAGTTTTATTTCATTTCACATGACATAGCAACCTTGAAAACAACGCTATGAAACTCTCCACTAAGACTGGCCTAAGGCCATTCTCAACGGAAGTTTCATGACACAGTTTCCAATACATCCATATTTTGGAAACAGTGCATAAGGCCAGTCTAAGTGGGGTTTCACCAAGATGTCATGCTGTCGGCGTCTAGACTCGTGGTCTAGACACTAACGAGTATAAGTCTGCGTGACTACCCAAACTTGGATGGTGATGCAAGTGAGACACAGAGGGTTTATACTGGTTCGGGCCACGAATGCCCTACGTCTAGTGTAATCGGGGGTTCTGTATAACCTTGCACCCAAAGGTGCTTGTAGTAGGGGGTACAAGCAGGTTGCGAGAGAGGGCTAAGTCCCAGGTCTCGACTTAGTGGTGGACAGAGTGTGGGGCGCTGCTCTGTGAAAGAGTGTTGTGGGTGTGTGTCAGCTTGATCCTAGCTATGAGCCCTGGCTCCCCTTTTATAGCCTCAAGGGGAGACAGGGATTTACATGGGTAGATTTCCCTCAGTGGAAGAGTTACAGCCCCGACTCTGTTGAAGCCTGTCCGTCTCGTCCTTGAGGGATGGTCGCTCCTGTGGAGGTTTACCGAGCCCTGTAGGAGTCATGGGGGTCGGATCGCCGGTGCTGCTGCATATCGCGTCAACAGTGGGAAGAGACGTCAAATAGTGGTGCTGATTAACCTCCCCCATTCCCCTTTCCACTGTGAGGCGGTACGCCACAGTAAAAAAGGTAAGGTCGCACAGTGAAAGAGGTGGGGCTGCAGTGCTCAGGGTGGTTGGAACAGTCGTCGCCCTGCCCTGCTGCGGTATGGGAGTCATCGCGTCTGTCATGTCGTGGGTACGGGTGCCGTGCGGTGGAAGTCTTGCTGCCCAGGTGCAGTGGGGTCCCGCGCCCGAGCCTGGACGGGGTCGGGCGAGTCGGAACTCGCGTCCGAGGCCCTGAGGGGTCGGGCGAGTCGGAACTTGCGTCCGAGGCCCTGAGGGGTCGGGCGAGTCGAAACTTGAGTCCGAGGCCCTGAAGGGTCGGGCGAGTCGGAACTTGCGTCCGAGGCCCTGGGGGTCGGGTAAGTTTGAATGAACTGGGGCCCGTACCCCGGTGATTGTAGTTAGTATGTTTTTGCGTTTTTTGTTGCTCTAATTTGGGTATCCCCTTTTTATGGTACCCAACAGTAGCCCCCGAGCCTCTGAAGGGGTGGGGTCACCTCTTTAGAGGTTCTCTCCCCGGGGACTGCTTGTTGACTGGGAGCTTTTTTACTTTTCTCCGGAGGGTGCGCGCGAGCGCACCCGCCGGGTGTAGCCCCCGAGCCTTTTGGAGGAATGGTGTTATTCCTTCAAAGGCTTTTACCCCTTGCAGCTATAGTCTGGAGTATTTTTGAGGGATAGGTTGCGCGTTCTTTACACGTAGTGCCTGTTCCCATGGTGCGAGGAAGCCCCCGAGCCCTTTCCCCAAAAGGGTCGATCAGGTTCTTTCTCGTCTTATAATTGCGTCCCTCATTCTTTCTTTCGTTCGGAGGAGGGGTGGGTCGTGCCGTACTACCCTCGATGGGTGAGTGACGACGCTTCCTGGGAGCTGCAGGCGGGTAGATCCAAGTGGATGTCCGAGTCCCATTCGATAGGGGTCGGCTAGTGGCCTTATGGGCACATCTCAAAAAGTACCCGAGGGCAGTCACGGTGGGTGTCGGAACCGTTCGTTAGGTTCCGAGGGCTCGATGCCTCCCTCAATGGGATCCCACTCACGTGACACCCGCATGGGTCTCGGATATGACTTGTAAAGATGCGCCGACCCCCCATGGGGCTCGAACCTTGGCCTCTATTGTGCTCATCTTCAGTCATCCCTCGCTCAGTCATCCTGAGGCGACTGTTCGAACCTGTGTCGCAGGTCAGTCTCGCAACCTCTGGAACGTAGGTGGCCATGGCCTGGGGATTTTGGGCCTCGAAAGGCTTTCTTCAGACTCGTTCTGTAGTGTTGGGGTCAGGCGAGACGGAATCTGCACCCGACGGGAAACCGCCTTGAAACTTCAGCTCGGGGTCTTGATGGGGTCGGGCGAGACGGAAAACTGCACCCGACGGAGACCTTCCTGTGACGCTTGGTCAGCGGGGGGTCGGGCGCCGCGTCCCCTGGAAGGAACCGCCCTGACGTAACTTTTCAGGGCGCTTCTTTTGAGGCGCGGTGCGTGGGAACTCGAAACGGCCGTGCCGTCTCGCTCTGGCTGGATGGGACGTTTCGCCTGTGAAATAAATGCGCGCGCGCAGCGGGCGCGGAAATCGGAGGGAGTTGGCGCTTCGAGTTTTTCACCTGGTGCGGAGTGGGCGACGGTTGCTCTCCTTCCCTCTTGGGCTTCTGCGCAGGAGACGTGGTCGTGGTGCGCCCATTCTATAAAAGCGGCCGCTGGGGGCTTGGTTTCTTTCCTCTCGCTCCTGCGCCAAAAAAGCCCTTGCCTCCTGCCTTTTCTTCTGCCGTCGTCTTCTCCACATCTGCCGCACAGACGCTCCTTTTCCTCCCAAAGCCATGGCCGGCGTTGAGGCGTGGCCGCCCTGCAATGTGACCAAGTCCGCGATGGAGGCGCGCGTGAAGGCCGGGATTCTCCGTCCTCTCAAGGATGTTGAGTTCCCGGAGTGGATCGTTCCCTCGGCGAACGACAGGGAGCCAAACCCGCCACCGGGCTATGCGGTTTGCTTCCTGTCGTTCCTGGACCGGGGGTTCGGGATTCCGGCCGGTCGCTTGATCAGGGCGATCCTCCACTACTACGAGGTGGAGCTACACAACCTGAATCCCAACTCGGTGATGCAGGCTGCCGTCTTCGCCACGGTTTGCGAGGGATTCCTGGGGGTTCCTGTCAATTGGAACCTCTGGCTTCACCTCTTTAAGGCGGAGATGTCGGCCCGTTACGTGGGGAAGGAGAAGTTCCCCCTACGGGCTGGTGGCTGCACGCTGCAGCTTCGTCAGCAGCGGGCCGGGCTGTACATCTGGAGCTCGATGCCCTCGTCAAACCGGGGGTGGCAGAGCGGGTGGTTCTACCTTCGGAATGACGGCGGTCTGCTGCCGAAGTATACCGGGAAGATGGTGACGGAGGTTCCCCAAAAGTGGGCGTGGGGCGCTCCGGCCGAGGAGCAGAAGAGGCTCGCCCCGCTTCTCGCGGGGCTTCAAAAGTTGCGAGATGCCGAAGTCACCGCGGCCACGGTAGCAATCGCCTTCCACAAGAGGAGTCTGCTTCCGCTGGCGCAGCGGCGAGCGTATATGTTCGAGATGACTCGGGACGTCCCCTGGGCTGGGACGAGGATGCTGGCCGAGCCGATATCGGCATCGGACATTACCGCCCGGGTGGAGAGGACGACACACTCGGACATGAAGATTTCCCGGGTGGTTCCGATGCGTCCTGAGAAGGGTTATATTTCTCTGGTAAATGTGGATTTTTTTTTGCGCCTTCTTCTCTTTTCCTTTTTGCCTTTTTCTTGACCCCTGACTATTTGCAGAGGATGGGGGTCGTCAAGGATTCCCCGCCCCCTGTTCCGGAGGACAAGGAGATCCGGGCCAAGAATCGGGCCCGAAATGAGGAGCAAAAGAAGGCCAAGGAGGACAAGAAGGCCAAAGCAGCGCGGAAAGCGCAGCGGCGGGAGATCTCCGCCAAAAATCACCGTGAAGCCGAGAAGGCGGGGGTCGCCCCGTCCCCCTCTCCCGAGACTTCGGTCTCAGAGATAGAGGGCGGGGGCGGCGACACCGACTGGCTTGACGAGCTGATGGAGGAAGACGACGCAGTCCCTCCTGCCGGGGGGATCGAGGCCCCGGAGGGGTCAAAGGCCCGAGGTGGGTCGGAGGCCCCCGAGGGGACCCAGGCGCCGGGGGGCGGACAGTCCGTCCCCCACATCATTGTGGACGACGAGGACAGCACCCCTCGTGAGGGTTGAGCCCCCGTGGGTCCTCAAGAGGGGGGGAAGGAGTCGGGGGCCGAGCCCGAGGTGCCTCCTCATCCGGTAGTGCCGGAGAGTCTGGCCGAGCCCTCCCCAGCGTCCGGGGCAGGAACCGGTGCCCTGGTGGGGGCGTCGCAGGCCGAGGCCACCATGGTGCCCCCTGCGCCGTCGGCACGCGAGGCGGGGGTCCGACCGACGGCCCCTAGCGCCGCGGGAGACCCCCAAGGAGCTCCGAGCTCCCATAAGAAGTCTGCTCCCCGAGCGAGGTACATATAGGATTTCTGATCCTTCTGCTGATTTTTTGTTTTTCTCTTTCTTCTAACCTAGTGTTGTTCCCCCAGCCGTAAGCAAAAGGCGCCTTCGGTGGCGCTGGCCCCCCTGAAGGTTGTGAAGAGGGGGGCTCAGTCGACTCCCGGGTCGGCTAGGACCGTGTCGCCGCCGCCTCCGGGCTACGAGGAGGGAGGGCGCCACCAGGGGCAAGACACAGGGGCGCCGAAGCCCCAAGGACCGGAGGAGATGGCCCTTGCCCCCGGGGCTGCGCCTCCTCCGGAGGATGCTGATCTGGGAGGTGCGGTCCGACCTGCGCATACTGAGGAAGGCCGAGCCATCGTGGCGTCCAGCGCGGCGCCCGAGGCCCCCACGGCGGGAAGGGAGTAAGATGCCGGATGGGGCAAGAGCCCCGTAATTTGGCCTAACCTCGGCGTTGCCGAGGGGGGGCCCAGATTCGTTCTGGACGACCCGTCGAAGAATTACCACTGGCAGGGTCTGGAATCATGTGGGCGTGCCAGCGTCGAGGCCATCAACCGAGCTTCTCAGCTCGTGGCCCGGGACATGTTCAATTTGGCCCAGGTAAGGCTTTCACCCATGTTGTAAAGTATTTTTGTTCTTATTTTGCAATGCTAACTCCTTGTGTGACTTCCGATTCTGTAGGCGCTCAAGGCAACATCCCTTGAGAAGTCAGTTTTTCTCCGCTGGGAAAGGGATGCCTGGGCGTCTTATGAGAATGAGAGGGCTGCCAGGGAGGCGGCCGAGGGGGAGCTCGCGAAGGAGTGCGAGATTTCTGCCGAGCTTCGGCAGAAGTGCTCGGCACTGGCTACCGAGGCTCGGGAGGCCCGGGACGAGGTCGCCCCCCTGGAGGAGAGGATTGGGGCTCTTGCCCAGGAATCCGAGGTGCAGAAGGCGGCGGCTGAGGGGTACAAGGGTGAGGTTGCTCGACTTGAAGCTTTGCTCGCCGAAAAAGACCTTGCCCTGAACCAAGCTCAGACTGACCTAGCCGGGGCTCTCAGCCAGGTGGCCCGCTGGCATCAGAGCTCGGCGGAGCACGAGAAGCTGTTGATGCAAAACTGATCTGCAAACACAAAGGGCTAATACCCGATTCAAACGTTAAGGCGTGCCAGCCGATTTGACCTTGCTATCGGCAAAGGTGATAACTCGAATACTTTAGTCCTGACAACAGCGATGCGCCCGGATGTCACGGCTAAGAGGTACTCACGCGGAACTTGAGAACACGCCGAGCTTAAGTCGACGAATTCCTAAGAACTCGTAACAAAAGGAAAAAGTATGACGAAGTCGTCGAAAAGTAAATGCTGGAATATGAGTAAAAACGTGTGTTTGATTCATTGATTCATTTTTACAAGGCCCTAGGGTCTATATTTATACCCTGCTCAAAGAGCTACAACCAGACACGATTAGAATTCGAATTCCAAATTACACGGAATCCGTATACAAAACGATGCAAATAATTAAGGAAATAACAAAACTATCCCTCGTGACAAACCGAAACTCCTCCACATAACGACCGGCAGCTTCCGGACTCCCTCTTTGCATCATCGGCAGACCCTTTGCCATAGTCATCGGCAGATTTTCTTATCTAGCCATCGGCACCATATTACTGCCTGTGGACTTAGTCACGTTCAACTTCTCCCTCATCGGCAACCATCCTCATCGGCAACCCACTTTGTAAACATCGTACTGCCACCTTATCCTGCCATCCTAGACACGTGCCCAAAAACGGTGTCAACACATGCCCCCCAGTTTCGGAGTATAAAACTATTAATGCTCCGAAATTCTCTGCAGTAATGATGCCTTTTCCCGCAATTAATGCTCCTAATCTGGTAACCGACAACCTCAATCTGAACAACTCTGATCCTATTCCTCCGCAGATTTCTCGAAATCCCCAACTTCCTAAACGGGCATTTTTCTCAGCCGTACATCGGCAACAATACCGTTACAAAGATCTGTCGATGTTCTGACCAGGATATTCGCACAAACAGTTACTTCCCCTCTATCCGCCCATCGGCAATATGACCGTTATAGAATATTGCCGATGGACCGACCAGGAGATCTCGCACAGTAAAATATCTTCAGATAATGACCGCTTCCCGTCAAATCACCTGCACAATCCCTAGATTACCGTGCGAACAGTTACCATATCCACCTGAGTACCCTCGGATTTCTCGGATGCGGCAAAGAGATAAGTCGGATTTGCCCTTGCCCATTTTGTCCTATAAATAGTTCCTTCTTGGGTTCTCCTTCCCCATCACACCATTCTACTACCCAACTTTACTTTTCCAGCGGCGGCGCCACCAAAAACTCTCAAGGTCTCCGACAAGTACCCCTCTTCACCAACTCCGGCGTCTTCAAACGCTTCCTTCGCAGCAAGATGGCCGTCGGGTTCGTCGTCCCTGAGGTCAAATCTCCACCCCGTCTTCTGTATTTTTCTTCATATCCCTGTTCACTCGCAATTCATTTTACTGAACATCTTCCTTTTCTTTCCTCTTTGTATTTCTTTTTACGCCCAAAATCACTAGGAATTGTCCAACAAAATCGTCATCCCCACCGATCAACCACACCTTCAATGCCTCGGCCCTCTAGGGGACCCAGATCCAACTGACCTTATCAACGCAGAAACCAACAGGATCCCCTTCAGAGCCGAAAATTTTTCCTTAGATCTGTGGAAGGACACCTTCCGCTCTTGGCCCAGCCCAACTGTAGGGTGGAAAGACTGGTTCTTGAGGGTCAGCAACTCTAATGAAGTTCAGTGGGGTGAAAGGAATCTAGCCCAATGCATTAGATTGTCCATTGCCGATATGCATAGGAACGAGTCACTGCTGATAGCTGCATCCTACTTTTGGTCAGACACCCTCAATGCTTTTGCCTTTGGCCACGGCCCTGCTTCTCCTACTCTTGCCGATGTAGCCATGCTTACTGGTCTAGATATATCTTCTGCCGATAGCACCCACTTTTTTGATACTGCCCCTAGTGCCAAAGTGGAGACTCGCGCTATCGGCGGTTGGTCGGGGTACATTCAGAAGTACCGTGGGAAAGGATCTGTCACCATAAAGGAACAAACCACCTTTTTGAACATGTGGCTGGACAAGTTTGTATTCTGTGGTCGATCGGCAGGACCGACTTCTGTCTACCTATCAGCAGCAGAAAAACTGGCTAACGGTGGCCGATTCCCTCTCGGCCGATACTTGCTTGGCGCTGCTTACCACCTTCTCCATCAAGTAGCCCAGAAACTTCTGCTCGGCCAATCCACTGGCAACTTGGGAGGCCCCTGGTGGTTTGTCAACATGTGGCTCAATCTGCATCTGCACAAGCGTCTCAACTTCAACCTGTTCACACAGCGTATTGGGTGAAGAGGAATCGGCAACACGCGCCCCCTTGAACTTTGGCGAAGCTGTCATAGTTCTGCCTGGTTCAGGGGGTAATCCAGATCAGATCGGCCGATTCTTCCAGACACTGTATGAGGGTTTGACCAGAGACGAACGACCATGGTTGGCTTATGATGACCCAGATAGCATGCTCCCTCTGACCTTCAATCCATTTGATGAAGCTCTCGACAGGGACAATGAGGCGATGATGGCAATTGTGACTCCCAGAATCATTCCAGTGAATTTCTTTGGTAACAAAAACCTCCCCTCAAACTTACGAATTTTACAATCCATCGGCATTAGCTCGCCAGTTAGCTTTCGGCCTGTTGCCGATTGCACTTCCTTATGCCGATGTGATAAAACCCAGAGAAACTATCAACAACCTTCTTGAGTGGACTCGAGCAGCCCAACTACCACCAAACGCCGATATAGATGTAGATCTGTCAGAATGGGTTCCGGCTGCTTTTATCACTCAGGCATACAAGTTATGGTGGGCAGAATGGAAAGAGCATCTATTCTGCAGATCGGCACTTTCATACCGCGGCATGATTGACTCCGAATACGAAGTTCCTGATGACACTGTAAGTAACTCAAACCAACGTTTCATTTTCCCAATATTACCTCCATCGGCAGCTTACCCTTGTATTCCTTTTGTAGGTTGACAATATTCCTCCATTGGTTAGCAGGAGTGGCAGGCCGATCGACTTGTTTCCAAGGCCCGATTTCCTCAATCGGCCACAATGCCCCCACTCTATCTTCCATCGTGCATCGGGGTGTACGCCTCAGGAAAGTCACCACCAGAAGAACCCAGACATCACCAACGGTAGCTGCTCCCACTCTTGCGCGGGCTTTCAAGGTAATTTGTCAAATATTTTCCTTTATGCTGACTATCTTTATATCGGCTATATTTATGCTTATAAACTCTTGTTCATTATTGCAGCAAACCGGCGCATCGGCGAAAGCCAGGCGTGAGAGTACCGATGCCCCCCAGTCTAGCCAACCCAAGAGAAAGGGCACCACGGGTGTTAAGACTGGAACAAAGCGCCAGAAGGTAGCAATTCCCCCTCCTCCTCCGGTATCTCCAATTCCGGTGGAGTCTTCTCCTTCTTCTCCAGAAGCCCAGCCACAGCAAGCACCATCTCCCCCACCTATGCAGGAAGCACCACAGATAGAAGAACCCCAACAGGAAGGATCTCAAACAGAAGATACATCAGCTGACATGGGTGAACAAACAACTGGCCCGGTGGGTCCAGTTATACCGGCAGTTCTCCCGGTTCAGACAACCGTTGTCCCTCCTCCAGGTAACATACTTTAACAATATCGCTACCGATGAACTTATTCTTATTTAGTCTCATAACTCCTTTTGTCTTCTTTCAGTTGATATCGTTCCATCGGCAATCTCAGCCGATCAACCTGTAGCTCCATCGACATCTTTGGCCGATCAGCCTGCAGCTCCGTCAGCACTTCTCAGTCAAAGACAAGAGATCGCCTTGAAGCAAGTAAGTCACCGTTTACCGTTAGCACTATTTGCCGATTCTCTAAGTATGAGCTAATTTTGCTTTCCCTCCCAGGAACAAGATTCTCCCGATAGCCTGTTCTCCTTCGCCATCGATCTCTCTGAAGAAGAAGGTGAAGAAGCAAGCTCTTCTCAGACGGTCGGCATCACATCGGCAGAGATCAGGGTCAGGCTGGAAGAATTGTCAGCTCTCCTTCACCAGGACACAGCGCAATTGGTTGATGACTCCGACCCTACCAAGACCCTGTTCAGAACTCTCAGAGGCCAAATCCCAGCCGATGTTGAAGAAATCCTGTTCCAAGCCGCTCATCTGGAGAGTCGCCAGCTGCAGTACCAGAGAGCTTCTCGGCGTCTTGCCGATAGAGCCGCTCAGACTCAACTCTCCGATGAAATGAGGAAAGAGAAGCTTTTGACTGATGAGAAGCACAAGAACATCGGTATCCTGAGATCTTCTGGAGACGCGCTGAAGCAGAAGATATCCGATCTGTCGGCAAGAAAAGAATCCCTGTTGGCGGAACTCAAGGAAGTAGAGAACGCTCTGTCCCAAGCCCAACAGGAAGAGAGCCAATTGCTAGAGACCATCAGGCTTCTTGAGCACGAGCGAAATGCCCATGGTCGCAAGGCACTTCAACTGAAGAAGAAGCTGAAGCCGATAGAAGGTTCTGCCGATGATGACATCAAGGAGATAGAAACAGCCAACCAAATTCGGCTACGCGCTATATCGGCAATCCAGACGCTGCTTAACACATAGAGTTTCCATCGGCATTATATCTGCGCTTTCCTGCTTCCTCAGCTTTTAGTCTAGCCGATAGGACTGTTATCGGCACCTAAACTTTTGAAACACCAAGTCTTGTCCCCAAGCATTTGGATCCAGCCGATAGGAGTGTTATCGGCACCTAAACTTCTATGCATCGACCCATATACTGGGGTAGTACTTCTTTAAATATTTGCCGTTTAATGCTCTTGGAAATTCAATTCCTTCGAGGGTTTCTAGAATGTAGGCATTACCAGGAGCCGATCGACTTATCCGATAAGGACCCTCCCAATTAGGAGACCACTTTCCAAACTTCAAACTTTTGGTCCCAATTGGTAAAATTAATTTCCATACCAAATCCCCATCGGCAAACTCTTTAGCCTTCACTTTCTTATCATACCATCTAGCAACTCTCTTCTTATTTTCTTCTATACTCATTAAAGCTTTTAACCGATGCCCTGCTAGATCGTCCAATTCATCGGTCATCAAAGTGGCATAACCATCGGAAGTTAATTGATCTTGAAAAGATAATCGCCTAGATCCGGCCTTAATTTCCCAAGGCAACACTGCATCATGTCCATACACCAATTGATAGGGTGATACTTTGGTCGATCCATGACAAGCCATCCGATAAGACCACAATGCTTCATTTAATAATGTATGCCACCGCTTAGGATTTTCTTCAATCTTTCATTTAATAAGCTTGATAATTCCTTTGTTAGACGCTTCGGCCTGCCCATTGGCTTGAGCATAATAAGGAGAAGAATTCAACACTTTAATTCCCATACCGATTGCGAATTCATCGAACTCCCCCGATGTGAACATGGTGCCCTGATCGGTAGTAATCGTCTGGGGAATCCCAAATCGGTAAATAATATGCTCCTTCACAAAATCAATCATATTGGCCGATGTGACTTTCTTCAAATGAATAGCTTCAACCCACTTAGTGAAATAGTCAGTGGCAACTAGAATGAACTTATGCCCTTTGCTAGATGGTGGATAAATCTGGCCGATCAGATCGATGGCCCATCCCCGGAACGGCCAAGGCTTTATTATAGGATTCATAGCCGATGCGGGTGCTCTCTGGATATTACCAAACTTTTGACAACCTTGACATCCCTTGAAATATTTAAAACAATCTTCAAGTATGGTTGGCCAAAAATATCCATTCCTTCGAATCATCCACTTCATCTTAAAAGCTGACTGATGCGCTCCACACACTCCTTCATGGATTTCCCCCATCAAACTTCTAGCTTCATCATCACCCAAGCATCGGAGAAGAATTCCGTCGATAGTTCGATAATACAATTCATTTTCAAGGAGCACATACTTGGTTGCTTGAAATCGAACCCGTCTTTCAACTTTTTTGGATGGATCTTTTAGATAATCAA
This sequence comes from Sorghum bicolor, assembly GCF_000003195.3. Classification (NCBI taxonomy): domain Eukaryota; kingdom Viridiplantae; phylum Streptophyta; class Magnoliopsida; order Poales; family Poaceae; genus Sorghum; species Sorghum bicolor. The sequence continues at coordinate 10,939,126 of NC_012873.2, read as the reverse complement.
TAATTTCTTTCCTCCAATCACCGGCACCGACTGCCGATGTCGCATTAATTATTGGCTGATATCCCGAGGCATGCTGAGCTAACCGATTAGCGTTTTCATTATGCAATCGGGGAACATGCTCCAATCGGAAATCCTTGAATTCCTTTAACAGTTGCATACTTCTCTCGAAATAAGTTATGAGAACTTCACTTCGGCATTCATAGCTTCCGGCCAATTGATTTATAACCAACATACAATCCCCGAATATTTCAACAGCATCAGCACGAACTTCTCTTAACAACTCCAATCCCTTGATCAGAGCCTGATACTCAGCCTGATTATTTGTTGATGTGGCAACAATCGGCAAGGAAAACTCATACTTCCTCCCCTTAGGGGAAACTAATACAATGCCGATTCCTGCCCCCCGGTCACAGGTAGATCCATCAAAGAAGAGCGTCGAGGGTACAATTTCCAAGGTTTCCACTAGACCGCAATGCTGAGTCACAAAATCGGCCATAATCTGCCCTTTGACTGCCTTAGCCGATTCGTAACGCAAATCGAACTCCGACAGCGCTAAAATCCATTTACCGATCCTACCACTCATAATCGGCATAGATAGCATGTATCGGACCACGTCATCTTTGCAAACAACAGTGCATTCGGCCGATAACAGGTAATGTCTCAGCTTGATACATGAAAAATATAAGCATAAGGATAGTTTCTCAATGGCCGAATACCTGGTTTCAGCATCAATCAACCTCCTACTCAAATAATAAATTACCCTTTCTTTCCCTTCAAATTCTTGAACTAAAGCTGAACCGATAACCGATCCATCGGTAGATAAATACAATCTGAAGGGCTTCCCTTGTTGAGGTGGAACTAGAACTGGGGGATTTACTAGATACTTCTTGATTTCATCCAGAGCCAACTGCTGTTCTTCTCCCCAAATAAACTCTTGATCGGCTTTCGATTTAAGAAGAGGACTGAAAGCACGAATCCTACCAGACAAATTCGATATAAATCTCCTGATAAAATTTACCTTGCCGATCAAGGATTGGAGCTCGGTTTTGTTGGTAGGGGCCACTATTTTATTGATGGCATCAATAGATCTTCGACTAATTTCAATACCCCTCTGATGTACCACGAAACCAAGAAACTGCCCTGCCGATACACCAAATGCACACTTGTTGGGATTCATCTTCAATCCAAGCTTCCTTGTGCACTCTAACACTTTTTGTAAATCGGCAAGATGCTTTGAGAAATCTCCAGACTTAACCACCACATCATCAATATAAATCTCCACGAGCTTGCCGATGAACTCATGAAATATAAAATTCATAGCCCTTTGATAAGTAGCACCAGCATTCTTCAACCCAAAAGTCATGACTATCCATTCAAATAGCCCAACATGACCAGGACACCTGAATGCGGTTTTTGGAATATCCTCCTCCGCCATGAATATTTGATTGTAACCTGCATTACCATCCATGAAGCTGATGACCTGATGACCAGCCGCAGCATCAACCAGTAGATCGGCGACAGGCATTGGGTGTCCATCCATCGGCGTAGCTTTATTGAGATTCCTGAAATCAATGCACACCCGAAGCTTCCCGTTCTTCTTGTAAACCGGAACAACATTGGAAATCCACTCGGCATACCGACACTGCCGAATAAACTTAGCTTCAATAAGTTTGGTGATTTCGGCCTTAATATCAGGTAGAATGTTAGGATTACATCGGCGGGCTAGTTGCTGATGTGGCCGAAATCCAGACTTGATGGGTAACCGATGTTCAACAATTGATCGGTCTAAACCAGGCATCTCGGTATAATCCCAAGCAAAGCAATCTTTATATTCCTTTAACAAACTAGTCAATTGTTGCTTACTCTCAGGATCTAATTTAGCACTAATAAAAGTAGGCCTAGGCTTATCACCACTACCTATATCTACTTCTACCAAATCATCGGCCGATGTGAATCCCTGGCCTAATTTTCCATCATCGGCGAATCTATCCATTAAAAACCGTCGTCAGAACCGACTGCTTGGATCGGTGGAATCTCATAATCGGCAACTTTGAGAAAATCTTTCTCCCAAACTTCTCCTGAAATGCACCTGGTCCTTTCGTAAGTATCCGCTTCTGCCGATGCGATAACATAAGAAGAATCTCCTGGGACAATCTCAATCTTGTCACCTACCCACTGAACCAAGCATTGATGCATTGTAGATGGGATACAACAATTGGCATGAATCCAATCTCTTCCCAATAATAAGTTGTAAGCACCTTTTCCGCTGATCACGAAAAAAGTTGTCGGCAAGGTTTTGCTGCCGATGGTCAACTCTGCACATATCGCCCCCTTGACTGGAGACACGTTCCCTTCAAAGTCTTTGAGCATCATATCGGTCTTGGTCAAATCTTGATCCCCTTTCCCAAGCTTCCGATATACTGCATACGGCATAATATTAATAGCAGCTCCACCATCAACTAGGATCTTGGTCATTGGCTGCCCATCAACCCTTCCTTTGAGGAACAGAGCTTTAAGATGCTGCCTCTCGTCACCGGCAGGTTTCTCAAAGATAGCCGTCATCGGATCCAGAGCCAACTGAGCTATCTGATCAGAAAATTCCAACTCATCATCACTGGCTGGTGCAAGAAACTCCATCGGCAACATGAAGACCATGTTGACGCCTGCCGATGGACCTTCCCTCTTAGTGTCTGACGGCTGCCGACTTCCAGAGTTCTCTCCCTTGTTTAGCTCTTCTTGCCTTTCACGTTGCAATCTCCTTTTATGTGTCTTGGTTAATCCTCCAGGGCACCATGGAGGAAGTGGCCTTTGCCTTGCCGTCGGGCGTCGGTTCTCCCTTGACTCCATACGATGCGTGTTAGCATCCCTGCAAAATATGAATTCATCGGGAACCCGCGCATCAGCCATTTCCTCGAGCTCTTCTTGGTTCCTGGGAAAATACTGGACACGGTCACTAAGTCTGTCGTGCCCACTAAATCTGCCCCCCAGCCGGTCATGAACTGACACCCTTCCTCTGATCGGCCCATTAAATCGCCGTTCATCATCATGATAATGCCGATCGATCCTTTCGTACCGATCATAACCGTTGCACTCAGGGCAGTCTCTGATAGTAGGAAGCTTGATATTTTCCTCCCAACAATGGATGAAGAATGGACAATTCCAATGATCCCTGTGCCGATTCCACTCCTGTCGGCGTCTTTCTTCTTCCCGTCGATAATCTTCCTGCTGGCGCCGATACCGATCTTCCCGTCGTTGCCAATTTTCTCGAGGCCTTCTATGAGTTATGACGATACCAGATCGAGGAGGCCTTCCTGAGCTAGTTCCTTCCTGGACCAAGCCCTTACTTCTTGCATCGGCAGTAGTAACTTGATGCTGAGGATCTACCGATGCACTCTTCTCAGCTGTCTCCGATGTTAAGACCTTAGCCTTCCCCTTAGCATCCAACATGTTTGTCGGGAAAGGATGTTGGTCTATCTTCATCGGCTTCTGGGCTTTGGAACTGTCAAACTTGATTCTCCCTGACTCTATAGCCGATTGCAGCTGCTGTCTGAATACTTTGCACTCGTTCGTGTCATGGGAAGTTGCATTATGCCACTTGCAATATCTCATCCTCTTCAACTCTTCTGCCGATGGGATCACATGGTTAGGTGACAGTTTGATCTGACCTTCCTGAAGTAGAAAGTCAAATATCCTATCAGCCTTAGCGGTGTCAAAAGCAAACTTCTCTGGTTCCTTCTGCCCAAAAGGACAAGACATCGGCTTCTTGTTTTTTACCCACTCTGCCAAGCCGATTACTGGTTCTTCATCAGAATCTGAGCTTGTTGCTTCATCGACAAATGACACTTTCCTATTCCATGCTCTTTTAGGCTCGAAAGGCTTGATGTCTTGATCAGAAATCCTCTGCACCAAATGACTTAAACTTTCGAACTCCTGAGAGGCATACTTATCCCTGATATGTGGCAACAAACCTTGGAAAGCCAAATCGGCTAGCTGCCGATCATCCAGAACCAAGCTATAGCATTTATTCTTGACCTCTCGTATCCTCTGCACAAAACCCTCAACCGACTCATCATTACGTTGCCTCAACTTGACCAAGTCGGTGATCTTCTTCTCATGAACCCCCGAGAAGAAGTATTTGTGGAATTGCTTCTCTAGATCGGCCCAAGTAATTACTGAGTTGGGAGGTAATGATATGAACCAAGTAAAGGCCGATCCAGACAATGATGATGAAAATAGACGAACCCTCAATTCGTCCCTGTTACCAGCCTCTCCACATTGAATGATGAACCTGTTGACATGCTCCATGGTTGACGTGTCGTCCTGCCCGGAAAACTTTGTAAAATCCGGTACCTTGTACCGATGTGGAAGCGGGATCAAATCATACGCGGGAGGATACGGTGTCCGATAAGAGTAAGTGTTGACTTTGGGTTTTATCCCAAATTGTTCCCTCATTACTTCAGCAATCTTATCGGCCCAATATGCATCGGCATCTTGCTGATGAGGCGGCTGCGGATCTGGCACTTGGTGGCGAACCTCCACGTGTCTGTTCGGGACGTGATCTGCACGGAACATTGTATTGATCACCTGTCCTCCAATCTGCGGACCACCAAACTGCTGTCCACCGATTGGCTGTCCTCCGAGTTGCTGTCCAAAATTCATTGGCTGGTTGGGAATCCCCTGACCTTGGAACTCGGGATAGACCTGCCCTTGCTGGAACCCTGTAGTCTGGTAACTCTGCTGGGGCGATTGTGGAAAGGCTTGCTGTCCAAGCCATCCATTATTAGCGTTCATCGGCATAGGTGCTGCCGATGATTGGTAATTGGGTACCGTCGTTGAATTGACATACCCCGACTGAGCCATAGACCTCTGTTGCATCAGCATTGACTCTGCCAATGCGTTGGGCATCTGGAACATTGAATCTTGAGGATTTCCAGTGTGAGGCCTTGCAGTAGTAGTTGTGGTATACCGAGGACTCTGGTTCACCGGCGCATTGGGGGTTGCCGATGTCATAGGAGTTTTGCCCCTCAGGTCAGTTATTTGTGATGTTCCCGGTGTCAACTCTGGAGGCATACCGTAACCCCACCAGTTGGGAGGAAGAGTCAACCCTGACATTGCCGATGCCAACATATCTGTTGTCAGTTTATGCTGCCCAACTGAAATTTGTGGGTTGGTTGTCATCGGCATAGATAGTGCACTAGTAGTCCCCGATGTACTTGGAGGGACGGCAGATTGTGCACCTGCAGTCGTCAAGGCAGCCGATGGAGCCGTGACCTCTGGTGCCGTTGGCTGATGATGGGAGGGGCCCACATAATCTGGTGGGATTTGTCCTTCCTTGAAAGTTCTTGCCATGGCATTGAAAACCGTATTAGACAGTACACCAGCTTGGTTAATCAACGCTCGATTGATGGCATTGTCAACCATATCTTGAAGCTTGCCAGGATTGGCGTCAAAGGTAACCTGCCGTGGTGCCGGCAGTGCATCTTTCTGGACCACTTCGCCGCTCCTGTTTATGCTGAAAGACCCCAGGCATTGCTGCTTGAACTCTTCCATGGCTTGGGCAATAGCTTGCTTCTGCTCATCCTTGAGGTTGGCCTCCGTCACGGGGATGACGTTCTCTTGATCGAGGTCAGAGATCGACATGTTGATCTTAATCTTGAATCCTGTCCCACTGGGCGTGCCAAAAGATGTGTTGATGCAAAACTGATCTGCAAACACAAAGGGCTAATACCCGATTCAAACGTTAAGGCGTGCCAGCCGATTTGACCTTGCTATCGGCAAAGGTGATAACTCGAATACTTTAGTCCTGACAACAGCGATGCGCCCGGATGTCACGGCTAAGAGGTACTCACGCGGAACTTGAGAACACGCCGAGCTTAAGTCGACGAATTCCTAAGAACTCGTAACAAAAGGAAAAAGTATGACGAAGTCGTCGAAAAGTAAATGCTGGAATATGAGTAAAAACGTGTGTTTGATTCATTGATTCATTTTTACAAGGCCCTAGGGTCTATATTTATACCCTGCTCAAAGAGCTACAACCAGACACGATTAGAATTCGAATTCCAAATTACACGGAATCCGTATACAAAACGATGCAAATAATTAAGGAAATAACAAAACTATCCCTCGTGACAAACCGAAACTCCTCCACATAACGACCGGCAGCTTCCGGACTCCCTCTTTGCATCATCGGCAGACCCTTTGCCATAGTCATCGGCAGACTTTCTTATCTAGCCATCGGCACCATATTACTGCCTGTGGACTTAGTCACGTTCAACTTCTCCCTCATCAGCAACCATCCTCATCGGCAACCCACTTTGTAAACATCGTACTGCCACCTTATCCTGCCATCCTAGACACGTGCCCAAAAACGGTGTCAACAGAAGCGTGCCGAGGGTAAGACTTGCGCCCTATACCTTGGACCCCTTTATACTTTTGAGTTAGTCTTTCTTGACTTTTTGTTTCTTACTCTGTTTTTCGACAGAGTTAGAGAGGAAGGTGGTCGAGGCAACCTCTACTGCCGAGGCCCTGCGGAAGACCCTTGACGCCGAGGCTTCGGACCGTTCGGCTCTTGAGGCCGTGGTCACCTCGGCGTGTGAGGGGCTTGGGGTATCAGCGTCGGGATCGTCGCTGCGGAGTCGGGTTGAGGCCCTTTACTCCCGAGCCAGGGAGAGGATGAGGGAGGCGCTCCACGCCGGGGTGAAGAAAGCCCTCGCGGTGGTGAGCTCTCACTATGCCGGCATTGACTTGCCGGCAGTCTGTGAGGGCTACGTTCTCCCGGATGATGAGACTGAGGCCCGGGAGGAGGTGCAGAGGCTTGAGGACGCTGCGACTGTCCCTGGAGACGCCTTGGCCGCCTTCTTCGACGATGAGGTGGAGCTTCCCCCCCTCGGGGTTCAAGGACCTGGGCAGACAGGGCAGCAGGAACCTTAGTTTTCTTTTTTCTTTTTGTGGGTGTTGAGGCCAGTAGGCCTTGTATCATATATACAATGTTAATGTATGTAGATATTTGTGTAACTGCTCTTTTTAAGCTTTTTTCCTAAGTGTCTTGTTTTCTTATGCCGATCCGACCTCAGCAGCGCGAGGTCGGGTAAGCTATTTAGAGTTTTTGCGCTAGCCAGAGTCCCGAGCCTAAGTCCTTTTCCTTTCTCCTTAGTATTTTTTAGAAGTCCGAATCCGTCCACCGAGTCTAAGGTGAGTAGGAGCGGTCTTTGCTCGTGAGCGCTGACCTTTCCTAGAGATCATGCCTTAAGATTTGTGGGGTGAGTTTTCGGTTTCTTAAATCTTTTTAGGAGAAAGGAGGAAGACCTTGGGTCGGAGTTCTTTTAACTTGCACGAAAAAAGGAAAAAGATTTGGAGTTGACACGGGGGGTTCCCCCCATGTAGCCCCCGAGGGAGGCTCGGACTCTGCTGGGCAGGTCCGAGGCTCCCTGATAAGAAAAAGGGTCATATGACTTAAACTTTCATTTATTCCTTCAAGGTGATGAACAAACGAAGAAATTTTTACAAAGTTCTAAGGGTAAAAGCGACGTAGCTGTTCTATGTTCCACGCGTTTTTGAAGACCTCCCCAGCTTCATTGGCGAGCTTGTAGGTGCCGGGTCGGAGAACTTTGGCGATGACGAAGGGTCCTTCCCAGGGGGGTGTGAACTTGTGACGACCCTTGTTGCTCTATCTGAGCCTTAGCACCAAGTCGCCGACTTGAAAGGCTCGGCCTCGGATTCGTCGCGCGTGGTATCGGCGGAGGGCCTGCTGGTATTTGGCAGAGTGTAGGAGGGCTACATCCCTTGCTTCATCCAGCTGGTCCAGCGTGTCTTCTTGGAGCGTTTTGCCGTTATTTTCATCGTAAGCTTGTACCCTCGGGGATCCGTACTCCAGATCTGTGGGGAGGACGGCTTCCGACCCATAGACCATGAAGAACGGGGTGAAGCCTGTGGCTCGGCTTCGGGAGGTTCTTAGACTCCAGACCACGGCTGGTAGCTCTTTGAGCCACCTTTTTCCAAACTTGTTCAGACGGTTGAAAATCCTGCGCTTCAAACCCTGGAGGATCATCCCATTGGCACGCTCCACTTGACCGTTGGTCTTGGGGTGAGCCACTGCCGCCCAGTCCACACGTATGTGGTGTCTGTCGCAGAATTGTAAGAACTTTCGCCCGGTGAACTGTGTGCCGTTGTCGGTGATTATGGAGTTCGGCACTCCAAATCGATGGATGATATCTGTGAAGAACAACACCGCTTGCTCAGCCTTGATCCTTGTAATGGGTCAGACTTCGATCCACTTGGAGAACTTGTCGATTGCGACAAGCAAGTGGGTGAAGCCCCCGGGCGCTTTCTGCAGAGGCCCGACCAGGTCGAGGCCCCAGACAGCGAAAGGCTAGGTGATGGGGATCGTCTGCAGGGCCTGAGCGGGCTGATGTATCTGTCGAGCGTAAAACTGGCATCCCTCACAGGTCCTTACGATCTCTGTGGCGTCGGCCACAGCGGTGGTCCAGTAGAAGCCTTGTCGGAAGGCATTTCCTACCAACGTCCGAGGTGCGGCGTGATGGCCACAAGCCCCCGAGTGTATGTCCTGTAGGAGCTTGACCCCCTCTTGACGTGGGATGCAACGCATGAGGACGCCCGAGGGTCTTCGCTTGTACATCTCCCCATCAAGGAGGACAAAGGTCTTGGCACGACGAGCCACGCGCCTTGCTTCAGCCTGGTGCGGGGGCAAAGTGCCGTCGACCAGGCGTTGAAGCAAAGGGTAGCGCCAGTCGGGCGAGTCGTCAGATGTAGGTGGCTCTGGCTCGATGTCCATGGCCTCCTGTTCTTGAGCGGCAGCGTCTTTGGGGTCGAAACTCTGTTTGCTTGGGGGTTCGTCCGACCCCCCGTCGTCCTTGTAGTCGACGGAAGGCTTGTAGAGGTCGCTGACGAAAACATCCGGGGGGACCGTGGCCCGCTCGGATGCCATCTTGGCGAGCACGTCGGCGGCCTCATTATACTTCCTTAACACATGGTTAAGTTCGAGGCCGTCGAACTTTTCTTCCAGGCGTCGGACCGCTTTGCAGTACGCGTCCATCTTGGGATCGTGGCAGCTAGACTCTTTCATGACTTGCTCGATGATGAGTCTAGAATCACCTCGGGCGTCGAGCCGTTTGATCCCAAGCTCGATAGCGATGTGGAGGCCGTTAACAAGGGCCTCGTACTCTGCTGTATTGTTTGAAGCGGGGAAATGGAGCCAGATTGCGTATCGCATCCTTACCCCGAGGGGTGAGATGAAGACAAGGCCCGCGCCGGCCCCGGTTTTCATCAAAGACCCGTCGAAGTACATGGTCCAGCACTCGTGCTGGATTTGAGGTGGTGGGAGCTGAGTCCTAGTTCACTCTGCCACAAAGTCTGCCAGGACCTGGGACTTTATGGCTTTCCGAGGCTCATAGGTGATCCCATCACCCATGAGCTCTATGGCCCATTTAGCAATCCTTCCGTTGGCCTCTCGGTTCTGAATCACTTTTCCCAGAGGGAAAGATGAGACCACTGAGACCGGGTGAGATTCAAAGTAATGTCGGAGCTTGCGCCGGGCCAACACTACAGCGTAGAGTAATTTTTGGATCTAGAGGTATCGGGTCTTTGTGTCGGAGAGCACTTCACTGATGAAGTACACCAGCCTTTGGACCGGCAGGGCGTGCCCTTCTTCCTTCCTCTCGACCACGATAGCTGCGCTGGCCACCTGATCAGTGGCTGCGACGTAGAGAAGTAGTGGTTCCCCCTCGGCGGGGGGCACCAGGATGGGAGGGTTGGTGAGCAGAGCCTTGAGTTTGTCAAGGGCTTCCTGGGCCTCGGGGGTCCAGGAAAAATGCTCAGATTTCCTGAGTAACCTATACAGAGGCAGCCCTTTTTCCCCGAGACGAGAGATGAAATGGCTCAGGGAGGCCAGACATCCCATGACCCTCTGTACTCCCTTTAGGTTACGGACTGGGCCCATGTTTGCGATGGCTGAGACCTTTTCCGGATTAGCCTCAATTCCCCGTTCAGACACAATAAACCCGAGGAGCATGCCTCGGGGGACCCCGAAAACGCATTTTTCGGGGTTGAGTCTGATCCCCTTTGCCCTGAGGCATTGGAATGTTTCTTCCAGGTCGGCGACCAGGCCGCTCGCTTTCCTGGACTTGACGACAATGTCGTCTACGTAAGCCTCTACTGCTTTGCCTATAAGATTCCCAAAAACCTGGAGCATACATCTTTGATATGTAGCCCCTGCGTTCTTGAGGCCAAAAGGCATGGTTACGTAGCAATACATTCCAAAAGGGGTGATGAAAGAAGTCGCGAGCTAGTCGGACTCTTTCATCTTGATTTGGTGGTAGCCGGAATAAGCATCAAGAAAAGACAAAATTTCACATCCCGCGGTAGAGTCAACTATCTGGTCAATACGAGGTAATGGAAAGGGGTTCTTTGGACATGCTTTATTTAAACTAGTATAGTCTACACACATCCTCCACTTCCCATTTTTCTTTTTAACTAGCACGGGGTTGGCTAACCACTCGGGATGGAATACCTCCTTGATGAATCCGGCCGCCAGCAGCTTGTGGATCTCCTCCCCGATGGCCCGGCGCTTCTCCTCGTCGAATCGGCTCAGGCGTTGCTTCACGGGCTTGGAGCCGGCTCGGATGTCCAATGAGTGCTCGGCGACTTCCCTCGGTATTCCAGGCATGTCCGAGGGACTCCACACAAATACGTCAGCGTTTGCGCGGAGAAAGTCGACGAGCACCACTTCCTATTTGGGGTCGAGGCTGGAGCTAATCCTCAATGCCTTGCCTTCAGAGGTCCCGGGGTCGAGGGAGATTAGCTTGGTCTCCTCCGCCGACTCGAAACTCCCGGCGTGCCGCTTGGGGTCAGGGACGTCCTGGTCACAGTCGTCGAGGCTGGTGAGGATGGCTAGAGACTCAGCCAGAGCCTCGGCCTGCTCAATGCACTCGACGTCGCACTGGTAGGCGTGCTGGCTGGTTGTGCTGACGGTGATGATGCCCTTCGGCCCTGGCATCTTGAGCTTGAGGTAGGTATAGTTGGGGACGGCCATGAACTTGGCATAGCATGGTCGTCCCAGGATCGCGTGGTAGGTCCCCGGGAACCCGACTACGTCGAAAGTGAGGACCTCCCGTCTAAAGTTGTCGGGGTCTCGAAGCAGACGGACAGATCGATCTGTCCGAGGGGGTGGGCACGATGCCCCGGCACCACTCCGTGGAATGGCACGGTGTCGTTCCTCAGCCGGGACTTGCTGATCCCCATGAGGGCCAGAGTCTCGGCGTAGAGGATTGAAAGAGCATCTAGGCCCTTAGTGATTTCGGTGATTAATGACATTGTTGATTACTATGACTAACGTGTGTTTTGCAGAGGCAAAGTCATAGGTAAGGTCATGGTAAATAGGTACTCGATGGACAGGGACGTACATGCCAACTTAATAGTGGAAATCGTTTCGGTTTTCAAAGGGTGGATGGACATCGTCGAGACTAGACTAGGTCTAAGTGCCATATGGTGAAGAAGGGCACTTAGAGTAGTTTAGGACTTTGTTTTCCTTTGACCGTACTATTAAGAGGGGCTTTGATCTAGTAGCTTGACTTAGGCAAGGCTTTAGGTTTAGGTGTGGTGCACACTTGGTAAACCTAGCACTAGGCAGCTCAGAGATAGTCCTTAGATCGAGAGAAACCAACTTCGTCTTGGAGCAATCGCGTTTCGACGGAGTTTGGATGCCCATAGGGGCACCGGACGCTGCACCGGACGCTCTGTGAGTGCGTCCGGTGAGGTCCTTAGCCGTTTAGAACAGTGCCGTGCTTAGGGTTAGGCACCGGACGCTAGCACCGGACGCACCGGGTAGCGTCCGGTCCCTTACCCAGGGAGCTTGCAATGTTCCCCTGAGCACCGGACGCTAGCACCGGACGCACCGGGTAGCGTCCGGTCCCATGCGCAGGGAGCATGTAAAGTTTCCCCGTGCACCGGACGGTGCACCGGACGCTGAGTGTTAGCGTCCGGTGACCTGTCAGAGACTTGTGCAGGTAGCCGTTATGTCACACCGGACGCTCGGTGCAGTGCGTCCGGTGCAACATAATGTGCGTCCGGTGACCCCGTTTTCAGTGGAAAACGGTTGGCCGACCTTTGGACTTTGTGGATAGTATTTATACTCCTCCACCTCGTCCATGAGAGTTCTCTTGCCCATTTGAACATCAGAGAAACTTGTTGTGCAGCAAGAGAGTAGCAAAGAGCTTAGAGAGGATTGAGGTTTTGAGTGAATTCTTGAGAGAATCCTCCTCTAGTGAATTCCAAGAGTCAAGTGTGCATCCACCACTCTCTAGTGCCTTGTTTGGGTCAAGTGAGAGTTCTTTGCTTGTTACTCTTGGTGATCGCCATCACCTAGACTGTTTGGTGGTGATTGGAGGCACGAAGACCACCCGGAGTTCTTGTGGGTGGCTCGTGTCAAGTTTGTGAGCGGTTTTGGGCGATTCACCGCGACGGAGTGTCGAAGAATCAGCCCGTAGAGAGCACTTGGTCCTTGCGCGGACCAAGGGGGAGCAAGACCCTTGCGCGGGTGCTCCAACGAGGACTAGTGGAGAGTGGCGACTCTCCGATACCTCGGCAAAACATCGCCGAGCACTTTCTTCACTACTACTTTACTTTCTAGCATTTACTTTGTGCTTTTACATTCTTAGAATTGCCATGCTAGAATAGGATTGGAACTAGGTTGCAAAACTTTTATCCGGTAGCTCTCTAAGTCACACTAGGCACAAGGGGTTGAATTGGAGCTTATAGGTTGCTTAAATTTTTAGAGAAGCCCAATTCACCCCCCCCTCTTGGGCATCTTCATCCTTTCAATTGGTATCAGAGCCTAGTGCTCACTATTTAGGCTTCACCGCCTAGAGAAAGATGTCTAACGGGGATGGAACGCCACCCATGTTCGATGGGGATGACTTCCCGTATTGGAAAATACGGATGGAGTCATACCTTGAGGCATGCGATGTAAAGTGCCTAAAAGCCGCGACCGAAGGGTTTGCCCCTCCGGAAAGAGCCACCGCTCTTACTCCACAAGAGCAAGAAAACGAGAAGTGGAATGCAAAGGCCAAAAACCACATTTTTAGAGGTCTTTGCAAAGAGGTGTTCAACCGTGTTCGGAGCCACAAAACCGCAAATGAACTTTGGAAGGAACTTTGTGCGCTCCATGAGGGAACTAAGAGTACGAGAGGAACGCTATCACCTAGTGATGAACAAGCTTAATACATTTGAAATGCTTCCTAAAGAAAATGCTAATGAAATGTATTCTCGTTTGAATGTCATTGTAGAGGAGCTAAATGGACTTGGGCTTACACAAATGAGTACGGCGGATGTAGCAAGGAAGATACTATGTGTGCTTCCCATTGAGAAATATGGGCACATAGTAACCGTGCTTCATCAAGGCGATCTTTCCACCGCTACACCAACCGCCATATTGGGGAAGATCAATGCTCATGAGATGTACATGCACATGAACCCCCAAGAGGGCTCCTCATCGGCCAAGAAAGAGAAGAAGGACTTGGCTCTCAAGGCTTCTCACAAGGGCAAGGCCAAGAAGGTTGAAGTTGAGTCATCAACTTCAAGTGATGATGATGCATCCATTGCCCTCTTGGTGAGAAGAACCACAAAGATGTTGAAGAAGCTCAACAAGAATGGAGTCAACTTTGACTCTAAAAAGAAGAAGTTCTTCACAAGTAGCAAGAGGAAGCCCATCTCCGAGATGGATTGCTACAATTGTGGTGAGCTTGGTTATCTTGCTCATCAATGTCCAAAGCCCAAGAAGGACAAGTACAAGAAGAAGAACAAAGAACAAGATGACTCAAGTGATGATGAGAAGAATGACAAGAAGCAATACAAGAAGAAAGGTGGTAAGAAGAAGGAGCACTATAAGAAGAAAAATGGCAAGGCCTACATTGTTGGTGATTGGCTCACCGACATTGAGAGCTCAAGTGGTGACTCCTCCGGAAATGAAAGTGATGATGAGAAGGTCGCCGCCATTGCCATTGATGCTCCATCACCATCATCTTCACCACCATCTACATCCTCTACACACCTATGCCTTATGGCTAAGGGTGACCGGAAGGTGAACTACAAGACCGGTGGATCACATTGGGTAATTGATAGTGGTTGCACTCAACATATGACCGGAGATCCCCGGATGTTCACCTCTCTTGATGAAGATGTTGACAACCAAGAGAAGATCACATTTGGTGACAATTCAAAAGGGAAAGTCAAGGGACTAGGAAAGGTTGCTATTTCAAATGACAACTCCATCACCAATGTGCTCTATGTGCAATCCTTGAGTTTCAACTTGCTCTCGGTTGGACAACTTTGTGATCTTGGATTTGAATGCCTATTCAAGAAGAAGGAAGTAATTGTGACCAAGGAAGATGACAATGAAGTAATTTTCAAAGGCTTCCGGCACAACAACTTATATGTAGTTGATTTCTCATCAAATGAAGTTGATGTCAAGACTTGCCTATTCACCAAGACTTCACTTGGGTGGTTGTGGCATAGAAGGTTAGCACATGTTGGAATGGGTACACTCAAGAAGTTATTGAAGAAAGAATTGATTAGAGGCTTGAAGGATGTGACATTTGAAAAGGACAAACTTTGTAGTGCATGTCAAGCGGGCAAACAAGTTGCAAACACTCATCCAACCAAAGCCTATCTTTCTACTTCAAGAGTGCTTGAGCTACTTCACATGGATTTGTTTGGACCAACCACATATGCTAGTCTTGGAGGAAACAAATATTGCTTGGTCATAGTTGATGATTTCTCCCGGTACACTTGGACATTCTTTTTGCAAGACAAGGCCGAAGTTGCATCAATATTCAAGAAGTTTGCAAAGAATGCCCAAAATCAATTTGATGTGAAGATCAAGAAAATTAGAAGTGACAATGGCAAAGAGTTTGACAACACCAACATTGAAGAATATTGTGATGAAGTGGGAATCAAGCATGAGTTCTCATCAACATACACACCACAACAAAATGGGGTTGTAGAAAGAAAGAACCGGACCTTGATTACCTTGGCAAGAACAATGCTAGATGAGTATAACACTTCGGAGAAGATGTGGGCCGAGGCAATCAACACCGCATGCTATGCGTCAAACCGGCTCTTTCCTCACAGGTTCCTAGAGAAGACACCATATGAGTTTCTCAATGGGAAGAAGCCCGATGTCTCATTCTTTAGAGTGTTTGGGTGCAAGTGCTACATCTACAAGAAGCGCCAACACTTGGGAAAGTTCCAAAGAAGATGTGACATTGGTTTCTTGGTTGGCTATTCATCAAAGTCCAAAGCATATAGGGTCTTTAACCATGCCACAAACATGGTTGAAGAAACATTTGATGTTGAATTTGATGAAACTAATGGCTCCCAAGGAGCAAGTGATAATCTTGATGATGTAGGTGCTGAACCATTGAGGGATGCCATGAAGAACGTGCCGGTGGGAGACATCAAGCCTAAAGAAGATGATGATGATGTGCAAGTCATTGAGCCACCATCCACCTCACAAGGTCCACAAGATGAAGACAAGGATGTGAGAGATGCCCATGAAGACACTCAAGTCACTCATGAGCAAGCGGTGGCACAAGCACAAGAAGTTGATGCTCCTCAACCAACCCCTCAAGTGGCACCAAGAAGAACATCACATCTCCTCCAAGATCACTCTCAAGATCTCATCATCGGGAGTCCATCACGTGGTGTAACTACTCGTTCTAGACATGCTTTATTTATTGAACATCACGCTTTTGTGTCTCTTGAAGATGAACCAAAGACTATAGAGGAAGCTCTTCGTGATGTGGATTGGATCATGCCCATGCAAGAGGAGTTGAATAACTTCACTCGCAACCAAGTATGGACACTTGAAGAGCGACCCAAAGATGCAAGAGTGATTGGAACAAAGTGGGTCTTCCGGAACAAGAAGGATGATCAAGGCAAAGTGGTGCGCAACAAGGCAAGACTTGTGGCAAAAGGCTTTTCACAAGTGGAAGGTCTTGACTTCGGTGAAACCTTTGCGCCGGTGGCAAGACTTGAAGCAATCCGTATCCTACTTGCATATGCATCTAGTCATAATATCAAGTTATTTCAAATGGATGTGAAAAGTGCTTTTTTAAATGGCTATATTAATGAGCTTGTCTATGTTGAGCAACTCCCCGGTTTTGAAGACCCTAGGTACCCCAAGCATGTCTACCGGTTGTCCAAGGCTCTCTATGGTCTCAAGCAAGCTCCTAGAGCTTGGTATGAGAGGCTAAGGGACTTCCTCATTGAGAAGGGCTTCAAGATTGGGAAAGTTGACACAACACTCTTCACTAAGAAAATGAATGGGGAAATCTTCATTTGCCAAGTTTATGTTGATGATATTATTTTTGGCTCTACTAATGAAGATTTTTGCAAGGAATTTGGTGATTTGATGTCCAAGGAGTTTGAGATGTCCATGATTGGCGAGCTATCCTTCTTCCTTGGATTTCAAGTCAAGCAAATGAAGGAAGGGGTCTTCATCTCTCAAGAGAAGTACACTCAAGATCTTCTCAAGAGGTTCAAGATGATGGATTGCAAGCCAATCAAGACTCCTATGGCATCAAATGGGCATCTCGACTTGGATGAGGGAGGTAACCCTATTGACAAGGCTCTCTATCGTTCCATGATAGGAAGTCTACTCTACCTCACCGCATCTAGGCCCGATATAATGTTTAGTGTGTGTATGTGTGCAAGATATCAAGCAATGCCTATGGAATCTCACTTAATTGCGGTTAAGAGAATTCTTAGGTATCTAAAATACACAACTTGCCTAGGCTTGTGGTATCCCAAAGGTGCAAGATTCCAACTTGTAGGCTATTCCGATTCGGATTATGCCGGATGCCGGATTGATAGAAAAAGCACATCCGGAGGGTGCCACTTCCTAGGTAGATCACTTGTCTCTTGGATGTCAAAGAAACAAAATAGTGTTGCTTTGTCAACGGCCGAGGCGGAATACATTGCCGCCGGTGCTTGTTGTGCACAAATACTCTACATGAAACAAACTTTGCTAGACTATGGAGTAGTACTAGACAAAGTACCTTTGTTGTGTGACAACGAAAGTGCCGTAAAACTTGCAAACAACCCAGTTCAACACACCCGCACAAAACATATTGACATCCGTCACCACTTCCTTAGGGATCATGTTACTAAAGGTGACATATCCCTAGAGAATGTGGGAACGGAAAATCAATTGGCGGATATCTTCACAAAACCCCTAGATGAAGCAAGGTTTTGTATGTTGAGAAATGAACTTAATGTGCTTGACTTGTCAAACTTCACTAAAAGATAAAAGTTGTGTGTTGAATCTTGTAAATAACTCTTGTTTTGCATATCATGCATACTTAAAACTAAAATCCAACTTGCATGTAGGGCTTGTCTAACATGGTTAAGATAACCCCCTTGTGTGTGTGAAAAAGCTTAACCTTGGATCAAACTTGACAAGCATTAGTTTTCTCTCAAGTATTGCATTACAACTCATTTCATATGCATGCTTGTTAGTTGACCGTTTCTTTTCGGTTACTTGTTGAGCATCCGCTGTGTTCGTCCATAGATAGGGGGAGCATTCAAAGCTCATATTGATTCAAACCCCTAGCTTTATGGCCATATGATGCTCCTTGGTGATTTTCTCGAACTATTTTCATAAAAATCTACTAAGCCTATGGCTAATTATTTGTGAAAACTTGAGGGTTTGAGAGATGTCACTCATACCAGTTCCATTTGGTATTTATTTGTGTGCTTTTGAAGATGGAACTTGGTTGGGTCAAAGACGGACGTAGTACTTAGTTGAAAAAAAAAGTGCTCAGAGGAGCACCGGACGATGCACCGGACGCTGCCTCTGAGCGTCCGGTGCGGTGAGTGTGCCAGACTGCACTCACCGGACGCTGAAACAGTGTTCCTTCAGCGTCCGGTGCTGTGCGTCCGGTGCTCACCTGGTGTGACCTGAAGCACCGGACGCTAAAGCCAGCGTCCGGTGCCCATCGTCCGGTGCAATGCCAAATTGTAAACCTCTCTGCGCATGAGTCCGGTGGTCACCGGACGCGTCCGGTGCCACATAAAGAGCGTCCGGTGACCCCGTGGCGGGCGCATAAAGCCCGCGCCCAGGGGCATCTCGCGGGCGTTTCTTTTTCTCTCCCGTCATCTGCTCGAGCCTGCGCCTTGCCCTAGATCACCAAGCCGCCGCCGCCGTCGCCGAAGTCCAAGAAATCGGTGCCCTTGGAATCATCCCGGCGTCCAGATCTGCGTGGGCGACCTCCTCTTCCCTCTCCTCGTGCTAAGCCCTCTCTCCTGTTAAGAGTTAGGGTTTGGGTGAGTTTCAAATCCCCTGCTCTCAAGGTGTTTGATCTTATGTGACAAAGGCAATTGGTTGAGGGTTTGTTTCCAATCTCGATTGTTTTCTCGCTGCAGCACCCTGAGGAGAAGTTTTGCGTACTCCGGTGGTTGTCGATCGAGAGATTTCATCCGGAACGCGTCTCGTCCGTGGATCGTAAGCCGTTCGCGTTCGTATCTTATCTATTCTTGCGATCCATAGGTTTACCTCATCTCTAGTCGATATAATTGCTTATAGAGACCCTATCTTGTCAATTCTCTGCAGTGCGTTGTTCTCCTTTGCCAGTCAGTTGTTTGTCGGACGTTTGATTTGCTATGGCTCGTTGCAAGAATGTTAGCGGTTCGACAGCCGGCACAGGAGGTGCCTCAGGTGGTGATGGTGGAGGTGATCCTCCCCGTCGCTTCTCAGCGGCAGAGAAAGGCAAAGGGAAGAAGCTGGCCACCAAGAAGCGGAAGGCCAGTGACAGAGATGCAGAGGTCGCAGAGGCAGTTGCAGCAGCGGCTGAGGCAGCCGAGAGGGGTGGTCGTTCTGGTTCTCTGAGGATCAGTGATGATCTTACGCCGCGTCAGAGGCGTGGAGTGCTTGAGGCAGAAGCATTCCATGGATCCCCTCCAGGCACCGTGACGATTGGAGGACAGAGAGTCAGGCTCGTGGTTAGGGATCCAGTTCAGGAGGACCCGGACACTGAGACAGAGACCCAGGCAGAGGGTCCAGCAGAGGGACAGGAGCAGGAGCAGCCACTGAGGAGGTCGACTCGTGCTCGTACTCAGGCCACTCCCCGGACTGGTACGCAGGGTCAGTCCACCGCTCGTGCCACTCCGGCTAGAGGCACTCCAGCTTCCCGCCAGAGGCCAGTCAGGATCCACCGGGATTTTACTCTTGTGTCAGCCAGAGAGATCCAGCCGCTGAGGTTCGTTCCGTTTCCGACTTGGTTTCCAGCTGCCAGGGATCTCAGAGCCGGTGCCCGTTTCTACACCGTCGTCCAGGAGGACATTCACGAGGCATTGGTTCGCTCTCAGTCTCAGTTCAGGGAGCACAGGGTGATTGATCTAGAGATTCTCGGGAACGTGGTTGGGGCAGATATTTGACAGTACTTCACTTATCTCCACGGACTCCCAGAGCTGCTAGCACTCCCTGGTACTTATTGTGAGCAGTGGGTCAGAGAGTTCTATGCGTCAGTGTGGATTTCTCCAGATCACAGCTATATCCACTACGCACTGGCGGGGACCGACTACAGAGTGACTGCACAGTTGGCCAGACAGGTGCTTGGACTACGAGCCTCTCCCACTAGGATTCACCAGTTGTGCTACGGGAACGTGGATCCCCCTCGTCGTCCTCACGGTGGTGAGATACCACCAGTCGACTTTGTGGCTCCATGCTTCTGTGCACCGTTTGGGGAGGGCTCTAGCAGGACAGTGGCAGATTTGACACGCCCAGCCAGGATCCTCGACTTTGTGTTGAGGAAGACTCTTCTCCCCAGGACAGGCTACAGAGACGGATTCACTCGTATGCAGCAGTGGCTCGTCGCTCACCTTATCTCCCAGACAGAGTTCGACTTGTGGGATCTGATTGTCTCAGAGATAGAGGACACCATCTCAGAGAGCTTCAGGGGCCGGCGTCAGTTGCCCTACGCACATTGGATTACCCTGCTTATACTTCGTGCTAGGCCACTGCCCCTGCCAGCTCACTTGTAGAGGGAGTTGACAGAGTCAGACACCGTCTTTCCCCACTACGACCCCCGACAGATGTTGAGAGCACACCATGACCTCAGAGGTGCTCCTCCTCCTCGTGCTCCACGTGGACCGGTGCCCCCACCTTCTCCTAGGGGCACCCGCAGTACAGCAGCAGTTGCAGAGACAGAGGAGCAGCAGGATATAGCTATTGGCGTGTTTGCAGATGCAGAGGCAGAGGGTGAGTTTGACTTCGCCTCCGACAGTTCAGACGACGACTATCAGCCGCCAGTGACTGACCTTCCTCCCAGAGCTCACGACCACGATGCAGGCGGTGCTTCGAGTGCTTCAGACCCCGCCCTGCTTGCTATCCTAGAGGGGATGAGGGCAGATCAGTGCCGTGCAGCTGAGGAGCAGGCGAGGCGCGACAGGGATCAGGCTGCCATCAATGCAGCCATGCAGGCCAGGCAGGATGAGCTCCAGCGTCAGCTACTCACCTTTCAGGAGCAGCAGCTTGCTTTCCAGGCCCAGCAGACAGCGATGATGGCCGCCCTCATGGCCGCCTCCGGGATTCAACAACCGCAGATACAGCTCCCAGGCACGTCATCAGTCAGGCCCCTACTCCTGCGCCCCAGACTCAGAGCCCGACACAGCAGCCGCTCCAGCTACCAGCTCAGAGTCAGCCGTTTTCGACGCCTCAGCACCAGGTCTCTCACGGTGCTATCTCTTCAGGCTTTGAGCAGGTACCGCAGTTTACCCCTCTCCGCTCAGGCTTCACCCCTCAGTCAGCTTCAGCGTCACAGCTTGTGTGGGACTCGCAGACAGATCCGCACCTCAGCTTCACCTACAGTGCTCTGACTGGTGACCCTATGCCTCCTCCTCTGCAGGCTCCTGCAGTCTTTACGGCGCCAGTTACCACCACAGAGCTTCTGTCGTCGTCCGTAGCGTCGTCCGAGCAGCTTGCCCCGTCTACTACCGTACCAGAGACGACAGCTACAGCGACCGAGTCCGTGCCAGCCTCGTCAGCCGGACTCGAGCAGCCAGCACAGCCTGTGACAGCGCCAGAGCAGACCCGGACCGCTTCTCCAGCACCTGCAGCTTCAGAAGGTCACTCCACCTCCTCCGCCTCGACGGCCGATACTTTAGATGATGCAGCTCGCTTCGTGGCCGCGCCGAGGGACTCTATTGCTTCGCCTCCTCCACCGTCTTCTTAGGTTTTTGGCGCTTGATGCCAAAGGGGGAGAGAGTGCGTTTGAGAGAGTTAGGGAGAGCTAGAGTTAGGGGGAGCTAGAGAGGGAGTTTATTCTTTTGAGATACCTTTATGTGTGCTACTCCATCATGCATCATGTTTACTTTCATGCATTGCACTTGTGTGAGATACTATGGTTATCAGACATGATCTGTGCTTAATGTGATATCTTAATGTCATGTGTTTTTGGCTCATACTACCTTTGCTTCCGCGTTGTACTCCGATATTCCTATGAGCCTTTTGTTTATATCCTGTTGTATACCACTCACATATTTGGATGCAGGGTATTGGACTTGGTTGATATAAGCATTACTAACCCCTTTATTCTTGGTGTATCATGCTTATTGAAACCAAGTCTCTTTAAAAACCTCAACTCTTTTCATACTCGAGGTTGTCATCAATCACCAAAAAGGGGGAGATTGAAAGAGCATCTAGGCCCTTAGTGATTTCGGTGATTAATGACATTGTTGATTACTATGACTAACGTGTGTTTTGCAGAGGCAAAGTCATAGGTAAGGTCATGGTAAATAGGTACTCGATGGACAGGGACGTACATGCCAACTTAATAGTGGAAATCGTTTCGGTTTTCAAAGGGTGGATGGACATCGTCGAGACTAGACTAGGTCTAAGTGCCATATGGTGAAGAAGGGCACTTAGAGTAGTTTAGGACTTTGTTTTCCTTTGACCGTACTATTAAGAGGGGCTTTGATCTAGTAGCTTGACTTAGGCAAGGCTTTAGGTTTAGGTGTGGTGCACACTTGGTAAACCTAGCACTAGGCAGCTCAGAGATAGTCCTTAGATCGAGAGAAACCAACTTCGTCTTGGAGCAATCGCGTTTCGACGGAGTTTGGATGCCCATAGGGGCACCGGACGCTGCACCGGACGCTCTGTGAGTGCGTCCGGTGAGGTCCTTAGCCGTTTAGAACAGTGCCGTGCTTAGGGTTAGGCACCGGACGCTAGCACCGGACGCACCGGGTAGCGTCCGGTCCCTTACCCAGGGAGCTTGCAATGTTCCCTTGAGCACCGGACGCACCGGGTAGCGTCCGGTCCCATGCGCAGGGAGCATGTAAAGTTTCCCCGAGCACCGGACGGTGCACCGGACGCTGAGTGTTAGCGTCCGGTGACCTGTCAGAGACTTGTGCAGGTAGCCGTTATGTCACACCGGACGCTCGGTGCAGTGTGTCCGGTGCAACATAATGTGCGTCCGGTGACCCCGTTTTCAGTGGAAAACGGTTGGCCGACCTTTGGACTTTGTGGATAGTATTTATACTCCTCCACCTCGTCCATGAGAGTTCTCTTGCCCATTTGAACATCAGAGAAACTTGTTGTGGAGCAAGAGAGTAGCAAAGAGCTTAGAGAGGATTGAGTTTTTGAGTGAATTCTTGAGAGAATCCTCCTCTAGTGAATTCCAAGAGTCAAGTGTGCATCCACCACTCTCTAGTGCCTTGTTTGGGTCAAGTGAGAGTTCTTTGCTTGTTACTCTTGGTGATCGCCATCACCTAGACGGTTCGGTGGTGATTGGAGGCACGAAGACCACCCGGAGTTCTTGTGGGTGGCTCGTGTCAAGTTTGTGAGCGGTTTTGGGCGATTCATCGCGACGGAGTGTCGAAGAATCAGCCCGTAGAGAGCACTTGGTCCTTGCGCGGACCAAGGGGGAGCAAGACCCTTGCGCGGGTGCTCCAACGAGGACTAGTGGAGAGTGGCGACTCTCCGATACCTCGGCAAAACATCGCCGAGCACTTTCTTCACTACTCCTTTACTTTCTAGCATTTACTTTGTGCTTTTACATTCTTAGAATTGCCATGCTAGAATAGGATTGGAACTAGGTTGCAAAACTTTTATCCGGTAGCTCTCTAAGTCACACTAGGCACAAAGGGTTGAATTGGAGCTTATAGGTTGCTTAAATTTTTAGAGAAGCCCAATTCACCCCCCCCTCTTGGGCATCTTGATCCTTTCAAGGATGTTGAGGCCACTGCCTCCATCCATTAGCACCTTAGTGAGACGGGTCTCGGCAATGATGGGGTCGACGATCAAAGGATAGCTCCCGGGATTGGGGATCCGATCCGGGTGATCCTGTCGGTCAAACGTGATCGCGCTCTCGGACCATTTGAGGTACGAGGGCGTGGCTGTGCTGACTGCGCAAACTTCTCGGAGTTCGCGCTTCCTCTGACTCGCAGTGAGGCGAGCCGCACGTCCCCCAAAGATCAGAAGGCAGTTCTTGACCTTGGGGAAAACATCCCCCTGGGGGTCGTCGTCCTTGGGAGTCTCTTCGGCACTCTCCTTGGTGATGATGTCGGCATAGTACCGACGGAGGACGGTGCACTCCTCAAGGGTGTGTTTGGTTGGCCCCCTGTGATAGGGGCACGGCTTCTTCAACATTTCGTCGAAGAGACCGGGGCCGGCAGGAGCCCGCTTGGGGTTCTTGCGATCAGCTGCGGCGACTAGGTTGTCGTCCGACTGACCCTGCTTCCCCTTGCGACCCTTCTTCTTCTTTTTTGGGTCGCGTGAGCCCGAGGCTTCGGTGGCTTCGGCCTTCTGTTTCCCCTTGACTGCGCCGTTGGAGAAAATGGCGCCAACCGCCTCTTCGCCTGAGGCGAAGTTGGTGGCGATGTCGAGCAGCTGGCTAGTGCTCGTGGGGGTCTTGTGTCCGAGCTCGTGTACCAACTCCTTGCAGGTGGTACCGGAAATGAATGCTCCGATCACGTCGGAGTCCGTGATGTTGGGGAGCTCGGTGCATTGTTTGGAGAATCGCCTGATGAAGTCTCGGAGGGACTCATCGGGCTTCTGCCGGCAGCTCCTGAGGTCCCAGGAGTTCCCAGGGCGCACGTATGTGCCCTGGAAGTTCCCAACAAAGATCCTAACCAGGTCAGCCCAGTCGTGGATCATGCGCTCAGGGAGGTGCTCGAGCCACGCCCTGGCCGTATCGGCCAGATGGAGTAGGAGGTTGCGGATGATGAGCAAGTCGTCGTCCGCGCCGCCTAGCTGGCACGCTAGGCGATAATCCGCCAGCCAGAGCTCAGGGTTGGTTTCTCCTGAGTACTTGGTGAGGTTGGCGGGCTGTCAGAATCGCGCCGGGAACTTGGCCCTCCGTATGGCCTCGCTGAAGACGCGGGGACCCGGAGGCTCTAGTGACATGCTGCGATCGTGATCGGGGTCGTACCTCCCGCCTCGGCGAGGTCGGTAGCGTCGGGACTCGGCCTCGTCCCTGTCACGTCGCCTGGCTTCGAGGGTGGCCCGCGCCTCCACGTCTGCTCCGACGCGCTCGTGTACCGACGGGGCCTTGTTGCCCCCTTGCGGGTCAGGGGGCGGTGGACCCTATACCGTTGGTGCCTTGTTAGGAGGTGGTCGGTCCCCACGACGTCTCGTGCTATGGGATTGTGAGGCAGAACTCTCCGCGTTCTGTACCACAGCCTGCTCCAGGAGGCCACGCAGCCCTTGGCGCACTCTCCTTCCCTCTGGAGTCGACGGCTCGGGCATCGCCCTGAGGAGGAGTGCAGCGGCCATCACATTCTGGCTGGCCATGCTGAAGACTGGGGCGTCTCCCCCTTGGTCCTCGACAATGCGACGGTTGACGTCACGGGGGCGACGTCTAGCTTCACCCCCGCCTCCGCGGCCTGACGGGTCTCGGACCAGGGCCTCGCGGAGTTGGCGGAGGCGTGTGCGTTCTTCTTCGAGCATGGCCTCCAGCTCATCGAGCTGCACGAGGTCAGGGCGGTGTCCTCCAACGGGGGCTGATGCTACCCCACGGGCTCCGAGATTGGTTCCGGGAGTTGGGTTGGGAGGTGGAGTTGCATTCTCTTGCCTAGAGGGCCCTGCGTCCCCCTGGGCGTTATGCGGTGTGCCTCCGACCTCCAGGTTGAAGCATTCTCGTGTAGGGTCGTAGCTCCCGTCGTCGGAGTCGGAGTAGCCAAGACACTAGTTGCTGGCTTCCAAGAAGCGCATGAAGGTCTCCGGGTCGCCGCACCCGGAAAAGTCAGCGTCGGCCCACTCGTCGTCGCCTGAGGTAGGATCCTCTGGGTATGACGAAACGGGCGGTGTGGAGATGAGGTCCAGTGTAGACCTCAAGTGGTGACCTAGAAGTTCCGCGTACGCACTTAACGAGGTGCTCACGGAAGAGGCATAGGTGGCGGCCGCGTTCCTGAGCCCAAGAGGTAACTCGGGAGGCGCCGCTGTTTCTCCCTCATCCACAGGTGGAGGGGGACGGGATGTTGAGGCCCCTTTGTCCCCCTTACGGGGGACCGGCGCGGGCCGTGCCTTCCCCTTCAAACGGGGTGGGACGGGTGGCCGCGATGATACTCTGTTGGTCCTGGGAGCGGAGCTTGATGGCCCGCGAGCCCTTCCTCTAGCGCCTGTTGGGCCGGAGGAGCGGGCGACCTGGTGAGGAATATGCGGGGGGAGGACCGGACGGATCCTGGCCTCAGTGGTAGGGTCGGAGATCCTAGATCTTTGACGCCCCCGCCGGACGCCCCCCGCACAGTGTCCCGAACGGTTCCCACGTAGCGGCTGTGGCGGGATCGGCTCGGGACTAGGCTCGACATCACCACATGGCGGGAGGAGGACCATGTCGTAGCCAGATCCGAGGGACATGAACTCCAAACTCCCGAACATCATGATGGTGCCGCAGCGGAGCGGGCGAAATCCGTCTGCCATCCAAATCTTCCCAGTAGGGACAGGTGAATGTCACGCAGAAGGCCCCTGCCTGGCGCGCCAACTGTCGGCGTCTAGACTCGTGGTCTAGACACTAACGAGTATAAGTCTGCGTGACTACCCAAACTTGGATGGTGATGCAAGTGAGACACAGAGGGTTTATACTGGTTCGGGCCAAGAATGCCCTACGTCCAGTGTGATCGGGGGTTCTGTATAACCTTGCACCCAAAGGTGCTTGTAGTAGGGGGTACAAGCAGGTTGCGAGAGAGGGCTAAGTCCCAGGTCTCGACTTAGTGGTGGACAGAGTGCGGGGTGCTGCTCTGTGAAAGAGTGTTGTGGGTGTGTGTCAGCTTGATCCTAGCTATGAGCCCTGGCTCCCCTTTTATAGCCTCAAGGGGAGACAGGGATTTACATGGGTAGATTTCCCTCAGTGGAAGAGTTACAGCCCCGACCCTGTTGAAGCCTGTCCGTCTTGTCCTTGAGGGATGGTCGCTCCTGTGGAGGTTTACCGAGCCCTGTAGGAGTCATGGGGGTCGGATCGCCGGTGCTGCTGCATATCGCGTCAACAGTGGGAAGAGACGTCAAATAGTGGTGCTGATTAACCTCCCTCATTCCCCTTTCCACTGTGAGGCGGTACGCCACAGTAAAAAAGGTAAGGTCGCATAGTGAAAGAGGTGGGGCTGCAGTGCTCAGGGTGGTTGGAACAGTCGTCGCCCTGCCCTGCTGCGGTATGGGAGTCATCGCGTCTGTCATGTCGTGGGTACGGGCGCCGTGCGGTGGAAGTCTTGCTGCCCAGGTGGAGTGGGGTCTGGCGCCCGAGCCTGGACGGGGTCGGGCAAGTCGGAACTCGCGTTCGAGGCCCTGAGGGGTCGGGCGAGTCGGAACTTGCGTCCGAGGCCCTGAGGGGTCGGGCGAGTCGGAACTTGCGTCCGAGGCCCTGAGGGGTCGGGCGAGTCGGAACTTGAGTCCGAGGCCCTGAAGGGTCGGGCGAGTCGGAACTTGCGTCCGAGGCCTTGGGGGTCGGGTAAGTTTGAATGAACTGGGGCCCGTACCCCGGTGATTGTAGTTAGTATGTTTTTTTGCGTTTTTTATTGCTCTGATTTGGGTATCCCCTTTTTATGGTACCCAACACATGCACATTTATTAGAGTGCCATGTCAGCAAAACTGTACTTTTTGCATAAAACGAAGAGGAGAGAGAAGGAAGTAGTTTCACCATGGTGAAACCCCATGGGCGTTGTTTTCCACGCGGTGAAACGGGATGAAATCCCCACTGAGGGCCAAATCGTTTCACCATCTTGCATGTGATCCAATCATTTTGCAGCAATTAAATGCTTTGCTTAGCCTTAGAAACAACAAAGTGAAATGCTCCATTGCTGGGGTTATTTCATAGATGGTTTCATTTCAATCTCGATGACGTGTTGGTATGTGAAACCGTGCAGTGACACTGTCCATTGAAACTGGCCTAAGAGTTTCATGGGAATGAAACTATCTCTACTCCCATAAAACTCTTATTATCTCTCTCTTCATTAATATAGCGCCACATCAGCATATTTAATGTGCATAAAACTCTAATGAAACTCTCATTGAGACTGGCCTAAGTCCTAACATTAAACATGAGTTTTGAGATTTATTTCATAATTAGAATAAATAGGTTCATAAACACAATTTAATCCAATAAACCCCACCAAATTCCAAGACACATGAGAAATGCTCTTGGTTCCATTGTTGTTTAATATACCAGTGTTTCTACAAAGATTGTTAAGTTGAACATTCACCTAAAACCGAGGTTATACTTATTCACAGACGAACAATTAGCGGATTGTGTCTAATTGAAATTTCTGTGTGAAGTAAGTTTTGCCTTAGTCCTTTATTGATATTAGGCTGTCAAAAACACCCCTCTAGTTGAAGCATGTAAGTCAAACTCTAGAGACTTTCATGGAATCATGGGTGTAGTCGTAAGTCAAACTCTAGGGACTTTCATGGAATCATGGGTGTCCAGCGACTACCTGAACTCATAGACTAACTAGTAATAATGGAACTCATCGTGTAGGTGTATTTCTTATAAGATATTACTCCATCCATCCAAAAAAAACATTGTTTTTTATTTTTAGACATATTGTTTGACCATCCATCTTACTCAAACTTTTTTATCTAAATATCATATATTTTTTATAACTTATTTTATCATTAAATATACTTTACTAATTGTTTATTTATTTTATAGTTTATAGATTTTTTTTTGTTTATTTATCATTAAGTATATTTTACTAATTGTTTTACTTTATGATATCTGAAAGTAAAAAACATCAATTTTTTGGATGGAGGGAGTATGTAAGTGCATCTTTACTTAAGCAAGCATCTCGATCGCATCAACATATAAATCAATCTGCCATTATATCATAGAGGAGAAGTTCATCTCAAATGACATAGACCTTGTTAATCTTTATTTCGCTATCCTATTTCACTACTTCACGGGATATTTAATCACATAGGCCACTACGGTATGTCCACCTCTTCTTGTGATAGTTCCTTTGTGAATTTGTCAGCTATGTATGAACTATATAACTCTGAGGTTTTGTTTAGTTCGTAAAAATTTTCAAGATTTCCTGTCACATCGAATCTTTGGTCGCATGTATGGAGCATTAAATATAGATAAAAATAAAACTAATTGTACAATTTACCTATAATTTGTGAGATGAATCTTTTGAGTCTAGTTTCTCCGTGATTGGACAATGTTTGTCAAATAAAAACGAATATGCTACAGTAGTCAAAAACTAAAATTTTTACAAACTAAACAAGGCCTGAGTTTGTCTGAAATAAATGTCGTGCCGTACAGAAACCTTTCTCAGATACTGACTTCTATACCCACCCTATCGGCCCATCCCCAAACGGAAGACTCATGGTCTGTACGTCCTGTACGTAGCACGCGGATGCCTCGATCAAAGTCAAAATATTTGCATCTGATTGCAGCGAATTTTCTATTTTATATTCGTTATTACTTTTTTTTTTTTGAATCATCTCGTTGCAGCAACCTGCACGCAGATCTCTAGACAGTGTCGGCGTTCTGGCGAGCATAAGATTGACGTAGCGTGCATTTTGAACTTTGAGAGAAGACGTACGGGCTCATGTGACAATATTCTACGCCTTGCCGATCCAAAACCCATTGTGCAGAGCCCCACCATTGTTGCCGGTGAATTAATACGGGCCTCTTGCAAATTGCAACGAGATAAGAGCAACTTCAGTATGAGCACCAAAATCAGGGCCCGATATCTGATTTGGGTGCACCTCTACTTTGTTGACTCTCTATTTTACAATCTTCTCCAGCAGAAGCCTCCAAACCTAATCCTTTGAATCCTTTTTTAACAACAATGACAATTGAGATCCACTTGTCATCCTCTGTTATGACAACTGAGCTATCTTAGGGAAGAAAGAGCGACGGAAGTGGTGCCTACGGGCGGAGCGCCGACGAGGGAAAGGAACCAACCTTGTGGCCATCTTTCGTAGCGCCAGCGAGGGGAGGGAGCCGACCCTGCAGCAGATCCGCTGCAGGCGAGGGGAAGGAGCGGTCATGTCTACATTAGATCCACGTGGGAGGGAGCGCCATCGCAGGTTGCAGGGAAGAGGAGGGAGTGCTATCGCGTGTCGTAGGGAGGGAAGGGGATGGGTCGCCACCGTGGAAAGGGAGTCAGCGCGTGGCGGAGCAATGACCAACGTGTCCTTGCAGCGGCCACGCGATGGATGGTGGAGCAGCACCCGCGCAGGGAGCGGAGGAGTAGCGCCCATGCGGATGGGGGGTGGCTTGTTGGGCCAACAAAAATTAGGTCCGAGGGGAGATATGGGTGCCCATCTTAAATTGGGGACTTTAGTAAAGGTCCTGCTGGAGCTGCGTTTCTTGTCAGGGCATCCATATATTAGCTATAGGAGCTCAAGTAGGAATCTGTTGGAGTTACTCTAGTACTAGAGCATGTTGAGCTCTGTTGAACGGATCGATCGGTTCTTCTTTTTATAACATGTTGGATTGGACAGATCGTTTATGAACTGTTGAACGATTTAACGGAGCCCAACCATATTAAAAGTATGACCTACAGTATTTTATATTAAAACTTTTTACGAAGGCAATGCTAAAAGTTGTGAAGCACCAAAAACAATTGTGGAGTGTGGATTATCCCAACCTGAGCTACTACAGTATTCTTTTCTATATTGCAGAGTACTCCCTCTGTCCTATTGAAACCGATGTTTTAAACTTGCCACTATTTTAACTGCTCATCTTATTCAAAAATTTTATAGAAATATCAATTACTTTGTTATGAATTATTTTATCATTACAGATTCTATAATAATATTCTTCTTATAATTTAAAAAAAAATTGAATAAGACCAATAGTCAAGTACACAAAAGTCAAAAACGACACTTTTAATAGGAAGGAGGCAGTATGAGCTAAAACCAAATCTCTTGTTTGATTGAGATTTGAGAAGTATAAACACTAACCTCCGTGTATTAGTACAACATTACTCTATATTTTTTTGTGAACAACATTACTCTATATTTAAGTTTCTAAATATGCGAACGGAACATATATTGTTCAAGCATCTAGGGTTTGTGAATGCAGACTACTTGCTCTCCATCTCTTGTTTGCATTGCCACCGTAGTTTGAACGGATTTTGTTGTTTTTAAGTACCCAAGAAATCTCTTTACAACTCACACTTGAAAACCAGTAGCTAGGGTCTATAGGGTCACTTGAAAAGCGAAAATAGGGCTCGTGGGCTGCTAACCCACATGGCAGTGGGATAAACAACTCTAACTACTAGTAGTACAACAGATCAGCTTCAGTTCATTGGTTTCAACTCTCAACTCCCACCTGCATGCACTGTTCTCAAATCCGTCCGTTCAGATCACCGCCAGTTTTATATTACAGATTCTTCTTCTAGCCAGAGCCAAGCCATGTTCACTAAACACTAGAAAAGATAGTTGCTGGCAGTACTCTAATTGTTTACAGCTACAAACCGGACTTACATGTGTTTGTTCATATCATTTCACACACAGCTCATCCCATCTCTGAACAACAATGCAAACCATGTTCAGAGAAAAGCTGCAGTATAAGAATCGCAAAACTGGCTCATCTTTAATCAGAGAATCAGAAGCTCCTCAAGCAGACAGTCTGTATCACATTTCCGGGACACAATATACATGATTATCTGTGCGTTACATTTTTCATATTTATACCCACCTGACAAATCAAGAAAATCAGGCCTTTGTGTAGCCTCCTATCCCACCTTTGTACCCCCAATGGCAAATGAATACAATCAAATGGAGATGTACATGTATGCAAACATTGGAACTGTACGGAAGAACTACTTTCCCCGCTCCATTTTCTTTCAGTGCGCTACTTTGACAAACTCTACAACAGGAGTGGTGTGATCATGAAGATTGGATGATTGGTTGGTCCGCGAAAGGCCCATATAACCAGCCTTTGGCAATATGGCGGTAAGCAGCCTCCGTCAGGTGAATGCCATCCCAGCTCCAATGGGTTGTCGGATCAGGACAGGCAGTTGCACCGGGCTCGCCACATTTGGCCGTGACATTGAAGTTGTAAGCTGCTCTCTCAGGAGTAGATGGAGCCCCACAACATGCCCTAGGCAGTTGTTTGGCAAAACCTGAATGAGAAAAACACAGTTGTTAGGTCCCTGCATAGACGTGCATTAGAATCAAAGGCCTAATGACTGAAGCAAAGGTGCCTTCTGTTTTAATCGACAACAATATCTGCCTACTTTTTCTCTAGCAGTTGAGACAGGAAAACTGTCTCCATCAGCAAATTCAAGCTAAATAAAGTACAGGTTGCTTGCTACTACAGAGCAACAACGTGATGGAAATTCTAGAAATCAGGTACATGTGATCTAGAGATGACAAGGACATGGCATCGTTCTAGATGCAGATGGTTGTTATGTGCCTTTTCCTGTTATTTTATTTTTCTATTAAAAAAATATTATGGTCAGCAAGGAAAGATAGTAGTAGGTAGAAACAAAAGTGATCGCCCAAAACGATGGTTCAGCTAACTGAGCAATTCCTAGGTGTTTGCACTTTGCGCAACAAGGACTTGTTGATTTTTTTTGATTCAGCAATGCTTAGAAACTGGAGCAGCAAAAGTAAGAAGGTCGGGTAGCAAAGCACTGATTATTTTATTTAATTGCAACAGTGCATATACACTTCTGAAATGTCCATCTTAACAACATGTTAAGTAATGGGCGATTGTTTCCCAAAAAAATAATGTGTCTACTGTTCATAGATTTTTAAATTAGCTATGCAGGTCATTGTAGTAGCTAGTTCAGCTCAAAATACAATACCATAGAAGGATTGGTGGTAAAACTATCATGGGAAAATAATTACTACAGCCCTGACCTTGAATTTTAACCTGTTAACAGAACCATTATTGTTTTAAGTCCTAATACATCCTTATATTATTTAGTGAAGGGAATCAAACCATTCTACTGTTAGCTCCAAGTGATCCATTCTAATGGAATCTCATTTTCAATGGAAAGGCCTCCTATCAAGTAGACAACTATTAATGGGAAGCACTCAAATGAACTGTGCTAATAGCAGTGATAGCTAAAAGACCCTTTACAGACTAGATAGCAGGTTCCAAATGAGCAAGGGTAAGCACCTTTGCTTTGAAGATACTCTGACCATTAAGCTAGCCCAACTGATTTTGAAATCATAAATTTTCTACTCGCCATTCAAAACATGATTTGTATATTCAGCAATGCGCTAGTAGAGAAGGTTAAGGCATCTCCACCGAGATCTAAACTATCTAATTAGAATATGTTGCGTTTTTCAAGAACAGTGTTGATTCCAAGTAGTAGTTGACTAAACATCTAAGCATATAAGCAAACCTTATCACATAAAAGAGATCAAGAATGCAAGAGCTCACCAAACTTTTCAGGCTGAAGCATGAACTGGATAACTGGAGTGTAGTAGTCGCCATATATGATCCTCACATTGGGGTGCTTAGCCCGGAGCTTCTTAAGCATGGCCTTGAGATGTGCATTGTGCACCCAGGAGAACGTGTTGTACTGGCGGACACACCCACTGCGGGAGCCCTTTCCCTCTTCGGGCACATCAAGCATGTTCAAGTACACTGGGAAGCAGCCTGTGGGCATGACACCAGGCACAATCATGTCCACAGCCCCCTCAGCAATCAGTGCCTGCACCATGCACAAACATTTGCAGTTGGAAACACATCCCATGACGACTACCCTTGTACAATACACAACAAAGGGGAGGGGGGGAAACCCCTACCTCGATACCGTCAGAGATGCCCTGGATGACATCCGGCATGAACTTGTAGGCCTCTGGGATGCCCATGCCGGCAAAGAGGGGCGCGTTGTAGTCGTTGCCGCCAAACTCACCGACCACAAACAGTGCCTTGGCAAAGAATTTCTTGCATGCTGCAAAAGGAAATGAAGTCAATTGTAATAAGTTTTACCGTTAATAGTCTCCCAATTTTCTAATATATATATATATATATATATATATATATATATATATATATATATATATATATATATATATATATATATATAATGCATCACTAGTGGTTGGTTCAGCTAAGCTAGAGAAGGTGGGATGGGAATCTCACCCTCCGTTGTGTTGCAGAAGAAAGGCTTGAGATCACGGAACCACTGGATTTGGGTCATGAGCGCTCCGGAGTTCCAGATGACGGCACCGAGCCCCTTGGCCTCGAAGTAGGGCGTGTCGAGCGCGGTGGCGCCGGTGATGGCGAAGTTGGCGCCGTGCGCGAAGCTGGCGTTCTTGGCCTTGGACGGCGGCAGCAGCGGCAGGCCAAACTCTTGCGCTGCAGGCAAGGCAAGGAAGCCCAGGAAACCCGTCAGTCAGGCACACACACCCAAATCTGGGGAGCGAGCAAACAAACGCAGCCGAAGCAAACCCCTCCCCGTCGTACGTACCGAGGTGGTCGATGACGAGGCGTCCGTCGGAGCAGCGGCCGGTGGGCTTGCCGAAGTAGGTCTGGCCGTAGGGCAGGCGCGCGGTGGCCAGGATCTCCGGGGTGCCGTTCTGGATGAGGTTGCCGGCATCGGCAAGCGAGTCCCCAAAGTTGAAGAGCGCGTGGTACATCCCCTTGGCCGACGCCTCACTCGATTCCGCCGCGGCGCCGCCGCCGGCCGCCGCAAGAAGCACCACCGCCAACACGGCGAGCATCGCGCCCCTTCCTCCCATCGCCCGCCCTCGTTCCTTCCCCCCCTGGCTGGCTTCCCCCACTAGGTTTCTTGGATCTCCGGCGAAGGGAGGGAAGAATGGAGAAGGTGGGGAGTCGAGGGGCGAGGCGAGCGGGGTGGGAGCTAGGTAGCTATCGGCGGTCGGGGTGGGGGTTCTTGTAGGAGAGGCGGAGGCGGGGGCGGGCGACGGAGAGGGAAAGGGAGGGGTTGGTGGTGGTGGTGGCTGCTGCGGCGTTTTCTTGGGCGCTTTGCCTTCCTCGCTCGCTCGATGCTGCAGCTAGCTAGGAGAGGGAAAGGGAGTGTGGTGGCGTGGCTCCCTCGGTGTTTGGCGGATTAATAAATTAGTTAGGCGTGGGGGGGAGGGAGTTATTGCGGAGGTGTGGGAAAATGGGGAATGGATGGGGGGAAGGAGGCGAGGACGAGGGCGAGGCGAAGCCTGGAGGAAGGTGACGGGCGGCTGCAAGCAGCTCTGGAATCAGCTTGATGGATGGATGGGCGAGGAAGATGGGTCGTCGGTCGAGTGAACAGCTAGAGAGTGAGGAAGATTGGGTGGGGGGTTCCGTAGGGGAAAAAAATGTGGGGGTTTGACTCGTAGAAGCGTTTTCCGGCGCGCGGTCCATTTCCCGGCCTAATGTGTTGGACTTGGAGCTCTTTCCGGCCTAACCCAGGGCCTTGTTTAGGGCACTCACAATGTAAGACTCTATCACAAAGTCCAAGACACTTAATTACATATTATTTATGGTATTTTGCTGATGTGGCAGCATATTTATTGAAGAAAAAGGTAGAAAAAATAAAACTCCAAGTCTTATTTAGACTCCAAGTCCACATTGTTCGAGGCAATAAATAACTTTAGACTCTATGATAGAGTCTGCATTGTGAGTGCCCTTAGTTTCCAAAAAATTCTGCAAAATTTTTCAGATTCCCCGTCACATCGAATCTTTAGATACATGCATGGAGTATTAAATATAGATGAAAATAAAAACTAATTACACAGTTTGGTCGAAATTGACGAGACGAATCTTTTGAGCCTAGTTAGTCCATAATTGGACAATTTTTGTCAAATACAAACGAAAATGCTACAGTATCGATTTTGCAAAATTTTTTGGAACTAAACAAGGCCAGACAAGGAAAAAAAAACCACCGCTACGCGCTAGGAGACGTGGCAATGCATCACATTCAGAGAAACAGATAGAAATCAGGGGAAAAAATAGCACAATAAAAATAGCAAAAAAAAAACACATTTATTAAAAAGCCTGTTTCACTCTGCAACTAATAGTTACCCGGTAAAATCTAATTCGAGATATCTTTAGCTAATGTATTAGCTACCGTCCAGGTAAAAAGCACCTGTTCATTGGCTTATTTCTAGATAATACAACTAATAGTTAGACCAGGTAATAGCTAATTGTTAGTTAAGTGGATCCAAACGGAGCCTACAGTATATGAGAAGTAAAAATTGAGATATGAGGTGACTCGACTCATCAAGGATCAAATGGTTTAGTAGATCATGTGTCGATGATCATTCATGAGTAGTTTGTCCTTTTTTTCCTAGTATCCCTCCGTATGTATGTTGTAATTCTTCTACCCTTTTTTTTAACATGTTTGTACCTTTGGTTGGTCCTGTCTCACCTAGCATGGAAACAAATCAAAATTATACGAGTATTTTGATCTTAGCTAGCCTGCCTCAAGTTCCGTATATTCGAGGTTTCTTTTTACAAACTCAAATCAAATCAGTTAAGATCTTGTTTAGAGGGGCTTTTGTGCTGCTTCGGCTCTATATGTGAACAATGCGCTAAAGCTTAGACGTAAAAGAGTGAAGCACGAGGAGCGATGCCAAACAAGTCCCGGCTCAAGTTTAGCATTTTTCCCAATAAAACAAGACTAAGAAATGTAGTTAAGATACCAAATCAAACATCGGCTTCCCATAGGTGAACTACGTTATATGCCATGTCTTGTGTTTTCCCATCTAGTGGTCGGTGGTTTTAGTTGTTCTTGTGTTTCCCCTCTAGTGATCGATGATTTTAGTTGTTCTTGTGTTTTCCCATTTAGTGGTCGATGGTTTTAGTTGTTCTTGTGTGTTTCCCCTCTAGTGGTTAGTGGTTTTAGTTATTTTCTAGTTTGTTGACTCCTATGTAGGTTACTTTACTTCTTTCTTTTAATTAACTTTTACAGCAAATCTCTTGGCACCATTTAAAAAATAATACATGAAAAATATAAGAAAATGGCATGGGAAGGCATCATCAAGAAAAAAAATATTAGTTAGGGTGTAGTTTGACTACGAGAAATTACACTTTGACCGATAATTAGTTCAGTACTACGTAACCTATATGCCGCAAAGTTAGTGCCATCGGCTTTGTATAAAAAACATTTTCTAATCAATATGATCCATAGCAGCTACAGATTTTGGACAATCATACAACCTCACTTGAGGTCGTTAATGGATTGTCCAACTAATTAGACACGCAGTCCGATTTTGCAAGCCTCTGCTAAGGCAATCCTAGTGTAGATTTATAAACGATATATACTTCTTAATATTTCTTTCTTATTTGCGTTATCCGTCAAATGTTAGGCAAATAGATTAGTGATTATAACCAAAAAAAAAGGATAACATGACCTTCGCATAAATTTTTGGCACAAACCGAACAACCTTAGGACCATTAGGCGATACCGGATTGATCGATAAACCAATCCGTTATCGAGTTTATTGTATCTGTCCAGCACGCTCGTTTTAGAGGTCAAGACGCTCTGGTAGCAATGCACTTGGTTGCCTTGTCAACACTGAATCCAACCAGTTAAACTATTACGGCCGGACACAAATTTGAGTTGCTAGTTTCGACTGCAAAGTAACAGTGGTCACAACAACAATAATTCGTCTTTATAATCATGTTCAGTACGAACCGAAAAAAAATAATAAGATACAATTACAACGTTCTACCAAACACGATCGAAACAGACTTTTTTTTTTAAACTCAGTTTGTTTCTTTCTGATGGAAAGAAAGACAACAAAGCTACGTCCAAAAAAAACAGCGACGTACAGTTCACGTAAATAAAAGATTTATAATATATAAAACACGATGAGTCAAGAGCAAGTTTTGTTAGTTGAAATTTTTAGGTGAGGCCATTCTCTCCCAGCTACCATCCACTCTCCCGTAACATGCATGGCCCATCAGTCCACCAATTCAGTCACATAATAATACACACACACACACACAAAAAAAAAAAAAAACCTAGTCCCCATGTGATGTGAGGGATTATGCATGTATAATCCGAGCATCCGATTCGTTCATTGCTGCGTGGTTTGGTGAGGGGTCAGCAGCCAGCACGGAAGCCGTCGGTCCAACCATAAAAAAAAGAACTCCGGACGTCGTGAGTGGAGTGGTTTTCCTCGCGCTCCCAAACCGTCGTTGTCAGGTCGTTGCCAAATGCACGTCGAGTTCTTGTTTTCGACCTCTCGCCTATCGGTGCTGCTGCCATGTGCGGCTAGTCGTTTTATTTTTTTTTCCCGGTGGATGTAAAATAAATAAGTTATAAATCAAATCAAATAAAGCGAGTACAGAAAAGCTAATATGATGATGCTAGTAAGATAGCAGCGGGCGATCGAGCGGCGTGGCTCAAATGATTGAGGCATGAAGCAGGCAGGCGGCGTGGAGAGGTGTTGCAGGCAGGCTATGGGAGCTGTGACTGTGAGAGATCATTCTTGGCAAAGGCAAGTAGGCAACGCAATCCCCCTCTCTTTTGGGAAGCTCTGTCTGCAGGTTGATGTATGGTCATGCGTTGCATGGTGATGGTGACCGGGGCCTTGTTAGATTAAAAAAATTTAGAACCGTAGCACTTTCGTTTTTATTTAACAAATATTATCCAATCATAGAGCAATTAGGTTTAAAAGATTCATCTTGTGATTTACAGACAAACTATACAATTAATTTTTATTTTCATCTATATCTAATGCTCCGTACATGTCACGCAAGATTCGATGTGACGCCAAAAACTTTTCAAGATTCTCCATCATATCGAATCTTGCTGCACATACATGAAGCATTAAATATAAACGAAAACAAAAAACTAATTATACAGTTGGCCTGTAAATCATGAGATGGATCTTTTAAACCTAGTTAATCTATGATTAAATAATATTTGTCAAATAAAAATAAAAATAATACAATACCGAAAATCAAAAAAAAATCGAAACTAAACAAAGCCTAAACAAGACCCGGGTTATATATATGCAGGCAGCACATGGATGATGGATGCTAGTTACCGTAGGCAGACTTTACCATAAGTGTAAGTAATTTGCCATGCTTGATGTTTTACAGTGAATTAGTGAGAACTGGGCAGGAGTTTTATTTTTGTTGGAGAATGTAGGAGTACTAGTGATCGGTATTCTGGGAATGCGCCGCATAGCTCCTGATAAGACGGAACAATTCGGATCAGAGCACATGTGCAGAGACACCTATCCACGATGATTCTGGACGCTTGTGCATTTCCTTGCACATTTTTCATTCAGGTAGATTCGTGTCATAATGACGCGACGCGAAGCCTCCTGTTTCCCCCGCATGATCCAACGCATGTGAGTGGTGCAGTGCGGGGGACGAATCGGGTCAGCCAGGAGACGGGACTGTGCCTATTACGGTGACCCTATACGGATGTACATATATGTCAGCGGATCAGGCCTAAACGCCTGCCCGAGTCTTCAGCCTGAACTGCCCGCGCGCGTCCAGCTCTCGCCGCGCATGTAGCTCCGCAGTGCGTACTCAGTCACCGCATGCACGCCCAGTCTTCACGGCGCTCACGCGTCCGCTTAGGCCGCTCGCCCACTCGCGCATGTGCTGCTATGGCCGTTGGCCATCTGTTGTACACTATATATGTACTCATACATGATCAATGAACGTTGTCCAGTTGACTCCAATCCCTTCGCTTCCTCTTCCGCACCCATGACTCCAACGATGGCTCTGACATCGTACCCGCTGTCGCGTCGCAGATCCAGACCCTCTCCATTCGCCACCATGTCCCGGTCATCCTCGATCTCGACGAGGGCAACTTCGGCCAGTGGCGCCACTTCTTCGACTCTACTCTCGGCAAATTCGGCCTCAAGGGCCATGTTCGCTCGATGACTCCCGACGACGAGCGCGACGGCGAGTGGCGCATGGTGGACTCCTGCGTCGTCAACTGGATCCTCGCCACCGTCTCCAAGGGCATCTTCGACATTGTCTGTCGCGATCGCCACGACGCCTTCACCCTCTGGCACGCCGTCGAAGGTCTCTTCCAGGACAATGAAATGCAGCGCGCCGTCTATCTCGAGGCCGAGCTGCGTTCAACGGTGCAGGGTGACCTGTCCATGAACGACTACTGCACCAAGCTCAAGCGGATCGCCGACCAGCTGCGCGACATCGGCCACCCCGTCTCCGAGCCGAGCCAAGTGCTCAACCTTCTTTGCGGACTCAACCCCAAGTTCCGCTACGTCAAGCCGGTGATCACATCAAAGTCGCCGCCGCACACCTTCCAGAGCGCTCGCTCCTTCCTCATTCTGGAGGAACTCAGCGTCGATCACGACGCCACCGTTGAGGCGGGTCAGGCCCTAACTGCGTCCCACGGTGCCACCAACGGTGGTTCCTCGTCCAACGCCTCTGGCCCCAAGGACACCTCCTCCGGCCATCCTGCCCCGCGCTCCAACAACAATCGATCCAGCAACGGCAACGGCTACAACAGCGGTGGGAACCGCAACAACCGCAACGATCGCCGTCGCGGGAACGGCGGCGGCCGGAACAACGGCGGTGGGGGCGCCCGGTCCAACAACAACGGCAATGCCTCCAACGCGAACGTCGTGCCATGGACCGCCGGCTACAACCCATGGCAAGGAATGGTGCAGGCATGGCCCATGCCTTTCCGTGCCCCCGGCGCTGGCGTTCTGGGTCCTCGGCCGCCGTTCCAGCCGCAGCAAGCTATGGCGGCCGTCTCCAACAACAATGTCTTCGACCCCAGCGCCCTCTACGCAGCACTCCAGTCATCCAACGCACCACAGCCACCGCCGAACACCTCCGATTGGTACTTCGACACCGGGGCAACGTCTCACATGTCTTCTTCACCTGATAATTTCCCCCCAACACCCTCCGTCCTTCTTCCTCTGTCATTACAGTCGGGAATGGTGCTCGCATGCCAGCCACTCGTAGAGCACGAACAATTATCCCCACTGCCACCTCACCTCTCCGTCTAAATGATGTCCTTGTCTCTCCTACCCTTATTAAGAACTTAATCTCAGTTAGGCGATTAACTCGTGACAATAACGTTTCTATCGAGTTTGACCCTTCTGGTTTTTCCATCAAGGATCTTCATACCAGGGCGGAGATGCTCCGATGTGATAGCAGCGGTGATCTCTATCCCCTCCGACTCCCACAACATCAAGCCCTCCACAGTTCATTAGCAACATCCCTGTGGCATCAGCGGCTTGGGCATCCAGGGCTTCCAACTACTGCTCAAGTTCTACAAAATTATTCTTTCAGTTGTAATAAAGCTGATGCTCACTCATGTTCTTCTTGCCGGCTGGGTAAACACTCTCGCCTGCCATTTCATGATTCCACTTCACAGACATATTTTCCCTTTCAGTTAGTTCATTCAGATGTGTGGACATCTCCTGTATACAGTTATTCAGGCTACAAATATTATGTTGTTTTTCTTGATGATTACACACATTACCTTTGGACTATTCCCCTGCGTCATAAATCTGATGTTCTACCCACCATTCGATCTTTTATCGCCTACGTTCGCACTCAGTTTCGCTTACCAATTCTAGCTCTTCAGACCGACAATGGTCGTGAGTACGATAACACTGCAATGCGTTTTCTACTCTCTTCACTCGGCACTCAGTTTCGTCTCTTGTGCCCCCACACGTCTCAGCAAAACGGGAAAGCTGAACGTGTTCTTCGCACCATTAACGATTGTGTTCGTACTCTACTAATCCATAGTGCAGCTCCCCTGGCATTCTGGGCTGAGGCGCTCGCCACGGCGACACACTTGATCAATCGGCGACCGTGTCGCGCCACGGGTTCCACAACACCGTTCCAGTTGCTCTTCGGCACGGTGCCATCCTACAGCGAGCTACGCGTCTTCGGTTACCGGTGCTTCCCCAACATGATCGCCACGGCAAGTCACAAACTCGCCGCGCGGTCGATCGCCTGCGTCTTCATCGGTTACCCGGCTGACCACCGTGGTTACCGTTGCTACGACCCCGAATCAAGACGCGTCATCACCTCCAGGCATGTCGTGTTCGATGAAGACGTGTTCCCCTTCCGCGACGCCACCAAACCTGCTACAGCGAACCACGACGTCGACAACGACCCACCGGCGCCACCAACTAGGGACGGACGCAACGTGCGTCGCGCCGCGCCACGCCGTTCACCGTCTCCACCCTCGCCGCCGAGATCAG
The DNA here is from genome assembly GCF_000003195.3 of Sorghum bicolor. Taxonomy (NCBI): domain Eukaryota; kingdom Viridiplantae; phylum Streptophyta; class Magnoliopsida; order Poales; family Poaceae; genus Sorghum; species Sorghum bicolor. Next base: position 10,897,553 of record NC_012873.2, on the reverse strand, counting down.
TCGCGCCGCCTTCGTCACGACGCCTTCAACACGTCGTCCACGACACATCGCCATCGACTCCATCTACTACCAACCCTGTTGTCTCGGACAACTCAACGACCGCGTCCTCCGGTTCGTCATCTCCAGCAATGTCGCCATCGTCGCCTACCACTACATCAGCCGTTCATCCTCCACGACACCCGATGGTCACTCGTGCTCGTGATGGGATCTACAAGCCGAACCCCAAGTACGCCATGGCGGTCAATGAGGAGATCTCACCGATCCCACGGAGCGTCCGTTCCGCCGTCAAAGATCCCCATTGGTACGGCGCCATGAAAAAGGAATACGACGCGCTGCAGGCCAACAAGACGTGGACGCTCGTTCCGCGACCACCTGGTGCCCGAATCATCACCGGGAAATGGGTCTTCAAACACAAGATGAATCCCGATGGCACACTCGAGCGATACAAAGCTCGGTGGGTCGTCCGTGGCTTCAATCAACGACCCGGGATCGATTTTGGCGAGACGTTCTCACCGGTCGTCAAACCGGCCACGATCCGCACCGTTCTGACGCTTGTGGCGAATCACAATTGGTCGGCGCATCAACTTGATGTCTCGAACGCCTTTCTTCATGGCAATCTGCAGGAACAGGTGTATAGCCAACAGCCCACCGGATTCGTGGATGCTCGACGGCCCGATGATGTCTGTCTCCTCTCACGCTCCCTCTAGGGCTTCGGCAAGCACCGCGTGCGTGGTTTGATCGATTCGTCGGTCACGTCACCAGCCTCGGCTTCATTCAATCCAAGGCGGAAACATCCCTATTCGTCTACCGCAAGAACGGCGCCACGGCATACCTCCTCCTCTACGTCGACGACATGATCTTGTCGGCTTCCACTACTTCGCTACTTCAGCATGTCATCCAGCGTCTCCACGATGCCTTCGCCGTCAAGGACATGGGACCCGTGCGGCACTTCCTCGGGATCCACGTACACCGTACACGGGACGGCTTCTTCCTCTCGCAAGCCTCGTACGTCGAAGACCTGCTTGAACGTGCTGGCATGGAAAATTGCAAACCTGTCGACACGCCAGCAGATGCCAAGCCAAAAACATCAGCTAGCGACGGCAAGCCGATCGACGACATCACTGCCTACCGCAGCATCGCAGGAGCACTCCAGTACCTGACGATCACCCGCCCCGACATCGCCTACGCTGTCCAGCAAGTCTGCCTCCATATGCACGCGCCCTGTGACGTCCATCAGACGATGCTGAAACGCATCCTCAGGTACATCAAGGGCACGCCGACGCTCGGAGTCCAGCTCGGCACTGCAGCAACACCAACGATCACGGCGTACTCCGACGCCGACTGGGCGGGATGCCCGGACACACGGCGTTCAACGTCCGGGTTCTGCATCTTCTTCGGCAACTCGCTCGTTTCGTGGTCCTCGAAGCGACAAACTACAGTGTCACGCTCAAGTGCGGAAGCTGAGTACCGCGCCGTCGCTAACGCGGTCTCGGAGTGCTCTTGGCTACGACACCTGCTCGGTGAACTACGGTGTTCGGTCTCCTCGGCGACGGTGGCCTACTGCGACAACATCTCTTCCGTCTACATGTCGCACAACCCCGTCCATCACCGACGAACCAAGCATATCGAGCTCGACATACATTTTGTCCGAGAGAAGGTCGCCATTGGAGAGCTCCGCGTCACTCACATTCCAAGTGCGCGGCAGATCGCCGACGTTTTCAACAAGGGGCTACCGTCGGCACTGTTCTTCGACTTTCAGGACAGCCTCTCCATCATTCAAGCACCGAACGTCGAGACTGCGGGGGGTGTCAGCGGATCAGGCCTAAACGCCTGCCCGAGTCTTCAGCCTGAACTGCCCGCGCGCGTCCAGCTCTCGCCGCGCATGTAGCTCCGCAGTGCGTACTCAGTCACCGCATGCACGCCCAGTCTTCACGGCGCTCACGCGTCCGCTTAGGCCGCTCGCCCACTCGCGCATGCGCTGCTATGGCCGTTGGCCATCTGTTGTACACTATATATGTACTCATACATGATCAATGAACGTTGTCCAGTTGATCAATATTACTCTACAATATATACAAACTCACAGCCAACGTCACACACACACACGCGGTGCACAAGCTAGACACACGGCTGGTACGAAAACCAAACCTGGGTTCGAAGCAGGCTGCGGGCGGTCCACCCAACGTCCCGACCGCCGAGCCAAAGGCTCGTTCGCAACAGTACAGTTTTACCTTTAAATATCCAATACGAATACCCTACTACTACCTTTACTACAGTGCTCCTTTTAGACCAGACACCCGGCTTGAGGATACTCCATGGGCTCGTATAAAGCGTCCTCGAAGAAATTATAGGTGTGTTTGGTACGGGGGTGTTTGGGACTGCTCTGCTCTACATTTTTCAGCTCCGCTCTATGTTTTTTAGCCAAACAGTTTCAGCTCCACGCACTCAGTTCGAGAAAAAATGGTAGAGTTATGAGAGCATCTAAAGAGGTACTCCACGAACTCTAGTTTTTTGTGGAGCTGCTCTATGGTAGAGTTTGTGGAACAGAGTTCGTAGAGCAGTGCCAAACACCCCCTATATATAGCCATGGCTCGGGTGGGCCAAAAAATAAATGTTTGGTTGACTGAATAAAGCTTGGGGCTTGGCCAGAACGGGGCCAGCCGTACTGTATATGGCTTGGCCAACCTTGAAAGGCCAATTCGGCCTTCCCAACTCAGCCAGACTTTGACCAGCCAGTTTCTCGTCACCGCTTTCCTCCGACGGCGTCGGGAGGCCTCACCTCCCGACGCCGCTCTTCCTCCTCGAGCTCCTCACCTCTAGCCCCCGTGCCACCTTCCTCCTCAAGAACAGAATAAGGATCGAAGGGGTAGTTCAGATGAATCTCATAGCAGAGGAGTGCTTAACGATAATATTACAAGTTTCTGTTCTTTCATAACTCTTCCCCTTCCTCTCTTGGGTACTTAAGCCACTCACCCACGTCTCTCTCCAGCTGGGCTGGGTCGCAACCACTCTAGACCTTGGATACGCACATTGGGCTTCTTGACTCGTGTTCCACTGTCTTGGCTCCAAAGTGTCTTCCTCAGCCTGGGCGACGTCGTGCTCTCCTTCTAGGCCGGTGTCGCTTAATGGCCGACTTGCCATTGTACCCAGTAGCCGCTGTAGTAGAGCTGCTGACAAAGGGAAGGCACACCAACCAGGTAGAGCAGGCACACGTACAGTACACTTCAATTGCCTGCATGTTGGAGAGCCGTTGCAGCCCAGCCTTCACGTATATCCATCGCCCCAACATGGGAATTTGGAAGACGCCAGGCAACAAACAGCTCAAAAGACAAGGCGCAACAGCATATATATTATTTATACTCACATACTTGCCACATCTCCAACAAACCATCCTCACCACACTAGGGGAGGGGAGGCTACCTGCTACCCACCCCAAAGGTCTCTTGCCCAACACAGCCATCTTCCAAGCAAACATTCCTCACCCCAGAACATAAACATAAGAATGGACCATCAATAGTCGTGATGCTAAACATCAGGTGCATAAACAGATTTTACGCTAACCGAAGACCCGAATTTAGAACATCGTCAATAAAACAGACATTGGCACATGGTAATGAAGCCACAACAGTTAACTGGTACTCCACAGAAAGATGGCGGCAAACTAAAACACCAACGGGGGGTTATATGGCTTGTCAATGCTTTCATCAGTCAGTTAACAAAAGGAAGAAACAATGCATACAGCTAAACAGAATCGATGTTCAAGCTGCCGCTAATGTGTACTGAGCCAACCAGAGGGCTCCTAGCAACAGTGCGGTGTACGATGAACGGTGTCAGCAACAAGCCTAGTCTTATTAGGCGGGTACACCACAAACCTACAAGTTACTGCCTCCGGCGGGTGAATCCACATACAAAAGCTACTAAAAATACAGGAGGTTTCCTAAGCCAGACAAGGTAAGCATGTACAATCTTATGGTGCCATTGCCACGTCAAATAGACAGTTATTGTCTACTCGACAAAACTTCTGAACCTGCAAATCAAAACAAGGTATAAACCACGTTACACAATAGAAATGACCTTTGACCTCACGAAAATAGTAGAAACATGTTTCTTCAGAAAAAATAGTAGAAACATTGCAGAACAAGCTCAAGAAATCTACTAGGGGGAAATGTTCTATAGAACATCAGCAAGAGTAACAATCCACTCATTAAGATGTACAAAAGAAAACGACAGAAAACTTTGTTCCATTTGAGTTGGCTCTGACAAGATCTATATTTCTAGTCTACTTCTGGAATGGCTCAAGACTAAGGGGGTGTTTGGATCAGCAGGCTAAAGTTTAGGGGTGTCACATCGGGAACAAATTACAGTTATCCACGAGACGAAATAATTAAGCCTAATTAATCCATCATTAGCACATGTTTACTGTAGCACCACAATGTCAAATTACACATGCTTATTGTAGCACCACATTGTCAAATCATGGTCTAATTAGGCTCAAAAAATCTCTCTCGCAAATTAGTCCAATTTGTGCATTTAGTTTTGTAATTAGTCTATATTTAATACCCCATGCATGTGTCCAAACATCCGCGCTAAACTTTTGCCAGCTGGAAACAAACACAGCTTAACTGTGAAGATGTTGACAAGAAATGTTAAGATGTGTAAGCACTTGCTCATGTTTATGGTAGACAGCAATTGCCATACCCTCTACGGGCTCGCTCAGCTATTGAAGAAAGATTGAGGTCCTTGAATTGCCTATGATAATAATAACATTATGCACAGTTGCACCAAGTAAGAAATGAGGATACAAAAACATCTAAAACTTGTTTTGTTCATCAAAGCTATAGCTACTTATGCCATTTTCAAATGACAAAATGTTGACAGACCCAACATCGCTGGAAGGTCTGCAAATATCTTATTTGGCCTTAGGGGCAATATGCAATCTGTTATTAGGTCTGGAAGATCAGCCAGCTCAGTTAATCTGTGACATTAAGGGCAATATGCAACTGATGCGATGTGTTATGCTCTGGAATCTAATTTCTAACTACTTAGAGGAATATTTTTCAACTGCACTAGGATTGACATGGCTACCCAAAAAAGGCACTAGCAAATCCAAAGGTTGTGGAGAAGTCACTGTAATAGCTAACAGAACCTTAGTGGAACAACATGCTCACTAAATCGGCCATGGCATCATGATTTAGTTAATTTTTCACAAAAATAGAAAGGGTCTGAAAGGTCCTCAAAATGGAAATTATGTTCCTTCTTTCATGCAAACAGTAAGAACCTGTCCTACAGACACCTCAAAACCCCGAACAAAGAATGGGGATGACCATCCCTGTGCCCAGAAATTTCCTTACAAGTAAACCACAGGCTCTAGTTTTCACTTCTGAAAGATTTCGTTTAAAGACATACACAAACCAAGTCTTTTGTTAGTTTGTTACACAGCATAACTGGAACCGTCAGTTAACAGATTTTTGTTGCACAGCATAATTGGAACTGTCTTTTAACATATTATTGTCCCCTCTCCCCTCTTTAAAAGTAGCGTATTTGCCCATCCAGCAAGGTAGACTACAGGAAACCAATCGAAAAAATAGATCAATTACCATCGCATCATATAAAGGATCTCTAAAGTAATGCCAGCTCAGCAATACATCAGCTTATACAGGAATAAATAGAGCCCCTGCATGGTTCTCTAGAATGAAGGAATATTTAATGATGTAGCTCATTACTTGCATTTTTCGTACTTTCATCTGATATAGTAAGAGTTAGTTGGCACTACTACCAAGGTTATGGGAGGGTGGAGGAAATCATAGTTGTATTATTTTTTCCCATAACAGGATGAACTCAAATTTCATTACTAATGCAACAAAATTACAGCATGAACAAACATCGCAGGCATTACAGAGCATTTAACACCAGCCACACAACGTTTCATCGCCTACCAAACAAGAACAGTATCTAGCAGAAACGTTAACATCAGGGCCGACCAGAATGGAGGCACTAAGGGCCCCATGCCGCTGGCCTCAAAAGAAAAAGGCATGCATCTGTCACCATGACCACAACAAAAATAGCACAGCCAGGTTAGTAGTGCCAAGAGGGCAATCATGGTGCTTGCCCAAGTGCTACCACAAATTACTAACATAAGACATAAAGCTTGCCAAATGGAAAACAAACAGGTCAAGCATTGCCTTGAACTAGTGGAACCCACAATCTATGGGCAAAGGCCTTACAGCCAAACATATCATTCACAATTGATCACTCAGTCAAGTTCACCTTCATGATGTTTACAAGGCACTGAGGCCATGTCAACAAACAAGGGTATGCGTAAAAACAAGATGTCTAAAACAGATCCTATTTTCATTGCTTAGCCATGAAAATATGGATCACCTTCTAACATAGAGGTCCCCTTGCCAGCTGAGGAAACTATAAAAAAACCTAATAAAGATAAATTATTTTTATAGGAAATTTCCATAAATCAGGTGGAAACCTAATAAAAGGACTGAACTCATTCTGGGTAAAAGAAAGTTATCCTTATATTTATAAACCTCCCAGAGTCATGCATACAACCACCAAGGTCTCTGTGTGTGTTGGGGACAGGGGGTAATCTTATGTTTCTATAATTTCTAAAAGCAAATTTCATAATACCATCATCCGGTTTGACTTTGGTGGTAAACAGGTCAGACCTCTCATATCTTATATAACCGAATAATCAGGTAGACAACTGTACAAGTACTGGTAAAAAAGAACTATAAAATGATGGTTAACCATAAATACTGCAACTAGGAGTTCACACATAACAATGAGTAATACCGCTTTCAATATTCTTTGAAACTGGAGTATTGGTATTTGATGGAGTTATATATGTTCAATTCAACCATAAAAGCACAAAATGTTCATATTCAAACTTACCTATATCTCAAGATGAATTGCCAGCATCAGATCCATCTGAAGAGGAGCTATCACTGTCTGAGTCTGCCAAAAGAATGTTACATGATCAGGCTACTAAGCTCTTTAAGTAGCAGTTATGAGCTAAACAGCAGCAAGGGAAGTTGAGAGAAGTACTACCACTAGAAGATGATCCTGAGTCACTGCTGGAGCTGCTTGAATTGCTTGAACTACTTGCATTCTGTCTGTTCTCCTCATTTTGTTCTGGCGCAGACGTTGGCGGTTGCTTGCCTGCCAGCGAATCTATTTGTGACAAAAAATCATAAACTAATTACCTTACTTTGTAATGTGCTTTTAAGATAAAAGTAGAAAATAGGGCTAACCTTTCGCAGCTTGCTTTGGAGATTTTTCACCAACAGGTTCTTGGGTGGCTGAGATCTGCAAAGCATGAAACAGTAGTTTTAAGAATATATTGAATATAAATAGTTTTGCTTAAAACGATAATAGTAGAAATGATAGAAATGACAGAGCGCTCATACTGGTTGCGGTGGTTGTATAGGGTGCTGGTGCTGGTGCTGGTGCTGTGCACGCAACTCTGCATCTTGTCTGGCAAGCATCGCTCGCTCAGCCTTTCTCTTTTGCTTGCTCAGGTTCTTCTTGTAGTTGGCCACAAACCTGTCAAGCTCCCAAAGTGTCTCAGCATCCATGCTATCAATTTCAACCTCAATCTCATCATCATGCTGCATAACTGATAGGTTCTTGTTCTTAATGACTTGCACAACAGCATCAAGCTTCTCTGGCGGCAAATTCTGGAGGTTCTCACTAAGCTTACGCTTCTCATCTATTGTCATGTCCCTCTTATTTGGATCCTTTGCCCTTGGTTTCTTCATTGATGGAGTCCGGGTATAAGTGGGAGTATGACTGATCGGTCTTGAATTGGTGTCCAATGCCATGTGGTGTCTCATCGAATCTGACCTCTCTAGGAAGCGCAGGTCAATTGGTGGAGGTGGAAACTTCTTCGGCAATGGAGGACATGATGCGAGGTAGTTAACCTCAGCCTCAATCTCAGGCCACTGTGCCTCAAAGATTCCTGACAACTGCTCCGCCATGAAATGCACATCCTGACCCTTGGGGTTATATGTCATCGCATTATGGAAAGTGAGCCGGACATCCTCAGCGAACTCCTTCGGGTTCCTGTACTGCCCATGGCTGAGCCGTCCCCTTATCGTGCCAAGATCCATTGGGTGTTTGATAATAGTAAAATAATCATGCAAACCAAGTGCAACTGGATCAACAGGCTTGTTGAACACCCACCCAAACTTGTGCTTCATTAGGCGGCTCAGAAGTGATGAGGACTTCTTGAACGCATGAGAGTAGAGCCGCCGCTCAGCATCAAAGTCTGCGCCACGAGATTCTAGTGACCTATGCTTCTTCTTGTGGTGCTTGGATTTCTTGCGCCCATGTGAATCTGCGGGAGGAATCCTATCCTTGGCAAGCAAGAACTCCGAATTTTGGTACAATTGATTGGCCTTTGGCGTCCGTTTCTCCTTTTCAAAGGCTTCATTATGAATAACGGATACGGTTAGTGGTCTGCGCTGCAGCAGCGTGCGGCCAGGAGTAACGGCAGCTGCAACCTGAGCAGACATGGGCACTGCCATATCACCAGCTGAGAAATGTGGCTGCACATAACCAGCCTCCACCACCTGCTGTTGTGTTGGCAGCACCATCAAGGGCAAAGGCGCGGGCTCAGAAGCCTCCCGCTGCGCCAGGGCCTCGGCAGCCTCCTTCAGCCGCTTGGAGAGCACGCGGACCTGGTCCAGCTCCCCCGCCAGCCGGCGCCGCAGCTCACTCCTCACCCTGCGCTTCCGTGCTTTCTCAGCCTTCTCAGCTGCAGCGGCCGCCTGGTCGTCCCCGTGGCCGTTAGGAATACGGCCGCCGACCCGGTTCAGCCCGGATGAGGGGTCCCCCGAGGCGGCACCGCGTTCCCCAGACGGGGTCCGGGTGGGAGCCGAGGCCGGCGCTGCCGGATCGGGCCGCGCCGCAGCGCCTGCCGCCTCCGCGCGGCGGATGTTGCGGCGAATCGAGGATAAGGTTTCGGAAAGGGGATTCGGGGCCTGCGCAGGAACGGGGGCGGGGGCGGGGGCAGGAACAGGGGCGGAGGCAGGGGCAGGAGCAGGGGCGGGGGCGGGGGCGGGAGCGGGAGCAGGAGCAGGAGCAGGAGCGGGGGCGGGGGCGGGGGCGGAGGCGGGGGAGGGGCCGGGAGCTGGTTCTGGAGGAGGAGGTTTAGGGTTTTTGCGGGGGTGCTTACGGGTGTAGACCTTGATCTCCTCGGCCCAGCGCGACCTGGGCGGAACGGCGGGAGCAGGCGGCGCCTCCACGGCGGGGGCAGGTTCCGGCGTCGGCTCCTCCCCGCCGGCGCCGTCGCCGGGAGGGTCGGAAGCCATGCATATAAACCCTAAATCCGGGGCCCAGGAGGCGGGGGGACGGCGCGGAATTGGGGGAATTTCAGGAGGGTTTTTGCGTGGAAACCCTAGGGGAATTTTTTTTTTCTCTGTGGTGCTTCGCGGCTCCGATTTGATATTTTGCTGCGGCTATGGCGGTGGAGCGAGCGTGGATGTGGGGGAAGGGAAGGGGTTGGTGGCGGCGTCGGACGCGTCTCTGCTTTTGTGGGGGGAAGAAGGACGCTGAGCCGACGAGCGTCGCAAAGCGGGGGTGGGGGAGTGGGCAGGCGAGGGCGCTCGTGTAATCCTGGCCGTCCGAATCGGCTTTGACTCTGGTCTGGACGTCAAATCATTTCTTCTGCTGCGCGCTGCCCGCTGCAGATGCTAGATCCTGTTGATTTCTCCATGAGGCCGTCAGTAATCTTGTCGGTGTTTTCTAAGGGGTCACACCAACGAATAAATTTGTATACGTGCTCCCTTTCCCAGATGGTGATGCAAGAAGACACAGAGATTTATTCTGGTTTGGGCAAGAGAAGGCCCTACGTCCAGCGGGGGGAGAGAGTTTGTATTATCTTGCACCTAAGTGCTTGTACAGGGGCGGATACAAGCGTGGTATGGAGTGTGTGTGCTACTGCGTAAGGGCGTGGTGTTGTGTTGTCGTCGTGGTTCTATTCCTGAGTCTCTCCTTTTATAGCTCCAAGGAGAGACCTAGGGTACATGCGTAGATGTTAGAGTAGGGGTCGATAGCCGCATGGAGCGCTGACCTACTCGAGGCTTCCGTACGGCGTGGCCTCGAGCCGTCCCATCTTGATAGCCCGGTGATGATTACGCGTGCTCCTGCGTTCTGCCCTGCACGCCGCCTCGCGCCGGTTCTGAGGTCGCACGCTTGTACGGTATGGCGGCAGATCCGGTGGGGTAGTTGTGGTGTTGTGAGTCGACGCCCAACTTGTCCCTAGGAAGGGACCCTGTTCGGTCGAGGGTCGGACGCCGTGTAATGTGCTGATATCTGGAGTGCTGACCTTGGAGGTCTCGAGGGGGTCCCGATTAGACGTTTCATCCTTGCTTCTGGCGTCCTGACACGCCCCGGGTCGTTCGGTGGGGAAGGCTGCAAAAAGAACGATGGGACGAGTGCCTGTTTTCTACCACGCTTCCCGTGACCAGTGAGTTAGGTGGGAAAACGGCAGGCGCATTAAATGCCCTGGCTCTCGTGCGTGCGTCAGGCGGCGGACAGTGTCCTTGCGCTCAACGCTTCCCGACTCGCTCGAGCCTGTTTCCGTACTCGACGGCGGCCAGTACTCGACCCTTGATCGATTCGCTCGACGTTATTTCCGTCTTCGAGGCTAAGCATCGAGACGAGGGCCTCGTCCTGCGTACGGATAGTCTCGTTTCGTGCGTCAGTGAGGGTACCCCTTATTGATACCCTCGACAGTAGCCCCTGAGTCTCCATTTGAGCGCTGGCGCTCGAGTGGAGGCTTTTACTCTTGGGTCGAGTTTCGTGGGGGCGCGCGAGTGACCCCGCGGGGGTAGCCCCCGAGCCTTTGAAGGAGTTTTTGACTCCTTCGAGGGTTATATTGCTTATTTTGCAGAAACACTATCGACACCAGTGGTGGAAGGTTCTGTTTGGCTTTGCCTTGCGTGAGGTTTCGACGTACTCTCGATAGAGTGAGCGTCTTCCACCCCAGATTGAGTTCCTAGCGGGTAGTCCAAGTGAGAACCTGTGCCCCTTTCGAGGGGGTCAGCTGTAGCCCGGAGGCGTCCTCATAAAGCAGGGTCGGCGTAGTCGGGGATACCGGTCTCATTCGATAGAGTCCAGCGGCTCGATGCCTCCCTTCGGGGGGATTCCTCTCGACTGTCTCGACCCTACCTTGGACATCGCCAGCGAGTCCTCGAGGCGGGCCTCGATTTTCGACCGCTCGCTGGGGATCCCTGACTCTTGATGCTCGAGATCGGCTGTCGAACCCTTTCGACGGGCCAGCCATCGACCTCTCGAGACTATCGTGGGCGCATACCTTGGCTTACGAAATAAGGAAGCTGCCGTGCCGGTTTGTCTTTCTGCCCGTTGGGCGCACCTTTTGAGGTAAGTGACGCTGCGACACCATATCGGCGTGGAATTCGGAGCGCCCGGCCTGTGAAGTGGGAAAGACTGTTAGGTAGCGCATTTATGGGGGGACGTTACCTTATTTCTCGGATCTGTCCGTTGGCGGATCTTGGCTTATAAATACGCCGCGGCACCGCCGCCGTTCTTTCTTCCGCCTCCCATCTTCGCTCTCGCCTTAGCCTTCTTGCCGCCCTAGCTCTCTCGCCATTTCACGCGCACACGCGCCCTCGAGCAGTAGCGGATCCACCGTCCCATCGGCCGAGATGCTTGTAAGACTCGTCGCCGCCGACGACTGGCGCCCGTCGTCGATGACGGAACGCCGGTTGTTAGAGCTTGAGAAAGAGGGACTGCTGCGCCGCCGTACCTCGCTATCGTCGCCAGAGTGGATCGCGCCGCCGGCGAGTCACAGGGAGCCCCAGCCGCCCGAGGGCTACTTGGTGTCGTTCGCTAAGTTCCACCGCCACGGCCTGGGCGCGCCCCCGAGCCGCTTCATGCGGGCCCTCTGCTTCCACTATGGGGTGGAGCTCCAGCACTTCTCCCCGAACGCCATCACCGTCGCGGCGATCTTCGCCGCGGTATGTGAGGGCTATCTGGGGATGATGCCCCACTGGGATCTGCGGATCCACCTCTACAGGGGCGAGCTTTTCAACGCCCCCACCGGAACCACCGGCGTGAGGAAGCATGTGTGGGCCGGGTGCCTCAACCTGGTGTTGAAGACGAAGAAGACAGAAAGGCCGCGCGAGTACATCCCTGTGGGGCTGTCGTCGAACCACGCCGGGTGGGACTCCCAGTGGTTCTACCTGCGGAACGACGACGGTCTCTTCCCCGCCTACACGGGCCGTCTGATCACGGAGCGCCCGGACAACTGGACGTACGGCGTCGTCCAGGAGCACCAGTCGCGGCTCGACCCCCTCCTGGATGCCATGAAGAAGCTGCGTCTGGAAGGTCTGTCCGCCGCTCTCGTCCTCTTGGCCGTCCATCGTCGAAGGGTCCTTCCCTTGATGTCCCGACTGTTGAGGATGGACGAGATGGGGCCGGGCGTTTCGTCCCGGGATCTCGAGACTTGCCGGATGTCTAACGTGGCTCTGGCGGACGACGAGATCGCTGCCCGGGTCAGGGCGGCCATTGCTGGCGACTTTAAGTCAGAGCATGTCAACGGCTTCCCTATGAGGCGACGGCTCGGTCGATCTGGTATGTTTCTTCCTCGCGGGTAGCCTTGACTCTGGGTTCCTCTTCCACCGCCTTTTTCTAAGTCTACTTTTTATGGTGGCAGGGGCGGATCGACGTTCGATCCTCGAGGCCCCCGGTGAGGGAGGACGAAGTCGACCGCGACGCGCGGCGCCGGTCCGCCGAGAAGTCGAAGTCCGTCAAGGACTCTAAGAAGAAGGGGGAGAAGAAGAAAAACCTCGATCGGCAAGCCTTAGAGGCGCGCCGGTCCAAATCCAGGCAGAGGGGAGAGCCTGAGGAAGAGTCCCCCAGCGAGGAAGATGACGACGATGACGAGGACAGTGAGGACTCCGAGGGGATGGCGTCTCGTCTTGACCGGATCCTCGGGGGTCCGTCTCAAGGCGACGTCGACGCTCCTCGGGCGGAAGCTCCGACGGGGGGCCCAGGCGGATCCCACCGTCCTCGCGCCGATACCCCTCCCGCGCCCAAGGTCAGTCAAGTCGCACCGCGCCCTCCCCCGGCGCTCAGGGAGAGCGGTCATGCCAGGCCCCAAGCGACGGGGCCACTGACCCGCGGTCGCGCAGCGGCCTCCGAGAAAGGAGAGGTCGGCCGCAGGAGTGCCAGTCCCGGCGTCCGCCAGGCGGGAACTGACGCTCCTAGGCCCGCGCCTACCCTCGAGGGGCCTGGAGCCCTGACGCGGGGAGGCTCGTGGCCCTCCGGTCGGGGCGGAGGGAGGCGAGCTGTTCTCCCTGTGGGGTAAGCCTTCTCCATGCTGTGGCTTTTGTCTTTCTACTCCCCTGCGTTTCCTCATATGCCATTCTTTTCTCAGGCTAAAGCGGGCCCTCGAGCAGGCCCAGCCGTCCATGGCGAAGAGGCTCAAAACGGGAGCCGTCTCCAAGGAACCAGGTTTGTAGTTTATTTCTGGGCTTCGCGATGTTCTTGTGTCGGTTATTATAACGTCTGACCCTTACCCTTTGTTTTGCAGGCTCCTCCAGTTCCCAACCTCCAGCCGGCGTCGAGAGGGCTCCGTCTCGTCCCGCGCCTATTCCGTCGCCGCCGACTTGTGATGAGGCGCCCCGGACGCAAGCGTCAGAGGGAGCCCCGAGTCCCCTCGATTGGGGGTCGAGGGGGAACCCATCACCATGAGCGATACGTCTGATGGTAACGAAGCGTATGGGGGTGTCCGCCCTATGGAGGAGGAAACGTCGACCCCTCTCGTCGCAGGATCGACTCCCTGGCCCGCCGGCCTCCGTACCCTCGAGGAGCAGAAGAAGAAGAGGGAGGAGGATGAACAGCGGGAGCGCGAGGCGGCGCGGCAGCCGCAGGAGCATGAGGCGCAACAACAGCAGCAGCAGGAGCAGCAGCAGCAGCAGGAGGAGGAGCAACAGCAGCAGCAGCAGCAGCCGGGGGGCCAAGAGGAGGGACCGCTCGAGCCCCCGCCCCAAGGTCCGCCCCAGCCAGCACCGCCGGAGCCGCAAGGGCCCGGCGAGCAGGAAGAGGATCTGCCAGTGTACGGCCTCCCAACCCCAGCGTGGCTCCTCCCGGGGGCACCTGCCGCGATCCGGGCAGAACCGGGGCGAGCGGATGGAGTGGTGGCGCTCGCCTGCATGATGCGCACCCCCACCGACCCCGAGTTCGAGATTAAGAGGACGATCTACGGCATGGACGGGATCGCCCCAGGGTTCCTCCGGGAGCGTCGGGCATGGGAGGAACGCTTTCCCTCCGAGGAGGATGAAATCGGGACGTCGGGGACCAAGGACGGTACCTGGAAGACGGTGGACGACGACGGGCGGTTCCCATGCCTCGTCGACCTGTTCCTGCGCCATGGGGGCTCCCTCGAGACCGCCGAGGACCTCATCCACGGCGTCAAGGCACGGGCCGACCGAGAGATGGAGCACTGGTGCCCTGATCGGATCCGCATCCGGGCCTCCCACGACCCGTCCGAGCCGAACATCTTCCTGGACGACCGGAAAGAGGCGGAAAAGTGGGAACATGTCGAGGAGCTCCGCCTTTGGATGAAGCATGTGGTGGGGCTCCTGGCAGACGTCATTAACAATGGGCTCGGGCCGGCTTATTTCGTGAGTGCTTTTTCGATCTTCAATCCTTATGAAACCTTCCAGTTTTGTGGTCTAACCGTTCGATCCTTGGTTCGCAGGATATGAAAGAGACCTCCCACATCAAGTGTAGTTTCATACATGCCACGAGAGGCGGCTGGGAGCAGCTCCCCCTCCTCAAGGATCAACTCCTCGAGTCGCAGGAAAAGCTCCTTCAAGCTTATAAGGATCTCATAGCGCTCGGGGAGGAGAAGAAGGCGAGGGAGGCTGCTTTGGCCGAGGCTCGAGAGGCCTCAAAGAGGGTGGAGGAGGAGACGATGCTGCTGCGGGAGCGGGCTCTTACGGTCGAGGAGGCCGCGTCCAAAGCCCGGGAGGAGGCCCTGTCCTACAAGAGCGTTATCGAAGATCTGGACAAGAAGAAGAGCCTTCTCAAGACCGACCTGGACTCCCTCCGCGACTCCTTCCAGAGGATGAAGGTGGAGCACGTGAACGGCGAGATCGCCAGGAGCGCCGCGGAGGAATCCAAGAAGAAGGCCCTCGAAGATCTCGAGGCGGAGCGGGCTCAATCCCGCAGGCTCTCTGACGACGTTGAACGTCTGAAGGGTGAGCTGCTGGAGAAGAGCGGGGCCATTGTTCAGGCTGGCAAGGTGATCGAGGATCTCCGCGTTGCCAACACCGAGCTGGCACGCTCCAACAAAGAGATCGAGAGGGCCAACACTAGGCTGGTCGGCGAAAACACGGCTCTAGAGGAGACCGTACGCGGTACGTTTCCTCTATCAGATTTCTTTTTTCGAGGTGTGCTTGGTTTTTCCTAAGGTCTCTTGTATTGGCCTTTACAGGGCTCAAGGACGAACTCCTGGCCGCCCAAGCCGAGGCTCGCAACGCCAAGGCTCAGCTCGAGGTGGAGGTCGCTTTGAACCGTCGAGTGCGGACGACAATAAGCGACCTCTCAACCTCCTGGGAGGTCGAGCCTATGGATGAGTCGAGGGAGGGTGCTCGAGGCGACGCGCTGGTCGACCAGCTGTGCTACATAGGCGCGACGCTGCGAGATCGGGTGCGGGATGCCCTCCACATCGGGGTGAAGCGGGCGATGGCAGTTGTCTGCTCGGGCTTCTCCTACGACATGGAGGTGGTGTCTCATGGTTTCGTCACCGACATCTCCAAGACCGACGCGGAGAACGAGGAGAGGCTCCATGCCTTGATCGACGACGCGGAGGCTCCTGGGGAAAGGTTGGCTAAGCTTTTTGAGCCTGAGGTGCTCCCTCCTGAGGCTAGCTCGGGCGGAGGCGAGGGCGGTGAGGATCGTGCCGCGGACTGAGGCCTGCGAGCCTGCTCAGGGCGCCTGGGGCCCCTTGTATGATACTTTGTTAATTCTATTGCTAAGCGACACAGTATCTTTTTGTAATCGTTGAATGTTTATATGTCTTTCCGCTCGAGGTTCTTTTGTTCCTCCTTGTTCCTACGTTTGTATTCCTTGTTCGATCTTTCGTCAAAAACAACCTCGATCATCTCAAGGGTGAGGAAGTGAGTAGAGTTTCCGTAGCCCGGGGGCGTAGGAGTTCTCAGGCTCGTTGTCCCTCGGCCTTTGGGGGGCTCGAGGTGCCTTGGCTACTCGCATCGTGCAAGGTTTACTAAGTAAGAAAAAAGAAAATTTCTTGGCTTTTTTGACGCACAGGGTGGGGGTCGTCCCCCTGGTAGCCCCTGAGGGGGTGTTGACTATGATGGGTCATAGTCGGCACCCCCTTCTAACGTCGAGATTATGATTTGTAAATCTTTTGGCGCAAAAAGAAGTTGCTCGAGGGAAAGACTTTATTTATTCATTCATTCGTTTTCAAAGTCTTGGTACAAAATGTACGCAGGAACATAAGTTTAGAACTTCTAGGGGTAGAATCGACGTAGCTGCTCGATGTTCCATGCGTTGGTGAAGACTGCCCCTTTCTCGTCCGCCAACTTGTACGTTTCCGGCTTCAGGACCTCGGCCACCACATACGGGCCCTCCCAAGGTGGAGTCAGCTTGTGGCGTCCTTGATTGCTTTGCCGGCGTCGTAGGACTAGGTCGCCCACGTTGAGGTCGCTCTTGCGCACGTGCTTGTCGTGGTAGCGTCGAAGTTTCTGCTGATATCTGGTAGAGTTGAGGAGGGCCATGTCTCGAGCCTCCTCGAGTTGGTCGACCGCGTTTTCTTGAGCCTCTTTGTTTGATTGCTCGTTGTAGGCCTTGAGTCGGGGTGACCCATACTCGAGGTCTGTGGGGAGGACAGCCTCAGAGCCGTAGAGCATGAAGAACGGGGTGTACTTTGTGGCCTTGCTTGGCGTTGTCCTCAAACTCCATAGGACCGAGGAAAGCTCCTCGACCCACTTCTTGCCGAATTTCTTCAGGCGATCGTAGATTCTTGGTTTGAGCCCTTGCAAAATCATGCAGTTGGCACGCTCGACCTGGCCGTTAGTTCGAGGGTGGGCTACTGCAGACCAGTTCACACGGATGTGATACTGATT
Organism: Sorghum bicolor; assembly: GCF_000003195.3. NCBI lineage: Eukaryota > Viridiplantae > Streptophyta > Magnoliopsida > Poales > Poaceae > Sorghum > Sorghum bicolor. Next base: position 10,880,421 of record NC_012873.2, on the reverse strand, counting down.
GCAGAAGTCCAAGAACTTTTTGCCGGTGAACTGAGTGCCGTTGTCGGTGATGATGACGTTGGGAATCCCAAACCGATGAATGATGTCGGTGAAGAAAAGGACGGCCTGCTCGGAGCGGATGTTGGTGATGGGTCGACACACATCCTCATTTTCCCATTCTTTTTCTTAACTAATACAGGGTTTGCTAACCAGTCGGGATGATGAACCTCCTTGATGAATCCGGCCGTCAAAAGCTTGTGGATTTCCTCGCCAATGATCTTGCGCTTCTCCTCGTCGAATCGGCGCAACCTCTGCTTTACTGGCTTGGAACCGGCTCGAATCTCCAAGGAGTGCTCGGCGACTTCCCTCGGTATGCCTGGCATGTCCGAGGGACACCATGCAAACATGTCGGCGTTTGCACGGAGAAAGTCGACGAGCACAGCTTCCTATTTGGGGTCGAGATCGGCGCTGATCGTCAGCACCTTGCCGTCGGAGTTGTTGGGGTCGAGTGGGATCTTCTTGGTTCCTTCTGCCGCCTCGAAGCTGCCCGCGTGGCGCTTGGGCTCCGGAGCCTCGGCGGCCAGGGCCTCGAGCTTTGCGACGAGCTCGGTGGAGTTTTCGACCGCCTCCCCATACTCGACGCATTCGACGTCGCACTCGTACGCATGCTCGAAGGAGGAGCTGATGGTGATGACGCCTTTGGGACCTGGCATCTTCAGCTTCAAGTAGGTGTAGTTGGGTATAGCCATGAACTTGGCGTAGCCCGGGCGTCCGATGATGGCGTGGTATGTGCCTCGGAATCCAACTACTTCAAAGGTGAGGGTCTCCTTCCTGAAGTTGGCCGCTATGCCAAAGCAGACCGGTAAGTCGATTCGACCTATTGGCAGCGCTTTTTTTCCTGGTACGACGCTATGAAAACCGCCGGCGCTTGCTTGGAGCTTCCCTCTATCTATGCCGAGGAGGTCGAGGGTCTCCAGGTAAATGATGTTGAGGCTGCTGCCACCGTCCATCAGCACCTTTGAGAGCCGGGTGTTGACAATAATAGGGTCAACGACGAGCGGGTAGACGCCTGGGGTGACTACCTTATCGGGGTGGTCTCCTCGATCGAAAGTGATGGGAGTGCTCGACCAGCTAAGGTACTGGGGCACTGCCATTCTTGCCGCGAAGACCTCCCGACGCTCCCTTTTGCGCTGCCTCGTGGTTAACTGAGTCGAGGGCCCGCCATAGATCATGTAATAGTCGTGGACGGCGGGGAAGCCGTCGTCGTTCTTGTCACCCTCTTTGTCACTGCCCTTGTCCTTCTTCGAGTCGTCACGCTCATCCCTTTTGAGCCCTAGACTGTCGAAATGCCTTTTCAGCATTCGACAGTCCTTGAGCTTGTGGTTGGCGCCTCCCTTTTGGTATGGGCACGGTTCTTCGAGCATCTTGTCGAAAATACCTCCGTCTGGGGGGCCTCTAGGCTTCTTCCGCTCCATGGCGGCGACGAGATCGTCGTAGAAGTTCTCCTGCTTGTACTGCCGCACTTTCTGCTTCTTCTTGTTCTTCTTGAGCCCTCGACTGGGGGTTCCATCTTCATCGACAGGCCGCTTGCCTTTCCCCCCTTCGCAGCTGAAGAAGGCGCCGACTGCCTCCTCTCCTGCCGCGTAGTTCGCTACTAAGTCCATCAGCTCATCGACGGTCTGAGGGCGATTTCGGCCCAGTTCCCGCACTAAGTCTCGACTGGTGGTACCAGAGACAAAAGCCAGGATGACGTCATGGTCAGGGATGTGCGGAAGCTCAGTGCGCTGCTTCGAGAAGCGTCGAGCGTACTCTCGAAGTGTTTCTCCTGACTTCTGCTTGCATTTGCTAAGGTCCCACGAGTTCACGGGCCGTATGTAGGTCCCTTTGAAATTACCCTCGAAAACTTTTACCAAGTCGACCCAGTCGTGAATCTGATTTGCTGGAAGTTCTTCGAGCCATCGACGGGCGGTGTCGGAGAGGAAGAGCGGTAGCTGTCTGATGATGGCTCGATCATCCCCTCGAGCGCCACCTAGCTGGCAGGCCAACCTAAAATCAGCCAACCATAATTCTGGTTTGGTCTCTCCATTATATTTCGCGATGCTGGTCGGGGGTCGGAATGGGCTGGGCAGGGGCGTGCTGCGGATCGCCCTGCTGAACGCCCGTGGGCCCGGTGGCTCGGGGGCCATCCGGTCCTCGTCGCTGTCGTACCTCCCACCGCGATGCGCGCTGTAACCGCGCTCTTCCGCATCTCCGTGCCGGCGGCGTCGATTTTCTTCGATGTCATGCCGTGCGTCGTGTCGACGCTGATTGTCGACGGGGAGAACAAGAGTGGCCTTTCTGCCTCGAGGTGGCGGCTGTTGATGGACCGATACCTCTTTTTCATTTCGAGGCTGCTCGTCGTGCTTTTCAGTGGCAACTCCTCGCCGTCGAGAAGCTGAGCTTTCGGCCTGTTGAACTGCTGCCACCTGGAGCAGTGTCTGTACCTCGTCTCGAATGCGTCGAGCCTGGGAGTTCGACGGCTCTGGCATGTTGCGCAACAGCATCGTCGCCGCCACTACGTTCTGGCCTGCTCGAGGGAAACAGCTGACAGGTTGCTCTGGCTCTGCGTCACCGACGATCTGTCGATGTACCTCTCGAGCGCGTCTGCGGATGCTTCCGCCCGGCGGGTAGGGCAGGTCTTGCTCAAGGATTTGCTCGAGCAGGACGAGGCGCTCGCGGTCTTCGTCGAGCTTCATCTTGAGCTCCCGCAGCTGCGCGAGCTGCGCGGTTCTGTCTTCCTGTGGAGGGGGGTCGACCTGTCCGTCGTTCCCAGGTGTCCTGGGGTCTTCTCGGGCCGCGGGGGCTCGACCGCCCGCAGCAGCATCCTGTGTATCGTCAGTAGTTTCTACCGCCCCGTCGATGTGACAGCATTCCCTCGTAGGGTCGTAGCTATCAGTCTCGGAGTCGGAGTCTGGTTTGGCGGCGTAGAAACACCCACGTCCCTCCTCGAGCAATCGCTGTCTGAGGGAGGTGATCGTGTATCGTCCTGGGCCTAGACGACGGAGGCCCCGTACCCGGGAAGGGTCCGGCTGCTCGGACGCCGGCCGCCGCGCGTCAGAGCCGCGCGGGAGGACCATTGGTCTTTCTACGTTCGTCTGGGCGTTTGGGCATATCGCCCTGGCGAGCGACGCCGCGGCGTTGTCCAATCCGAATGGCAGTGCCATTCTTGGAGCGAACAACCCGTGGGAAAGTAGCCTAGTAGCGGTGGGGGAGAACGCGCGAGACGCGTCCCCTCTCGTCGTTGTACGGTGCTGAGCCGTCGCGCTTGATGCCCCGTCACACGGTGCTGCCGACCTGTGGCCCGCTTCCTGCCTTGGACGAGTTGTCGGTCGTGATGAGGCAGAGGGGCCGAGGTGATGCTGTCCGCGCCTTTTCTTAGGTGGGGAGGCGTGGTGGTGAGGACGTCTCGGGCCCCCGATCGCGCTGGCGCAACGCGGGCTCCTCCTGGCCCTCTGACTGAGAGCAAAATCATGTCGTAGCCGGAGCCCGTAGACATCAACTCGAGACTCCCAAACCAAATAACCGTGGAGCGCGGAATCGGCGAGGCGAGAGTTGCCATCTGGAAAGGAGTGGGAAATCGATGAAAAACAGGCAGGACCCCTACCTGGCGCGCCAACTGTCGGTGTTTTCCCCACGGGGGGTCACACCAACGAGTAAATTTGTATGCGTGCTCCCTTTCCCAGATGGTGATGCAAGAAGACACAGAGATTTATCCTGGTTCGGGCAAGAGAAGGCCCTACGTCCAGCGGGGGGAGAGAGTTTGTATTATCTTGCACCTAAGTGCTTGTACAGGGGCGGATACAAGCGTGGTATGGAGTGTGTGTGTGCTACTGCGTAAGGGCGTGGTGTTGTGTTGTCGTCGTGGTTCTATTTCTGAGTCTCTCCTTTTATAGCTCCAAGGAGAGACCTAGGGTACATGCGTAGATGTTAGAGTAGGGGTCGATAGCCGCATGGAGCGCTGACCTACTCGAGGCTTCCGTACGGCGTGGCCTCGAGCCGTCCCATCTTGATAGCCCGGTGATGATTACGCGTGCTCCTGCGTTCTGCCCTGCACGCCGCCTCGCGCCGGTTCTGAGGTCGCACGCTTGTACGGTATGGCGGCAGATCCGGTGGGGTAGTTGTGGTGTTGTGAGTCGACGCCCAACTTGTCCCTAGGAAGGGACCCTGTTCGGTCGAGGGTCGGACGCCGTGTAATGTGCTGATATCTGGAGTGCTGACCTTGGAGGTCTCGAGGGGGTCCCGATTAGACGTTTCATCCTTGCTTCTGGCGTCCTGACACGCCCTGGGTCGTTCGGTGGGGAAGGCTGCAAAAAGAACGATGGGACGGGTGCCTGTTTTCTACCACGCTTCCCGTGACCAGTGAGTTAGGTGGGAAAACGGCAGGCGCATTAAATGCCCTGGCTCTCGTGCGCGCGTCAGGCGGCGGACAGTGTCCTTGCGCTCGACGCTTCCCGACTCGCTCGAGCCTGTTTCCGTACTCGACGGCGGCCAGTACTCGACCCTTGATCGATTCGCTCGACGTTATTTCCATCTTCGAGGCTAAGCATCGAGACGAGGGCCTCGTCCTGCGTACGGATAGTCTCGTTTCGTGCGTCAGTGAGGTTACCCCTTATTGATACCCTCGACAAATCTATACGTAATTTGGCAAAAATTTAGGCTTTTTTTTTGTCTATCCATCTATTTCGTCCGTCTCTCTTTAACTATTCGAAAATGGAGAGTTTGTTCTATTCAGACTTACAACACTTTGGATGGGCAGGGGAGCTTTGTCCAGCCTTGCTTAGGTCTTGTTTAAATCGGTTTTTTTTTACAAATTTTGATAGTATAGTACTTTCGTTTGTATTTGATAATTACTAGCAAATATGTCCGTGCGTTGCAACGGGAGAAAAACATCAAACAGCCATAGAAAGTGATGGCATAATGTTACATATCTATTTATATTTATTCTTTTTATAAAATTTAAATTCCATAATTTATTTTATTGATAACCATGACATCTATGGTATTAGATAGTTAATATTTACAATAATATATAGCTTGGAGACATATTTATTTAATAATAAAAATAGAAAGCTTGGAGACATATTTATTCAATAAATAGAAAGTTAATATATACAAAGTGATGGCATATTTAAAACATGAGAAGTTTGTTGCTAGCTTTAGTTTTTTATTTATATTATGATTCCTATAAAATATGATATATTAGTTAAATGTATGTATATTATGAACACTTAGGCTTATGAAGTGTTCATATGACGTAACAACACATCGTGCAAAGATAGTGGAAACATCTTTTTTTATATTTTTACATACTTAAATTGATTGTAAACTATTTAGCAAGCATAAATTTAGGTAAATTAGTAAATCAGTGAGATATGTAGGAATGGTGCTAAAATTTTTACCACAAATCAAGCATCACATTAAATAGACTACCATAAAATTTTTATAATAATTGGAGCAAGATAACTACAATTTCAATTTTACACTAAAAAGCATAGGTAAGCATCTCCAACAAAAAATTATACTAAAATTTGTGATATTTTTTGTTTACTATATGGACCTACATATGAGGAGCTGAACAAAATTTGTTTTGTAATTTTTAGATTTTTCTATGAATTTTTACGCATTACCAATTTTCAACTGAATTAAAGAATAAAAGAAAAACAAATTAATAGGACAGATATTTTGCATCTATTTTTGTTTACTACATGGATCTATATATGTGGAGCTGAACAAATTTGTTTTGTAATTTTTAGATTTTTCTATGAATTATTATATATTTATTAATTTTCAACTGAATTAAACTAATAGGATATAGGAGATTTTGTATTGGGAACCTTGAAAAATATTCTATTTTCTTTTTCTTTTCTATAAGCGGACGGCAGAGGCTAGCCATTCCTTTCGGGGACGTAGCCATCCTTCAGGCGACAGTAATAAAAGATTTTGTATTGAAAACCTTAGAAAACATTTTATTTTCCTTTTCTCTCTCATCTGCGTTAAACGGACGTAAGTTTTCGCGCAACGGAACCCGGACAGGGCATAGACGGAGGTTTGGGCAAGGGAAGAAAGATATTGGCAGACTGAAATTTTTTCTCTTTATAGATAGGTATAGATTTGGCTAAATTTCCGGGTTTTTTTTCGTTTATCCATCTATTTCGTCCGTCTGTCTCTCTTCAACACTTTGGATGGGCAGGGGAGCTTTGTCCAGCCTTGTTTAGGTTTTGTTTAAATCCGATTTTTTTTACAATTTTTGATAGTTTAGCACTTTTGTTTGTATTTGATAATTATTATCTATAGACTAACTAGACTCAAAAGATTCGTCTTGCAAATTACAGATAAATTGTGCAACTAATTATTTTTTATCTATATTAAATACACCATGCATATGCCGTAAAATTTGATGTGATGAAAAATCTTGACAAATTTTTGAATTTCATGTGAAACTAAACAAGGCCTAACTTATCTATCCTATTGACCCAATTTAGCAAGAAAAACTCATTTGCACATAAATCATGACACCAGAGTATAGGGGGCGCTTGGTTTCTTTGCACTGTGCTTTTAACCTCATCGAGCGAGAAGAATTTCGTCCCAAAAAGAGTGACGTTTTTTTACTTTTAAACATCATGTTTGACCGTTCGTTATGTTCAATTTTTTGCAAATTTTAAAATAAATAAATTATTAGTAAAGTATCTCTAATGATAAAATAAGTATTAATAAAATATATAATATTTATGCAAAAAAATGAATAAGATAAATGATCATATAAGATTTCTGAAATTCTAAAACGATACTTTTTTAGGACGGAGGGAGTAGTGCATTTAAAACTTGAGTGAGGTTTTCTCAAATATTGTGTGGGCGAGATTCCTACCTTGCTAGGGCGAGAGAGCCGGGCAAGCTTCTTATAGTTCGCACTTATGAAGCAAGGTGAACCAGCTCGGCAACCAAATGCGCCCATGGTTATTTAAATTCTTAGACAAAAACATATTAGTGACAAAAAATTGCAACTAAATCATTTAGCTAATTTACTTCACGCGTTCGGCATACATAATCAGTTTCGAGGATCACATCGAAAATTCAAGCATGAGCTCATCAGAAAGGCACAAGCAGAAAACAAATGCAAAATACACGTCTAGATCCTAATGCATTAGAAAATCCTAACACGAACAACCTAAAAAAAGAGTGGCCACATCACGGCCATCGTGTCTTGTGTCACGGGCCTTTGGAGACAGGCTTTATCTCCATTTTGCTATGCTCTTTGCAAAGGCCATTTGAGGTCAAGTGCTATCTTGGAAAAATATAAATGTGTCGTTGCCAAAGAAGGAAGACGTGGATTTTTCACATCCCTATGTGCCCGCACGGCTTATCGGGGCCCTACATACACACGGGCTGCCACCATGGGCTTGGGGGCCGTGGCACACTGCCGTCGGGGCCAGAGCGGGGAGGTCGCCGCCGAGCGCACTTGGGGTCGCGGCTGCATGCTGTCGTCGAGGGCAGGGCACGGGGTTGGTGTGAGGCGCCGGCCAGAGATGCATGTGACGAGGTGGGTGGCTGTGGCAGAACCTCCTAAGTGTTTAGACCCACCGACACCGGTCATTGTCCCAAAGACCTCTGACGGTGATGCCGGGGATCCTTCCACTCTAGAAGTCCGATGAGCATCTGGGTGACACGGAGAAGTAGAAACATCCGCTAGTATGGCGTGCTACCTTCTAGAACGGCTTGGCCACGGGGAGGATTCACGGCGGCGGTTCCGGCCGGAGTTGGAGAAGAACCGAGTGTCCGAGCGTTTGGGAGAGGCAGGAAGTGTTCCTGGGCGTGCGTCGGGTTCGCAAGAGGGTGGCGGAGATGGTGGTGCGCTCGGGTGGCTTGGAAAGGGATCAAGGGGGACGAATTTCACGGTGGCGCGGGTGTCGCTCGTCGGCGTTCGTGGGAGCAAACGGAGGCGCGTCGGCCAGAGGAGCGGCTTTATACCTGAGTGGAGCACGCACGGGGGTTCCACGTCGCCTGACGGCGCAGGCAGGCAAGCAGGCTGCGTGCCTGCACGCGCGCACGCGGCGCTGCGCGCACGGCGGCCGCGTTGGACAGGGGGCCGGTGATCCTCATCAGATCACTGTAGCAACCCCTATCCTCCCCTTTCTATCTTTTTGTGAAACTCGGACAAAACTTGAACTAAAGCCAAAGTACCACCAAAATGAAAGTTGTGCAAAATTTTATAAGCTACAAATCATCTTTAAGGATCCAAAGCTGATTTTAAATGGAGAGGGACGAATTTGAGCCAAACAGTTTAAAATTCAAATTCCAATTTGGGGGAAAATTCCAATTTGAATTGGGGCACAATAGAAATTCCAAAATTACTTTTGATTTTTCTCAATAACTTGAAACTTTTCCAAACTAAATGTTGTTCATTTTGATGAGCCCTACAACTTTCATTTGGATCACTTTTCAAGATTCCAAATAGATTTTGAATTAGGGATTAAAATTGGAAAAGGGGACAATTTCTGGAAATCTGTATTTTCAAAATTACTTTCAATTTTGTATTGAAACTTCAAAAACTAAAAACACCAAAGTTGTACATCTTAACAAGATCTACAACTTTGCTTTTGAACTCAACCTCAAATTTTGCTTAGTTTTTGAATTGCACAAAAGGGGGCAGTTCTATGGTTCAAAAATCAGGGTTTCCCCCCCTAATCTTTCGGAAATCTTTCACCCTAGGGTTTAGCAACCAACACAAGCATCAATACACAATAGAAACACACTTTAATTCCCTAAGCACATTCCACCAAATTAAACTTGTTTTAAGTTGATGCATAATAAGGTGCTTAACAGATATGCTGTGCAATGATGATGATGATGACATGATCCAAATTTTAGTAACCGTAACATCGAGGATGTTACAGCCCTTCCCCCTTAAAGAAATCTCGTCCCCGAGATTTAAAGCCTTAGGGTACTTAATGGAAAAGGAAATTTGTCAAAATTCTTTCATCTTCAACTCTCTCATAAAGCAAGAAGTTGGGGAAGATTACTCAATTATAAACATATATGTACACTGAGTACATGGCTTTGGCTACTCTTTTCCTTCACTAGAGTACACTCCCTATTTATGAGATGTTGTCCTGAAGAGAAGCGTGGAACTCAGGAAAATTCTCCAGCAGATAATCTTCAGATTCCCAAGTGGCTTCCTCTTCAGAGTACTGGCTCCACTGTATCTTATACCACTTGGTTGTTGTTCTTCGAGTAATTCTATCTCTTTGGTCCAACACTCGGATAGGATACTCCGAATAAGTTAAATCCGGTTCAAGTTCCACACCTTGAATATCTTGGATTTGGTCCGGTACTCGAAGACACTTTTTCAATTGAGACACATGAAATACATTGTGTATCCCGGATAATCGTTCGGGCAGTTTAAGGCGGTAAGCTACCTGTCCTCATCGGTCAATGATTGGAAATGGACCAATGTAACGGGGCGCTAACTTGCCTTTAACACCAAAACGATTTACTCCTTTCATCGGGGATACTTTCAAATACACATGATCACCCTTGGCGAATCTTAAGGGTCGACGTCTTTTATCGGCATAACTTTTCTGTCGGGACTGAGCAACTTTCAAGTTATTTTGAATTTGTCTAACTTTGTTCTCAGTCTCTTTCACTAAGTCAACCCCAAAGAACCATCTCTCTCCGGGTTCCGACCAGTGTAACGGAGTTCGACATCGACGGCCATATAGTGCTTCAAAGGAAGCCATCTTGATACTCTCTTGGTAACTATTGTTGTAAGAAAATTCTGCTAGGGGCAAGCAGTCATCCCACTTATCTGGAAAGTTTAGGGCACAAGATCTTAATAGATCTTCTAGGGTTTGATTTACCCTCTCTGTTTGCCCACCTGTTTGAGGGTGGTAGGCTGTACTGTATAGAAGCTTGGTGCCCAAGGATTCATGTAAGCATTTCCAGAACTGGGAGACGAAATGTGTGCCTCTATCTGATACTATTGTCTTCGGCACCCCATGCAGACTTAGTATACGGTCAAAATAAATCTTAGCATAGGTGGAGGCAGGATATAGTAGTTTTACAGGCAAGAAGTGTGTTGTTTTGGTGAGACGATCCACTATGACCCAAATGGAATCAAAGCCTTTAGCTGTCTTTGGCAATCCTACTATGAAATCCATACTAATATCATCCCATTTCCATGCTGGAATAGGCAAAGGTTGCAACTCCCCAGCGGATTTGAGGTGAATAGCTTTGACTTTTCGGCATGTATCACATTGGGCCACATAGCGAGCTATTTCTATCTTCATTTTTGTCCATCAAAACCTTTGCTTTAGGTCCTGATACGTCTTATTGCTTCCCGGATGAATAGAATACCTCGTGGTATGAGCTTCATCCAGGATTTGCTGACGTAGCTCAGGTACCTTTGGAACCACTAATCGGTTCTTGAACCAGATTACTCCTGCATCATCCACCTTAAAGTCTGTGGGTGCTCTATTAGAAATTTTCTCTTTAAGGTATTTCATACCTTTGTCTTCCTTTTGTGCTTCTATGATTTGAGCTTCGAGATTAAAATCAACCTTTAGATTGGCAAGGCTTCCGTGGGAAATCATTTCTATCCCCAAGTTCTCTAGCTCTTGGCACAAAGTTATATCTCTAGGCGTCACTGTTAAGCAATTACAGTGAGCCTTACGACTGAGGGCATCAGCTACTACATTCGCCTTGCTAGGATGATAATGCACCTCAAGGTCATAATCTTTGATTAGTTCTAGCCACCTTCGTATGGAAAACTTGTCCCACTTTCTTCGCTGGTTTTCCCTTTTGCACATTTTGTCCTTTCTGAACGCCAGTCCTGAATTGGCTCTGCTGGGGTTGGCCCATAGGTGGCCTTTGGAAGGTGGGGTTGGTTTGGCGGGGGTAGGGGCACTCCTTGGAAAAATGCCCAGGCTTACCACAATTGAAACAAGGGTAATTGTGGTTGGGCGGAGCAGTGGGGCGAACACCTGGGGCGTTCGGCTGGCATGGTGCAGCGACGACGGCAGTAGGTCGAGGGTATACCTGCTGCCCTGGTCTATATTGTGGTGGGGAAAAAGGACCACGATAAGGTGTCGGCACTGGAAAGCGTCCGTGTCCTTGCGGATGATAAATGATTCTCTGGCGCTTTTGACCGCGACCAGAGAAGGACGAAGAAGCAGCCTTCTTCTTAGCTTCTTTGTGCTTTCTATTTTTTTCTTCTGAGGCGATGGCAATATTTACTGCCTCATAGAAGGTGGCATTTTGACAGGTAGTCATCATGGTCTGAAGTTTGGTATTTAGACCACGCATGAAACAAGCTTTCTTCTTTCTGTCCGTGTTCACATGGTCCGTGGCGTACTGAGAGAGGTGATTAAATTTTGCCACGTATTCCATGACACTTTTATCGCCTTGCTGCATTGCGAGAAACTCTTCGGCCTTCATGGCCATGAGCCCTTCAGGGATGTAATGGGCGCGGAACGCGTCCTTAAACTCGGTCCAGATGACCTGGTGTCCCGGAGTTTGGATGGCTAGGAAGTTCTCCCACGAGGCACCTGCAGCTCCCCGAAGCTGCTGAGCTGCGAACAGGGGCTTCTGAGTTTCTGAACACTGAATCAGACTGAACTTGTGCTCCATGGTCCGGAGCCAGTCATCTGCTTCTAATGGCTCATCAGCCTTAGTGAATACCGGAGGCCTTGGCTCGGTAAAGTCCACGTACGGAGCTTCTCCGTCCCCATTGTGCAGTGCCCTGAAGTTTGGGGCGGGGTGTGGTTGACGTTGTGCTAGCTCGCGCAACAAGCGAGCGTTGTCGGTAGTGGCACTCAAGAGAACAGGAATGGCATCAGCCAAAGAAGGTGGAGTAGGTGGAGGGTTGGGGATATCATCCCCTCCCTGAGATGTCCCGGCTCCATCAGATCCTCGCGTACGCATCGGCATCTGCTACAAGAGTTATGTGTATTTGTTACCACATGGAATTCATAACTTAGAACATATCTTACATACTTCCATTTATTTATTACACATCAGTTCAACACACTGGAAAACATACGAGTACAACTTCTTAAACTGAAAGAAACCTTTACACTACAAGCCCGATCCCACTACGGTCTACTAGAAATCCTACAACGACGATGCCCGCGGCTTCACCGAACTAGTCGGTGTGGCCAGAGCTGTAGCCCGGGTCATCATTGCCATCATCATGATCACCCCCCAGGTTGTCATCACCGGAGTCAGATTCCTCCCCGCCACTGAGGTCTTGGTCGGGTTCCCCATCGTCCGCCAACTCTCCATCCGTGTCCACCTCTCCTTCACCTGGAGGTGGATGGAGCTGATGATATAGATCAAATGCAATATCATGGTATTGCATTGCCAAATCGTTGACGGTGTCTAAATGGTGTGCCAGCTCCAGCCTCTCCAACTGGAGCTGGTCCTCCCGCTGCCACGCGACATCCCGCTGCGCGGTGACCGTGGCCGCCATCTTCACGTACAGATCTTTAAGGTACTTGGTCTTGTCTAGCTTTGCCTTCATCCTGGTCAGCTCGTGCCTGTGTGACTCCTGGCCTCTTCTTCTCGGGCAATAGCAGCATTCCTCTCCTCCACCATACGGGACAGCATGGCCTCACAGTTCTCTGTGGCTTGTTTTCCTTTGGCTAGCTGAGCTTTAAGTTCGCCGATCTCCATGACGTTGTACATCCTTTCTCTCATTACTTCAGTCAACTCGGCGGACAACCTGTCCACCTCCTGCTGAGGCGGTGAACGGCTACTGCTTGCTTGATCGCTTCGTGGGGCCAACTGATGTCTAGGGACCCCTTTTGGACCTATCCTCTTGCGCGGGGTCTGCTTCCAACGAGGCATCCTGTAGAGGGTAAGTTTATATTAGTAAAGGAGACCTTAAAGGTTAGCAAGAATGGGACTGGTTCTATACAACCCAACCCAAACAAGGAGGAAGGAAATTTTAACCATGTAATATATCATGATGCATGCACGAACTTACGATTCCTACTAACAAATCGTAACAGTAATACTTAAAAACCTTTACAACATAGGGCAATACTTTATGTTGCTCCACCACACCACTTCAAAATTTCTAAGAGGGCCTACGGACAGGGGTAAGGTAGGACTGAAACACTTGGACTCAAAATAGGCAAGTTTACAATGTTGGATCCAAATGAGTTTTGCAGTTTTTCAAAGGATACAACAATCGTCTTAACAACGAATGCTCTGATACCAGCTGTGGCAGAACCTCCTAAGTGTTTGGGCCCACCGACACCGGTCATTGTCCCAAGGACCTCTGACGGTGATGCCGGGGATCCTTCCACTCTAGAAGTCCGATGAGCATCTAGGTGACACGGAGAAGTAGAAACATCCACTAGTATGGCGTGCTACCTTCTAGAACGGCTTGGCCACGGGGAGGATTCACGGCGGCGGTTCCGGCCGGAGTTGGAGAAGAACCGAGTGTCCGAGCGTTTGGGAGAGGCAGGAAGTGTTCCGGGGCGTGCGTCGGGTTCGCAAGAGGGTGGCGGAGACGGTGGTGCGCTCGGGTGGCTTGGAAAGGGATCAAGGGGGACAAATTTCACGGTGGCGCGGGTGTCGCTCGTCGGCGTTCGTGGGAGCAAACGGAGGCGCGTCGGCTGGAGGAGCGGCTTTATACCTGAGTGGAGCACGCACGGGGGTTCCACGTCGCCTAACGGCGCAGGCAGGCAAGCAGGCTGCGTGCCTGCACGCGCGCACGCGGCGCTGCGCGCGCGGTGGCCGCGTTGGACAGGGGGCCGGTGATCCTCATCGGATCACTGTAGCAACCCCTATCCTCCCCTTTCTATCTTTTTGTGAAACTCGGACAAAACTTGAACTAAAGCCAAAGTACCACCAAAATGAAAGTTGTGCAAAATTTTATAAGCTACAAATCATCTTTAAGCATCCAAAACTGATTTTAAATGGAGAGGGACGAATTTGAGCCAAACAGTTTAAAATTCAAATTCCAATTTGGGGGAAAATTCCAATTTGAATTGGGGCAGAATAGAAATTCCATAATTACTTTTGATTTTTCTCAATAACTTGAAAAATTTCCAAACTAAATGTTGTTCATTTTGATGAGCCCTACAACTTTCATTTGGATCACTTTTCAAGATTCCAAATAGATTTTGAATTAGGGATTAAAATTGGAAAAGGGGACAATTTCTGGAAATCTGTATTTTCAAAATTACTTTCAATTTTGTATTGAAACTTTAAAAACTCAAAACACCAAAGTTGTACATCTTGACAAGATCTACAACTTTGCTTTTGAACTCAACCTCAAATTTTGCTTGGTTTTTGAATTGCACAAAAGGGGGCAGTTCTATGGTTCAAAAATCAGGGTTCCCCCCCCCCTAATCTTTCGGAAATCTTTCACCCTAGGGTTTAGCAACCAACACAAGCATCAATACACAATAGAAACACACTTTAATTCCCTAAGCACATTCCACCAAATTAAACTTGTTTTAAGTTGATGCATAATAAGGTGCTTAACAGATATGTTGTGCAATGATGATGATGACATGATCCAAATTTTAGTTACCGTAACATCGAGGATGTTACAGCGGCAGTGCCAGCCGGAGCTGGAGGGTCGAGTAGGCGGTGGCGACGGTTGAAGCTAAAGGTGCCGAGTGGGTGGCGATGATGGCTAGAGCTGGAGGTGCCGAGTGGGCGGCGGATGGCCGAAGCTGGAGGCGATGAGGTGTGAGACGATGACGGCCAGGGCTGCAGGTATTGGGGTAGAGGAGGCTGCCGACGGGAGCTTGCAAGTGACGGGGTAGAGACAATGCTCGCCGGAGCTGAAGGTGACAGGGTGGGGACCGTCAACGTCGAACGGGGATGGGCGGCGGCGATGGCTTCATATTGGCACAGGAGAGATCGAGGAATATAAAAAGATGCATCAAGATTGACGCGCAAGAGGAGGTGAATGGCTTAGATAGCCTATGCGGCCACACATGGATGTGGGTGTGCTTTTCCCCACAGGAGGATCCCCATGCATTGCCGATTGGCGGGATGATGCTGCAAACAAAGGGGACCGCGGGTGTTCAATGGAATATTAATTTACATAATGTGAAACTCGTTGAAGGAGAGAAATAGGAGGATCTTAAAAAATATGTACAAGATAACATAACAGCTTGCGTTCTCAACCAAAAAGAACATAGTGCAAAGACGCGGCCGAGTGAGCCCACATTCGGTTGGAAAGGGCTTGTATTTCGGTCTTAGGACAGGTGTGATTGGCATTAAGGATGCCATGTGTACGTAAAACTTTGGCCTTGTTTAGTTGCGAAATTTTTTTGGTTTTCGGAACTGTAGCACTTTCGTTTTTATTTGACAAATATTCCAATTATGGAGTAACTAGGCTTAAAAGATTTATCTCATGATTTACAGGTAAACTGTGCAATTAGTTTTTATTTTCATCTATATTTAGTTCTCCATGCATATGCCACAAGATTCGATGTGACAGGAATCTTGAAAATTTTTTGGTTTTAGGGTGAACTAAACAAGGCCTTTCTATTCTTTGCTTAATTGAATAACAAAGTTCCTGTCATTTCCTTATAAAAATATTTAGCTGAATTTAACACATATGAAAACAAAAGTGCTTATAAATTTACTTATAAGAAAAGGTCATGTCAAATATTCATGACCTTGAAACAACAAAGCCAATGATAATTGAAAATTTCTGTTCCAAATTTGCACGTGAAACGTATTGATAGATATGGTAATATGGTATGGCTCAGCGTCTGGCCGAGGTATATAGAAATCAAGGAATGACATCCATTAGGCTGGAATGCAAAAGAACCGAGAAACAATTAGAAATCTTCCGGTCGACCAGGACCAGGTGGCCGGTAGTCACGCACCGAACCACCTGTGTACATTGTTGCGGTTGGGCTGACCACCACGCAGATTCCACGCGAGTCACGAGGATAGCTTGCGGCCCACACGACGCGATACGGCCCTTCAGAAACGAACGAGCACATCCAGTCTTGTGTTTTTGCTACATTTCATTTTCCTCCCGGTTTTGTCTTTTTTTATTTTCTTTATCTTTCTTTTCTTTGTTATTATTCTTTTTATTTTATTTTATTTATGTTTCTTTTTCTTCTTGTGGTTTCTATTCTTCTTTTGTTTTATCTTGCCTTCATTTCTTTTTACTGAAACTAATCACTTTCTTTTTCTTTATTTTTCATGTTTTGTTTTCTTTTACTTTCTTCTATTTCTTTTCTTTTCTCTGTTTTTATCTTGTATTTATTTTTCATCATCTTTTTTGCGGTTTTATCTTCTTTGAATTTTATTTATCTTCATTTTTTTGCATGTTCATTATGATTTTACTAAATTTTATTTATTTTGTGTTTTTATTTTCTTTTTATTTTATTCTATCTTTTATTTAGAATTTTAACTGAAACTATTAATCTAGTTAAAGTTGAGAAAGTTTATCATATTTTATTAAAGTCTTTCTTTCTTACCACGTCGGAAATTTGCAGTTCTGTGCTTTATCAGTTGATAGAATGGGAGAAGCTTAAGAACATGTCCCTCTATGTAAAGTCAAACCATCAACTCAAATGGAAACCACCACCAACTAACTTTTACAAGCTTAATTTTGATGCGTGTTTCCATCTTAACTCAGACACGAGTGGTTTGGAATGGTTGTGAGAAATGCAAAGGGAGAGGTTGTCGAAGTGGGATTAGGACGCCTGCACCATCTATCTTCTCCTCTAGACGCCGAAGCTTTGGTGGCAATGCGGTGTTTGGAATGTGCTATACATTGGAGAATGTCTCATGTACTGTTGGAGACAGATTCTATAACTCTCAGCGAATTCTATAACTCTCGGTGGAGTCTATCTTCTCCAAATTGGGATAGAAGTCCCTAGGAGTATTATTCAAGCAAATTCAAGATTTAGTGTGTTCTAAGTTCACTAGTAGAATCAGGCTCATAGCTGGCGCCCCCTTTTTATACCACAGGCGGTTCCAGTTACGACGCGCCTGTGGTATAAATAGGGCGGTGTCAGAGATTTTCGGCCGCATGTGGAAACGTTTATCATAGACGGTTGACTTAAGCCAATCGCCAGTGTAAATGCTCCATTTACACTGGCGGTTGGCTTAAGTCAACCGCCGTGATAAAATGTTTCCACAGGCGGTTGACTTAAGCCAACCGCCAGTGTAAATGGAGGGAAACAATTTACCACAGGCGGTTGACTTAAGCAACCGCGTGTGTTATCTGTGTATAAATACCCTTCTTCCTCCCCGACCAGAATAGTATCTCGCACCCACCTTCCATTGGGGGCGATTTTGGAATTCCAGATTTCTCAAAATACAAGGGGGAGGTTTTGATCTTCATTTCTAGGAATGAGGTTGCTAAAAGAGGTTAGTTTATGTCCCTATTGCCTCAATTTGCTCATTCTAGCTCAATTTGAGCCACTTTTTGGATCTAGGGTTTCACCATGAGTGAGAGAGAAGAATAGCTAGCTTTTTGTCTTGATTTGTTGATATGGTTAGATGGGGTTGTTTAATATGGTTGGATAATGTCTCTCAACATGTTTGCTTCTCAATTTAGCTAGTTTTTACAAGATTAAACCAATGGTGTGTTCTTGTATATTTATGTAGAGAGATAATTGTTGATTTTTTAATTATATGATAGTTAGGTTTTTTATTGTCACCTTCCACATCATCTATCTATTTATAATGAATGTTATATTTATATAATTATGCTATACTTAGGTTTTCTAATTTATGTCCCTCTCTCTTTATAAATTTTTCAATTTATTTATCCACATGTATGTATGTTTTATGAGTGAGAGAGAAGAATAGCTAGCTTCTTGTCTTTATTTGTTGATATGGTTAGATGAGGTTGCTTAATATGGTTGGATAATGCCTCTCAACATGTTTGCTTCTCAATTTAGCTAGTTTTTACAAGATTAAACCAATGGTGTGTTCTTTGTATATTTATGTAGAGAGATAATTGTTGATTTTTTTTAATTATATGGTAGTTAGGTTTTTTATTATCACCTTCCACATCATCTATCTATTTATAATGAATGATGTATTTATATAGTTATGCTATACTTAGATTATTTTTTAATTATGTAACTTAGGTTTTTTCCTTTAATCTCAAGCTTAACCATAAACCCTAGATAAATCCTTTGTAAACCCTTAGATCATTTGAATGGTGTTTTACAGGTAGTGATGGAGAGGTCATTTTGGATGTATAATTTATCAAGACTAGATCCATCATACATAACTGAGGTCCAGAGGTTTATTGATGCTGCTCAAAACCATGCTTCAAGAACAAGAAAGACACACATACATTGTCCATGCATGGATTGTAGAAATCTTGTTGTATCTGATGACATTCAACAAATCCTTACTCATCTGGTCCGTTGAGGATTTATGAAAGATTACTTGATTTGGACAAAGCATGGAGAGGGTAGCTCTGCGCCTTATATAACTAGAATTGTTGACGGGTTTGAGTTCGTACACGAGACACAACAACCTAATACCGATGGTCTAGCCACTGAACATGTTGTGCCAAATGTTCCTGATCATGGTTTTATTGGAGAAAATGAAGATGGCACCGAAACTAACATGGCTGCGGAAGATGCAGAATTTCTAGAGGCAATGTTGCGTCGTCATGCGGAAGATCCATCAGTGTTCTTCATAAAAGGTATGGAGGCCCTAATGAAGGCAGCAGAAGAGCCTTTTTATGATGAGTCCTAGGGTTGCACCAAAGAGTTCACGACGCTGCGGTCTGTGCTAAAGTTGTTGGTGTGCAAAGCTAGATATGGTCTTTTTTATGCTGGCTTTGATGCGTTCTTAAGCATTATCGCAGACATGCTTCCTAAGGATAACAAAGTTCCTGCTAACACATATTATGCAAAGAAGCTAATCAGCCCACTCACAATGGGTGTTGAGAAGATCCACGCTTGTAGAAATCACTGTATCCTATATCGAGGCGATGATTATAGAGACTTGGACAACTGTCCCAAGTGTGGTGCAAGTAGGTACAAGACAAATAAAGACTACATAGAGGAAGAGTGTGTTGCCTCTGTGCCTAAGGGAAAAAAACGAAAGAAGGCCCAACAAAAGACCTAGAAGAGTAGTTCAAAACCCACCGGCAAAGAAAAGGAAGAAGTAGACTATTATGCGCAGAAAAAGATTCCTGCTTTGGTGATGTGGTACCTTCCTGTGATCGATCGATTGAGGTGCTTGTTTGCTAACCCAGAGGATGCCCAACTTATGAGCTGACATGCTTCTGATGAGCACAAAGACGATGGGAAGCTTCGGCACCCAGCCGATGGCCAGCAGTGGAAAGATTTCAATGAAAACCACAAGGACTTTGCTAATGAACCAAGGAATGTTAGGTTCACACTGAGTACTGATGGAATGAATCCATTTATTGAGAGGAGCAGCAAGCACAGCACATGGCCAGTGATCCTCACCATCTACAACCTCCCTCCATGGTTGATGCAGAAGCGAAAGTACCTTTTACTAACCATCCTTATCTCTGGACCTACACAACCTGGAGTTGATATGGATGTTTTCTTGGAGCCCTTAATGCAGGACATGAAGATACTGTGGGAAACAGATGTTCGAATATTCGACGAGTACCGCAGAGAATCATTCACACTGAGAGCTATTATCTTTGTTATGATCAATGACTACCCAGCTCTCTTTACATTATCAGGGCAGTTCAAGGGAAAGTTTGGTTGTGTGGTATGCATAGATGACACCGCTTACGTGTCCCTAACTGCATCTAAGAAGATAGTGTACATGAGGCACAGACGCTTATTATCAAAAGGACACAGGTACCGGCTGAAAAAGATGGATAAGTACTTTGACAATAATAGTGAACTACAGACTACTGCTCCATCAGGTAACAATAAAGGCCAAAGAGTTTTCAGCATAGTGAGCAAACTCAAATTTGTTTTTGGGAAGAAGACAAAAGATGGAAAACCAAGAAAGAATGTCAAGCCAACTCCAGGGGCTACATTCAAGAAGAAGTCAATTTTCTTCGAGTATTTGGAATACTGGCCAGAGTTAGATGTCCGCCACGCGATCGATGGTATGCACGTTGAGAAGAACGTGTTTGAAAGCGTAATTGACACCTTGTTGGACATGAAGGGCAAGACAAATGAAGGATTAAATTCACGCTTGGACATGGTACAGTTAGGCATAAAAAAAAGAACTTCACCCTGTTAGGCTAGAAAATGGGAAGTACCACCTCCCGGCAGCAAGCTACAACGTCAACAATGAAGAGAAACATGAGATGTGTGTGTGGTTGAAGAAATTGAAAGTCCCATCTGGATTCTGCTCTAGCATATGGAGTATTGTGTCAATGAAAGACCTTACACTCACCAACTACAACTCACATGATTGTCATTTCATATTGACTACTTTTCTCCCTATTGCCATTAGGGTTATAAACCCAGTGTGGATAAAGGTTGTAGTTACACGGTTGTACTACTTCTTCAACAGGATCTCACAGAAGGTGATTGAACGTGATGAGTTGGCGTCTCTTAAGGAATTCGCAGTGGAGACAGTTTCACAG
The DNA here is from genome assembly GCF_000003195.3 of Sorghum bicolor. Classification (NCBI taxonomy): domain Eukaryota; kingdom Viridiplantae; phylum Streptophyta; class Magnoliopsida; order Poales; family Poaceae; genus Sorghum; species Sorghum bicolor. Next base: position 10,859,867 of record NC_012873.2, on the reverse strand, counting down.
TTTGAGATGTGTTTCCCCCCAGCATTCTTCGATGTGATGGTTCACCTTGGGTGCACTTGGTTTCACAAATAGAGGCTTTGGGTCCCATGTATTTGCATGAGATGTGGACGTATGAACGTTTCATGTCAATACTAAATGGCTATGTATCAACTTGTGCTCGTCCAGAGGCGTCTATGGTAGAGGGGTACTTAACCGAAGAGGCCATTGAGTCTGGAGGTCCATTCTGCAATAGGGTCCTAAAAGACCAGGTTGCAATAGGTTTGCCTCCGTCATGACACGAGGGTAGGCTGAATGGAAGAGGTAGGATGGGAAAGAAATCATACGTCCCAAAAGATTACAATTCAGTCCTCGAAGCACATCACAGCGTCCTTCATCAGCTCTCGATAATGGAGCCTTTGATCATCTACACATTGAAGAGCTTCAAAAACATAATCATGGGCACACAGATGAATGGATAATGAAGGAACATAAGAATCAGTTCACCTCATGGCTAAGGGAGCAGGACATTCCAGATGGGGAAACACTCGTGGATCGCACCATCAAGGTCTTGGCATCTGGGCCATCACGCCAGGTCACGACTTGGCAAACCTATGACATTAGTGGCTTCACGTTCTGTACCAAGTCCAAGGACCAAAAGAGCATGGCACAAAATAGTGGTGTTCGATGCGACGCCTTAGACTCTGGAACTGGTGAGGAAACAACTTACTTTAACTTCGTTGAGGACATATGGGAACTAGACTATGGTATATTTCAGATTCCTGTATTTCGGTGTCAATGGGTTGAAGACAAACATGTCACAGTGGACAACTATGGGATTAGAGTTCTAGATCTAAGCAAGGTAGGCTACAAAGGTGGTCCATGGATAATGGCTAACCGCGCTACATAGGTCTTCTATGCTGAGCAGGTCCTCTCTCCTAATGATAAGAAGAAAATTACGGACCATCCAAAGCATATAGTTTTCCCTAGAAAGCAACAACAAGCCATCGGAGTTGATGGTGTATCATGAATTTAACCAGTTCGGTGACATGTCTCTCTTTGTAGACGACCATCCAGTAAAGATAAGGAATGTTGAGCGAAGCATTACACAGAGCTCGTAGCCCTAGGTGCGTCACGATGGACAAAGAAGAACAGTAGCTGCCTAGATTTTATTTGTCATTTGCCATGTAATCTATTTATGATAAATGTGTACCTTATGCTATGTTTGTACTTTATTTCTTAAACTTTTTCTGAGTCTTATTAGTGTCATGGGTGTTCAATCCACCAAGTTTGGGATTTTTCTGACGTGGTTTGGTACTTTATCTCGTTTAATTGAATTTCCGCGTAACGTCTCTAAGTAATTAGCGATTGAACTGAGTCTACCCCCGAAACGACTCCGAATGGTGCCAAACTTCTCCACAGGGTCTCATCTACCCTAGGAATCAAAATTTTGTTGAAGTTTATGAAAACCCTATGAACACAAGGTTGAGAAGTACCCTTGTGGTTCGTTTTGTGATGAGTGGTTGTCAACGTGATCCACGAATAGGTTGAGTTGGTGACTAACATTACCATGACAAAAGCTATGTGTGCGACATGTCTCTTGGCTCGTGGTGTTCAGCTGTGGAGCTCGGAGGCGGTGGTCGACGGCGAGGTGAAGGTCAAGTAGAGACGTGTCGTGCTGATGTACCTAGAGCGGTGAAGGACAGACGTGAGGCTTGGACTGACGGACCAGGAGGCCGGGTGACCAGCTGACGTCTGGGACATCGACAAGTGCAAGTGTACATGGGAGTGACCGTGTTAATCAAGTCAAGACACCGGACGCGAGTCGAGCGAGGCTCAGGAGGACTTAGCGGGCCGGCCAGTCGAGGACGGCGGTGACATGTGTCGAGTGGCGGGGAAGCGTATGGAGTACGCTACTCGCGGCGGGTTTCGCGGGTTTGGGCCTCAAAACCCGGGCGGAGGTCCCGATGCGGACGGATGGCACGTGGCAGCATCGGTGAGATCGCTTCGGAGCGAGGCTATCGGTGAGGAGGCGCGGTGGCCGTCGGATTTAGGTCATGTCGAGTTGGACTAGAATGCCCTGGGGCTAGCTAGTTCGTTCAAAAATATCTAGGGACATATTTGGAGAATATGTAATATACCTGATAAATAAACTGGAGGAGTTCCCTATCTCCCTAACTCTCTCTACCATCTCTCCACCTCTCTTCCTCTAGTCCCCTCGTAGGTCGTAGTTTTTCTCCTTTCCTTCTCGAGAGAGTTCTCATGAACTAAAATTTGTGGTATATTATGTGCGATTTTGTTTGGGAATGGAGGCCTTAACCTCCGGTTGTCCTCTGGACGCGATCTAAGCTGAGCCTGTGCTATTTTTATTTTCACGAGTTACTGTTCATCATATTTTCCCCTTCTTGATTCGTGCTTGTTTTGAGTTTTTCTGTGAAGTTTGTTTGGTCAGATTGATGCTTTACCAAGTGATAAACAAGATCACCAAGTGATTTGGGCTAATTTCATTCATGCATCAAGATCCAAGCAGATTTCATTTTTGGGGGGTTTTTCTGGAGTTCTTGGACGTGATCTGATTTTCTCAGATTCTGAGTTGATTCTGAGCGATGATCTCATAGAGTATGCTCATTAGTTTCATGGAGATTACCTGTGCATAGTTTGGTAGCGAATCATCTTGATTTGGTCTTGTTTACTCGATCTGCTTTTTCTGTTCGTTGTGTCCAGCTTCCTGTTCGTGGCGCTTTTTGAGCTCTAGTTGAGCGTACTGGTGAGGGGACTGCTGGTCACCGGTGCGGACAGGCTCGGCGTCAATTAGTTCTGGGTCGTTTCTGTTTCCTCTGATTCGTTGTACCGATTGATTTTGGTCCTGACCTGTTGCCGTGTTGTTCATCGTGGGAGAGCCAGGTTGCTTGTTCGTCGTGAAGGCCGAGCAGCAGGAGCAGTGCTCGTGCTTTCAGGCACCCTCGCCTGTTCTTGCTGTGTGGCAGAGCACTCCAGCACTGAAGCAGCAGCGGCTTGTCTGTGATCCCAAGTGCCGGTTGCTTTCATCATTCTCTATGTTGCAGCATACAGGAAATGGATAGGCAGTAAATTCAGCGACAGCTGCAAATGTTGTTTGTGCTTTGATTTTGTCTTCTGTGTTGCCTCTTTCTTCTACAGGAAACAACCATTGCATGCTAATTTATTTAGTTTAAGTCATGTACAAGAGATTGTCCGTATTTCCTACGTGTGTGCTTGTAGGTATTAAGTGCAGCAGCTAGTTCTTGTTTTTGTGCCTTCTCTGATTGGTCTGTTGCTGCAGCTCAAATCGTTGCTTGGTTGGAGTGTTGTTTAGGATTTTCAGAAAGCAGAGCACCTTCTCTCAGTTTGGTCAAGGAGAACAAAGACACTCAAGTCCAGTTAACTGTTCAATATCTGTGTAGTCTGAAATTTTTGGCCAGCCCCCCTCTTATTTTCCGTTTAGCACGTATTTTGGTCGTTCGAGCTTTGTTTTGTGTTCCGTTTGTTGCGTTAGCTTTCTACCGTTCCGAATAATTTCTCTAGATACTCTCGTCACTAGTTGGCTTGAGTATTTTAGTTTTGGAACGTGCTTGTGTGTGGCAGTGATTTTGGGACAGCGGCTAAATATTTCGAAAGAAATTTGAGGCTCCCATTCACCCCCCTCTGGTCGCCGTTTTCGGTCCTTCAATTGGTACCGGAGCCGGTTAAGGATCATTCCACCTTAATCGGTCCATGATCCACGAAGGCGACATGGAGCGTGGTTCCGGTAAACCACCGTTCTTCGATGGAACAAATTATCCCTATTGGAAAATACGCATGGTTGCCCATCTCCAGGGGATTGATTGGCTAGTTTGGGAAATTTGCAAGGATGCTACTTTCGTTGTGCTTGAACCCCGTGCTCGAACCACGCAAGATCAAAAAGATCGTCACAACGCAAATAGCAGAGCAAGATATGTTCTTTTCTCGAGTCTTTCACTTCCTGAGTTCGAGCGTGTCTCTGATTGTGCTACTGCTCGAGAGATCTGGGTGAGGCTTCAGAGCTATCACGAGGGTACAGCCCATGTCAAAACCAGACTCTATGAGACGTACACGAGAGAGTACGAGAACTTCACTCAGCTTGATGGCGAGTCCGTCGATGCCATGTTTTCTCGTTTTCAGACGATCATTAACAAGATGCGAGCAAACAAGGCACAGCTACCTTATGATGATCATGAGAGGGCTCTCAAGCTTCTATATGCCCTAGATCGGAAGGTATGGGATGTGAAGGTGTCTGCCATCATCGAGTCTTCAAACTACGACACCATCACTGTGGACGAGCTGTTCAGCAAGCTCAAGTCCACCGAGATCGACTACCAGACTCAAGCCAAGCTCAAGAATCCCTCTGCACCGACTATGGCTTTAGTCTCAGGTAACAGTTCAAGTTCTTTAGCTAACCCTTCACAGATGTTGTTTGCCTTGTCTTCTTTGGTGTCTATTTCAGAGGAGCAGTTGGAGACCCTTGGGGATGACGAGCTGGCGTTGATCATCAGCCGGTTCTCGCGGTTCCACAGCAACCGCTTGAACCGCCGCCGGGGCGGTGATCAAAAGGTGGGCTGCTACAACTGTGGAGATCTCGACCACTTCGTCGCCCACTGCCCCAAGAAGAACAAGCACTCCTCCGACAAGTACGACTCCGGCAAGCGCAAGGACAAGAACGGCTACACCTCTAAGAAGCACATGTCAAAGAAGGGCTTCGACAAGGAGGCGCACAAGAAGATGTACCGCAAGAAAGCCAAGGCGCAAGAGCGTGCCTTCCTTGCTTCCCTCAGTGACCTCGACAACGACTCTAGCAATGACTGCTCCTCTTCTCCCTCGAGTGACGATGAGTCCGAGAGGAAGATGGAGGAGAAGCTGACCGGTCTTTGCTTTGTCGCCGACTCCACTCATGGAGGCTTCTGCACCATGGCGATTGATGAAGAGGTGAAGGCTAGCAAGGATGAGGTCTCCTTCGACGACGACACCTCCGAGGTACTTCCTTCTGTCGATGACCTTGTTGCTGAGCTTGATAGCATGAATGTCACCCTGATTAGTCAAGATAAATTGCTTAAGCGTGCTGCCCGTGAGAGGAAAGAGTTTAAGGACAAGCTAGAGTTAGCGCTTAAGGAGCTTGAGGTTGCTAAGAAGTGTGTTGTGATTGTGTCAGATGAAGTAGAGTGCGATGAGGGTGCTGTTCATATGTCTAACTTCTCTGAATTGCAATCTAAGTATGCTACTTTGCTTGATGAGTATGGTGAGCTGAAGGCTAGGCCTGTCTTGTTGGGTGCGTGCAAGTCCTGCTCGGGCTTGCAATATGAGCTGGCAGAGAAGAATGCCAAGATCTCTATTCTTGAGAAGGCCAGTTCAGATAACACTATTGATAAGTGTGCACGTTGTGAGAGTTTGGTGCTAGAGCTTGAGTCTTGCAGGCACGATAAGATGAGATCTGAGGAAGACAACACATACCTTCGGTCCATCTTAAGCTGGGTGTCTAGCAGTGAGCCACAGTTGGGTATGATGATGAGCCAGTTTAGGCGGGGAACTTGCACATCGGGTGTAGGCTTTGCTATAGGTGGGAAGGGTGAAAATCTTTATGGCAAGGTTGGTGAGTTTAGTGGTTTGAGCCTGAGTGAGAAACCATCCACTACTCCCAAGTTGATCAAATTCACTCCACCTGAGCCTTCCAAACCCACTGTCAAAGATGGAGTGTTTGAAGAACCTCCAAAAGTTCCACCTCAAAAACAAGTATGGATTCCAAAACCTAACCATCTTAGTAACCCACTTGACACTCTATCAAACATCTCTGAGGATCCCCTTCCTAAAGCCAAAAAGCCACCAAGAGTGAATCATACCCACAAGAGAGTGAACCAACAACCACCCAAGAGAGAGGTAAGGTATCACTGTGAGTATTGCCATAGGGATGGTCACCTTGCTGAGTTTTGCTTTAGGAGGAAGAGAGATGAGCGGCGAGAGTACGAGTTGAACAACCAGAACATGTACTGCCCACCCCATGGCGTACATGTGCCGCCTGTTCAGAGGCGCAGTGCTAGGCCCAGAGGTGCAATGCCTCAAGGTGCTAGGCCTCAGGTTGCGAGACCACGTGGTGGTCGTGCCCGACGTGGTTCAGGTCATGATCAATATGACTTTGAACCTCATGGCGGTGGCTTTGCTTCTCAGTCCCACAGCTCTAGCGGACCACGTTTTCCCTTTTGTGGTGATCGCTTTCCTCAAATGGGACATGGCATGCTTGGTGTTTTTCCTAACACTTTTCCAGGGCAAATGACCCAACACTGGTATCCTTCACAGTTTACTAACCCCAGTGTTGTGCCATTTGCTCACCCCATGTCTTTCTATTGATGCAGCTCGGAGGCTTGGAGAACACATGGCTTGTTGAATCTGGTTGTTCGCGCCACATGACCGGAAGTTCAAAATGGTTCTCCAGCCTCGACCCCGTGCAATGTAAGGAGTACATCACATTTGGGGACAATAGCAAAGGTAAGGTGCTTTCTCGTGGGACCATTCGGGTCAATGAGAGTTTTGTCTTGAAGGATGTTGCTTTGGTTTCAAATTTGCATTTCAATTTGCTTTCGGTTTTGCAACTCCTTCAGGATGGTTTTGAGGTGCGCTTTAAGACTGGCTTGTCTCGAGTTCTTGATTCTCAGGGAAATCTTGTTTGTCAGATTGTCCCTTTTGGTCGTGTCTTTCGAGCTAATTTTTCTCACTCTTTTGGCTCTTATCGTTGTCTTGTGGCTGGATCCTCTTCTGATCTTTGGAAGTGGCATAAGAGACTTGGTCATTTGAGCTTTGACTTACTAGCTAGGTTGAGCTCACTTGACTTAATCCGAGGATTGCCCAAATTGAAATTTGAGAAGGATTTGGTTTGTCACCCTTGTCGTCATGGGAAGATGGTTGCTGCTTCTCATCCTCTCGTGACTCAGGTCATGACCAAGGGACCCGATGAGCTACTTCATATGGACACAGTTGGTTCGGCTCGGGTTCGGTCAAAGGGAGGGAAGTGGTATGTTCTAGTGATTGTGGATGACTTTTCTCGCTACTCTTGGGTGTTTTTCATGGAGGGTAAGGATGAGGCTTTTTCTCATGTTCGAGATTTGATTCTTCGGTTACAAACTGAGTTGCCTAAGAATGCCATGAGAGATATACGTAGTGACAATGGCACAGAATTCAAAAACACTCAATTTGATACCTTCTGTGCTTCTTTGGGTCTTGAGCACCAGTTTTCCTCTCCTTATGTCCCCTAGCAAAATGGTGTTGTTGAGCGCAAAAAACAGACCCTTGTTGAGATGGCCAGGACGATGCTCGATGAGCATAGGACTCCTAGGAGATATTGGGCCGAGGCGATCAACACTGCTTGTCATGTTTCCAATCACATTTTTCTTCGAGCCTTCTTGAAAAAGACTTCTTATGAGTTGCGATTTGGTAGACTACCCAAGGTAAGTCACTTCAGGGTGTTTGGTTGCAAGTGTTTCATCCTGAAGTAAAGTAATTTGGACAAATTTGAGTCTAGGTCCTCCGACGGTATTTTTCTTGGTTATGCTTCTCATTCTCATGCATATCGTGTACTTAACCTTGAAACTAACCGAGTCGTGGAGACCTGTGAGGCCACATTCGATGAGAGTATGCCTTGTTCTTCTCCTGTCTATGAATGTGCAGGTGATCAGGAGATTGGTGAGAGCATCTTTGTTGAGGATGATGCAAAAGATGCCGATTGGGGTAATCCTGAGCCAACACCACTGGCTGCCCCTCTCGAGTCTTCGACAACTACTTTGCCTGATGGCCCCGATCCTTCTTCTTCCACTACTTGGGGTCCGATCGAGCAGCCTCCTCAGCCTACACCGGCTGTCCCTGAGGAGGCCCCAGCTGTAGTTGAGGGGGAGGCAACTTCTTCAAGGGAAGCACCTCGACACATTCAGCGTCGCCATCCACCTCAAACCATGATTGGTGAAATTGACCAGCGAGTCACGCGGTCCAGGTCATATCACATCTCACACTTCGCTCACTCTACTTTTGTTGCTTCTTTTGAGCCTCGAGATGTTGGACACGCACTATCTAATCCTGATTGGGTTAATGCTATGCATGAGGAGTTAGAAAATTTTGAGAGAAACAATGTTTGGGTTTTAGTACCACTTCCACCAGATTGCCATCCCATAGGTACCAAGTGGGTTTTCAAAAACAAGCAGAGTGAAGATGGGGTGGTAGTGAGGAACAAGGCTAGGTTGGTAGCTCAGGGTTTTTATCACAAAGAGGGGATAGACTATGAGGAAACCTTTGCTCATGTTGCCCGTCTAGAAGCCATTAGGATCCTTTTAGCCTTTGCAGCTTCAAAAGGGTTCAAGCTGTATCAGATGGATGTGAAGAGTGCTTTCTTGAATGGGTATATAGAGGAAGAGGTCTATGTGAGACAACCCCCTAGCTTTGAAAATCCTAAGTTTCCTAACCATGTTTTTAAACTCCACAAAGCCTTGTATGGTCTAAAACAAGCCCCAAGAGCCTGGTATGAGCGTTTGAAAGCCTTCTTTCTTGGAAAGGGTTTTAAAATGGGTTCTGTTGATAAAACTTTGTTTCTCCTCAAGCAAGGCACTGACACTCTCTTGGTTCAGATATACGTGGATGATATCATTTTTGGTGGCTCTTCTCATGCACTTGTTGGCAAGTTTGCAGAAACTATGAGCAGGGAATTTGAGATGAGCATGATGGGCGAGTTGACGTTCTTTCTTGGTTTGCAAATCAAGCAAACTAGAGAAGGGACATTTGTGCACCAAGGCAAGTACACCAAGGACGTACTCAAGAAATTCGATATGGGCGAGGCCAAGCCTCTCTCGACGCCCATGTCGACCACGACGGCCCTGGATGCAGATGAAGAAGGAGAAGTTGTGGACCAGAAGGAGTACCGAAGCATGATCGGGTCACTGCTGTACCTGACGACGACAAGACCGGACATCCAGTTCGCGGTCTGCTTGTGTGCGCGCTTTCAGTCTTCGCCGCGCACATCTCATCATCAAGCCGTCAAGCGGATCTTGAGGTACCTTCGTTTCACACCTGAGTTTGGTCTTTGGTCTTCAGCTTCCTCCTCTCTTTCTCTTTGCAGCTATTCTGACGCGGATTATGCCGGCTGCCATGTTGAGCGCAAGTCCACGTCAGGGACTTGCCAGTTTCTTGGGACTTCTCTTGTGTCTTGGTCCTCTCGCAAGCAATCCTCAGTTGCTCAATCCACCACAGAAGCCGAGTATGTTGCTGCTGCTTGCTGCTCCCAGTTGCTTTGGATGATAGCCACTCTGAGAGACTTTGGGTTAGAGTTTAGGCGAGTGCCTTTGCTTTGTGATAGCACCAGTGCCATAAGCGTTGCTAAAAACCCAGTTCTCCACTCAAAAACCAAGCATATAGATGTCCGCTTTCACTTCCTGCGTGACCACTATGAGAAAGGAGATATTGACCTACACCATGTTGATACCCAAAACCAGCTTGCAGACATCTTTACCAAACCCCTTGACCAAGCCCAGTTTGCTCACTTGTGAGGGGAGCTTGGAGTTTGTTTCCCTTTTTAGTTGAGGGGAACTTTGGTTTTTGTATTCTAGTTTCTTTTTCTTTTAGTTTAGCTTTTATTTTATTTTTGTATCATATTGTATTGCATTTCATCTCATCATGTATATTAGAGCATTTTGAGCTTCATGATTATAGTTGTTAGATTGAGATTATGCTCTTTGTGATATGTCTTGTATGTACATGATGGTGCTTGTCGCTTAGGCTCCTTTTGATCACTTGATGCATGTTATGAGCTAAGCATGTTTTATAACTTGTGAACTTGACATAAACTTGTTGAAACTTGAAAATTGTTCACCATTGTGAGTGGCAGCTAGCATGTGTAGGATGTGTTGAGATCACTTGAGCTATCATTTATATGCTAGGTTGCTATGTCTCATGCTTTGAGTTATACACTTGCTTGGGCAACTTGTAAATTCTTGTGCTAAAAATTGAAAATCAAGCTAAGTGAAAAGAAAAGATCGAGATGGGTCTGTACTGTCCTACGTCAAGTTATCGAGACTGCTTCCAATTGCACTTATGGATGAACTTGAGCCTTGTAGTGGATGCCGAGATCATTGTCTTAAGCTTGCGATTGTCTCTGACATAGGCTTGGCATGGTCGATAAGTTGGTTTGACGGTACAGATAACCTCTCGCACTCACACATGTTTTTGACTAAACCTTGTGATATGCTGCAAACTCCGATAAAATGAAAATTTGATGAAAACACAAGTCTAAAGTTAGTCTTTGACATGATGTATGAATGCTGCTTGGGGTAGTTCACCTTGTATACACTTGTTAGCACTAGGTTGATTTCCTGCTTATACTTGCTATGTGCTACTTTCAGTGGTGAACTCCTCCTTAAAATTGCTTAAAATTGATCAAAAATGCTTAAATGTCATATTTCGTTTTACTTTGATCAGTTTGAGCATTTGCTAGCACTTGTACTTATTGCTATACACACATGACAGCACCATCTAGAGCATCTTTTCAATCTGATTGCTATACTCCTGAAGCTTTTGTATATGTGCATTTCTTGCATTCATAGCATGTTTTGAGGGGGAGTTACACTCCTTTGGGCAAATCTTGATAAGTGCATGTGTCAATAAGGGGGAAAAAGTTACACACAAAAAGAGAGACATGCATTCATTTGAGAGAGATTGCATTTGCTCAGAGGGAGTTGCATTCGAGTTGCTTTTGCTAGATGTGTTGAGCCTTTGCCTCTTCCGGAGGGTCTAGTTGTTTTCTGGCCATTCGAGCTTTGCTAGCGGTGTTGAGCCCGTTTGCCTCTTCTTGAGGGCTAGCTGTGTTTTTACTTGGTTGTGTCAAGCCTTTGCCCATGTCTTTGGGGACCGAGTTTTTGCCAAGTATTGCTCACTTCAAATGTCCCTGTTTTGGCTTTCTCTGGCTTTTGGTCATTTGGGTGAGTTCTTCCTTCCTCCTTCTCTGTTCTTTCTTTTGCTCAAGCTGTTGGTGTGAGAGTGTTGACAGTGCACTCATCAAGGGGGAGATTGCGAACACAAGGTTGAGAAGTACCCTTGTGGTTCGTTTTGTGATGAGTGATTGTCAACGTGATCCACGAATAGGTTGAGTTGGTGACTAACATTACCATGGTGAAAGCTATGTGTGCGACATGTCTCTTGGCTTGTGGTGTTCAGCTGTGGAGCTCGGAGGCGGTGGTCGACGGCGAGGTGAAGGTCAAGTAGAGACGTGCCATGCTGATGGACCTGGAGCGGTGAAGGACGGACGTGAGGCTTGGACTGACGGACCAGGAGGCCAGGTGACCAGCCGTAGTGGCTGACGTCTGGGGCTAGCTAGTTCGCTCAAAAATATCTAGGGACATATTTGGAGAATATGTAATATACCTGATAAATAAACCGGGGGAGTTCCCTATCTCCCTAACTCTCTCTACCATCTCTCCACCTCTCTTCCTCTAGTCCCCTCGTAGGTCTATTGTTCTTCAGTAGTTTTTCTCCTTTCCTTCTCGAGAGAGTTTCCATGGACTAAAATTTGTGGTATATTGTGTGCGATTTTGTTTGGGAATGGAGGCCTTAACCTCCAGTTGCCCTCTGGACGCGATCTAAGCTGAGCCTGTGCTATTTTTATTTTACGAGTTACTGTTCATCATATTTTTCCCTTCTTGATTCGTGCTTGTTTTGAGTTTTTCTGTGAAGTTTGTTTGGTCAGATTGATGCTTTACCAAGTGATAAACAAGATCACCAAGTGATTTGGGCTAATTTCATTCATGCATCAAGATCCAAGCAGATTTCATTTTTGGGGGTTTTTCTGGAGTTCTTGGACGTGATCTGATTTTCTCAGATTCTGAGTTGATTCTGAGCGATGATCTCATAGAGTATGCTCATCAGTTTCATGGAGATTACCTGTGCATAGTTTGGTAGCGAATCATCTTGATTTGGTCTTGTTTACTCGATCTGCTTTTTCTGTTCGTTGTGTCCAGCTTCCTGTTCGTGGCGCTTTTTGAGCTCTAGTTGAGCGTACTGGTGAGGGGACTGCTGGTCACCGGTGCGGACAGGCTCGGCGTCAATTAGTTCTGGGTCGTTTCTGTTTCCTCTGATTCGTTGTACCGATTGATTTTGGTCTTGACCTGTTGCCGTGTTGTTCATCGTGGGAGAGCCAGGTTGCTTGTTCGTCGTGAAGGCCGAGCAGCAGGAGCAGTGCTCGTGCTTTCAGGCACCCTCGCCTGTTCTTGCTGTGTGGCAGAGCACTCCAGCACTGAAGCAGCAGCGGCTTGTCTGTGATCCCAAGTGCCGGTTGCTTTCATCATTCTCTATGTTGCAGCATACAGGAAATGGATAGGCAGTAAATTCAGCGACAGCTGCAAATGTTGTTTGTGCTTTGATTTTGTCTTCTGTGTTGCCTCTTTCTTCTACAGGAAACAACCATTGCATGCTAATTTATTTAGTTTAAGTCATGTACAAGAGATTGTCAGTATTTCCTACATGTGTGCTTGTAGGTATTAAGTGCAGCATCTAGTTCTTCTTTTTGTGCCTTCTCTGATTGGTCCGTTGCTGCAGCTCAAATCGTTGCTTGGTTGGAGTGTTGTTTAGGATTTTCAGAAAGCAGTCACTCAAGTCCAGTGAACTGTTCAATATATGTGCAGTCTGAAATTTTTGGCCAGTCCCCCTCTTATTTCTTCTCTGTTTTTCCTTTATTTTTGGTGGCTCTGATTTTCCGTTTCGCACGTATTTTGGTCGTTCGAGCTTTGTTTTGTGTTCTGTTTGTTGCGTTAGCTTTCTAGCGTTCCGAAGAATTTCTCTAGATACTCTCGTGACTAGTTGGCTTGAGTATTTTAGTTTTGGAACGTGTTTGTGTGTGGTGGTGATTTTGGGACAGCGGCTAAATATTTCGAAAGAAATTTGAGGCTCCCATTCAGCCCCCCTCTGGTCGCCGTTTTCGGTCCTTCAAACCCCCAGTGGGATACGGATGTAATCCACCATTTTTCATCTCATTTAGCGTGGAGAAAAATGTAATAATAACTTACATAGCTAGAAATTCAAGAGATCTTGTGTGGGGCCATAATTTAGATCTAGGTACTTGCAAAAAAAAATTCAAGACATTTGGAGATAGACATAACATACATGCTTCAAAGAGGTAGAAGAGCACTTGCACCAAACCATGCCCTAACACTTGGGTTACTCCGCTTTATGTGGTGGACTATGTGGTGGATCAAGGTATATACTTTTCACAACATGTAAATAGTACCAAGAAGCTGACAAAATTAGTTTCAAATTTTTTTGGTATTCTTATAATTATTTATGTATTAAACAAGATATGCGGTCAATATTAAATTTAAATCATTTTCAATAGAGCTACATATAAAAGTATCTCAAACATGGCATTTAATATTATTAACATGTAGATCTACTTAATAGAAACACAATAAACTTTTTTTCACTATATTTGGACCAATATTTGATAAGATATGAATTTTTGAAGCTTTTAAAATAATTCTGCAAAATAATTTAAAAACTAATTGAAAATCAATTCTACTGGCGGCTCTTCTAGCAAACCGCCTGTAGAAATGTATTTCTACAGGCGGTTCACATAGCCACCCGCCTGTAGAAATGCATTTCTACAGGCGGTTGGCATTGACCACCGCTTGTAGAAATGGTTTCTACAGGCGGTGGTCAATACCACCCGCCAGTAGAAATGGCCGCGGTATATAACACTGGAAGAGCACTAAAATTTTTCTAAGTCACAAGGCGGGCCAGTTTTTCAAAACACGCCGTGAGGCTACCGGATTTCGTCTTCGTCTCCGCCGCACCGAGGTCATCGGAGAGGCGCCACCGTCCGATGCGTCGTCTTCGTTCGTCTACGCCGAGCCCTTCAACGCCCCATGTGGTAAGACGTCCCTCCATCGGCGGCGACGGTTTTATGTGCAGCGGCGGCTAGGGTTTGGCGGGCGCTGCTGCGGCGGGTGCGAATGGCGGCGGTGCGGGGGTGCGAATAGCGGCGCAACGGCTAGGGTTTTGCGGTGGTGGCGGCCGGTCGTGGAGGAGAGAGGCGGCCAGCCTAAGAGCGACGGCCCAAGGTAGGGGACGACCCCGACACAGGGGCCCCACTTGTCAGAGGGGACGTAGTGGGCTAGCTCAAAGCCGGCCCAGTGAGGGAGAAGTGAGAATTGAGGTTTTTTTCTTTTTTTAACTTTAATTATTCATATATGTATGATGGATGTATATATAGAAATCAATAAATATTATTATTAATATTTAATTAATTATTATGTCTTTTTTTATCTCTTTGTATATAAATAATAGTTATTATTAATTATATAATACTAACATAATTAATTATATTATTAATAATTATATTTTTAATAATATATATTCCCAGTGAGGGAGAAGTGAGAATTTGTGCCTTTATATATAATGCTAACATAATTTAATTAATTATTATGTCTTTAATCCTTTGTATGTAAATATTATATGCATGTATTTAATTAATTTGTGCCTATCTTTTTATGTATGATGTATGTATATATGGAAATCAATAAATATTATTATTAATATTAAATTAATTATTATGTCTTTTTTATCTCTTTGTATATAAATAATAATTATTATTAATTATATAATGCTAACATAATTAATTATATTATTATTAATTATATTATTAATTAGTGTATGTAAATTGAATATGTAAATTTAATTTTATGCTTTATTATATATGTTAGTGTATGCTTTATAATATATGTTAGTATATGCTTTATAATATATGTTAGTATATATATATATATATATTAGTTTATATGTTAGTGTATGATATATTAGTGTATATACCCTAGGATATATAAATTTAATTTTATGCATAAATTATATAGATTTCTGCGATGAGTTCTCCGCACAAGGACGAAGCACTGCAGTCTCAACCCACAGAGCAAGTAGAAGGGTCATCCGACCCTATGACACAAGATCATGAGGTCACGAAACAAGTAGAAACGAGCGAAACATCAGGATCGTCCTACGAACAAGAAGCTAGCGACGACATGGAGCCTCTAGAAGTGAGGAAGACCCGTCGTGAATTGGCACGTGACCCCTATTACTATCCAGAAGCCGATGAGGTAAATTAGAGACATTCACGATTTCATATAATTAAATGATTTCGATTCATAGTTTCTATATATAAACACGCCCATGATTCACATGTCTATACTCAGGAGGCAATGTCTCAGTTTAGAGAGATGATGTCTCAGGAGGAAGTGGCACATGAAGACGCACCGGAACCGACGACCGCAATGACGAGCCATGAGAGGCCATGTCAGTCTAGGAAAAGGAAGCGGCTAGGTTTGAAACGAGGCGAGAGAGGGTTGAACCAATTTCCAGATGACACATATGCCATCACAGATGTGAGCCCTACCGGACAACCCCTAGCTCCAGAGGAGGCCCTACCCAAATATAGGAACACAATTGGTTTCTGTGTGAGGGACTTTCTTGATATCACAGTTAAAAACTGGTCCGGTGTGTCGAATAATCACAAGATCAAAATTTAGGATAAGATTAAGACAAGGTTCAAGTTTCCTAGGAATGTGCCAGAAGATTTAGTGAAGACATATACAATGAAGCAATGTGCGGTTAGTTTCCGAAATTGGAGGTCGGAGATGAATGTCAAGTATGCAAAGACAGGGATGGATCCGACATCCAAATACAATATTACTAAAGGGTAGTTGGCTATTTTTCTAGAGCAGAGGAATGACCCTAACTTCTTAGCTCGGAGCGAAGCCAACTCCCAGCTCGCAAAGAGGAACAAGTACCACCACCATCTAGGAACCAGCACCAAGTTCCTAAATGGAGGCAAGAAGAGGCTGCGAAGAAGGCAGTAGGGTTGCCAGTGCTGTCCGAGCAAGTCGGTGAAAGGTCCGCGAATTGGATCCGTGCTTGGAAACCAAAGGAAACCGAGACGGGTGTGTCCTTTGAAGACCCAATGCTTGATGAAGCAATGAAGAGCATCTTTGCAGTGGCAGGCATGCAGCAGGAAGGCAAGTTTACGCCATGAAGGGAGAGGGACATCCTTAGTGTTGGCCTCGGTAACCCCGAGCATCCTGGCCGTGTTCGAGGCATCTCATCCAAAGAAGGATGGAAGGATGGATTCGGCCCTCAATCGAAAAATGAGCATAAGAAACGTGATCGGTACAAGGAACAAATGGAAAATTATTTTCAGGAAGAGGCTAAGAAAGACTTCCAAGAGATGATGGGTAAGTTGCTAGAAAATCCTCCTCCTGAGTTGATGCAGAAACTAGCGAGTGCCATGTCAAATAAACAGATGAGCACTCAAGCTCCCCAAATGCAGCTAGTCCCAGTGGTGTCGCAACCGTTGGTGGCATCGAGTGAAACAATCATTCCAAGCATTGTCGCATCTACGGCAAACAAGGATCATTATCCAGTTGACGATATTGTTACTTCAACACCTTGCTCCCTTGTCATAAGATATGGGATTAACAATCATCGTACAAGGGAAGTAGCCACGGGCAAAGCAATCCCAGGAGGACCTAAATACCATGGTGCTGACATTCCTAAAGACTACTACAGAGTAGAGGTATCAACCGTGGTCCAAGGATATGAGGACGAGATTCTAGACATCCCTAGTCCCGAGGACATTGTGAAACTAGAACAGGCGATAAACAATTTCATCCTTTGGCCTCGGAGGGACGTGCAACTAAGGGAGCCACCACCACCCTCTCAAGAGATGCCACTAACCCAGGAGTCGTCAGCTCATGTCGATCCTCTTCCTAACCCACCGCCTTCACCTCCCCAGTCTCTTCTTGACCCACCAGAATCACCTCTCCATGTTTTCCCTGTCCATCAACCATCTCCTCTCCATTATCTTTCTACCCCACAGTCAACACAATCTCCACCACCATTCAATTCCACCCCTTCCCCACAACTCAAAGATCCAGAACCAAGAAGTGAGCCACCAAAGGTGCCAAAGAAGAAAGTATTTCCGATACCTAAGTTGATTTCACCATACGAGCCAAAGAAAAAATCAGCTGGGCAAGTGAGATTTTTGTGAGGCATTGCTTCGAAACGCACAGTACAAGAGCATGAGATTTCTGAGCTAGCAAAGTCAGAGGTGCCGGCGCCTAAGGTCATAACTCCTGTCAATTTCAAGGTGCCAACTGCAGAAGACTACAAGAATATCCCCAAAAAATACGTGTGGGGAAAGCCTCTACTCAGTCGGACCAAACTTATGAAGAAACCAAGTGGTATAAAAAGGTTTCTCTTCTGCTGGCATCGACACCATAAGCATGCGCATACCACAAATAGCATTTCTCAGCCAGAGTACTGACAAATGCATGCTTACAGTTGATGACATGTGGGCACTGATGAACCACGAGATGCTAGATGTACATATCGTAACGACATTTGCATTGTAAGTGTTACATAGTTACACACATTGTAGTTGCATCAATTTTCAATATCTGACATGCTTCTATCTTGCAGAATGTTATATGATCAACAAGATTTGTATTTGGGTTCAGACATTAATTATTGTGCCGAAGAAAGAAATGTCTATCTCTGCCAATAGATATAGCCGAAGATCGGCACACATTCCGGATCGGGAATGACAACACAGAGGTACAGGGTTTGGAAGGTGCAGAACAGGATGAGAAACTCCGAAAGTTGAAACTTGATTTCGAAGCCAAATACGCCTTCTACATTGGACATTCACAAATAAAGTTTCAAGACATGAAAGCGGTGGTGGCCCCGTACCACTTTGGGTAAGTGTGAGTTTAGAAATATCTATCTAAATTATTCCAATGCTTAAATGCATCATGGATTTAATTCGAGCAAGAGACACTGTATATGCTTCATCATTTATCCCAAGGAGGGAAGGGTGTTGGTACTAGACTCCGCAGATTACCCAAAAGAAAGCTATGCTCCATTCATCAAACTGCTAGAGCTGTAAGTCAAGCTATGCATGCATACTTAAGCATAGTGAGAATTTGACAATAACATGGTGATTCTATTTGAGATCATAGGGCATACAGGTTCTATAAGATAAATCATGGAAAGTGCGAGTCCAAGAGACCAGGGCAACCATTGGAGGTTATACATAACTGGCCGGTACGTATAAAAATTTACTATTATGAATACAAATCATACACATACGACCACCGTTTCAACTATAATTAAATAACCACTCTCCTGTTATACAGTGCATGAAGCAACCACCCTTATCTGTCCTCTGTGGCTACTACGTGTGCGAGAACATGAGAGAAAACAGACGATATGCAAGGAACCCTGACAAGGTAATATAAATAATAGTCTATTAAGTTGGAAGTTATAAAATATATAATGTTTATAAACTTTCTTTGCAGGTATATAAGCAAGAGACGGCAGAGCGTATGAACAAACGTGCTTTAGACAACATAGTTGAGGACATCTGCTCGTTCATCATGAAGCATATCATTCCATGTGAAGGCAAATATCATGATGACGAAAGCCAATTATCCAGGCCACAGTTCCGAGTGCTAACAGAGATTAGTAAGCTCAAACTTACTAAAGATGATTATTAGAGGACAGAAACAAACTTTGATGTATATATATATATATATATATATATATATATATATATATATATATATATATATATATGATGTGTGATGATGGATATACTCTTGTAATTAACTTTATGTTTTTGAGCACCAAACTTTGATGTATACAAATATATGTATGAGATGAAGTATTTAAATTGCATGTTGCTATGGACCAACCAATATCAATATATTTAAATAATAACAATAAAATAATAAATAAATAAATAAATTGAAAAATAAATAAATAATATATATTTTAATAGGTTTCCATATGCGGCTCTCTTAGGGAACCGCCTGTGTAAATGAACATTTACATTTACACAGGCGGTTCCCTAAGAGAGCCGCCTGTGTAAATTGTTTCTACTGGCGACTCTTAAGTAACCGCCTGTGGAAATGGACGATTTCTACTGGCCCCCAGCGCAGGCGGTGCTGGAAAAAGCCTGTAGAAATATGTTACCAACCGTCTGTATAGTGTGCCCATGTACTAATGGTTTGTATGTTGTAAAGTCTCGATTTGCAGTAGAGTATGTAACAAGGTAGCAGATTGTTTAGCTACCTATAATGCTAGCTCAGTTGTCGACAATTCTGACTTAGTATGGGTCTGCTATCAGCATGCCATCTATGAGGTGATCATAGCCATCAGAAATTAATTTTTCTAGTTATATATTCTTCAATTTCTAGAAGTGCCGGCGGAGCACGCCATCGCCATCCATGAGGAGCTCAAGCTGCTGTCGTTTTCGCGGCAGTGCAACAGTGATGGCCATCGTCCATGCAGTGCACGCGAGGCTTACTGAGCTGGCGACGGAACTGTGGCAGTGGCGGGCGCAAGATTTAAGGGCTGGGTATTCAAAAAATACTTGACAACTAAATGACTTCAAATTTTTTGACAACCAAATGGCTCATATTCGACATGTATAGTGCCATATATGATATACTCTCTCCATACTAGAAATACATCACATTTAGGATATAATTGTGCTTACCAAGGAGTCATTAAAGAGTAATCTTCCAGTTTTGCCCTTATTAAATAGAGGTGCGGGTGTATCCTAGACATAAAAGATTCTCTGGTCTATTGGTTACCAGGGCTGGTTTCACAGCAGCTACAACAACATCTATTGCGAAATTAGATCACTAATCTAAAACGACATTTAATCTAGGTATGGAGGGAGTATACTGTATATAGTTCATGCTACTGATGGAGTTTGGGAATATTTTTACGTAATTCACCTTTGCACGAGTGTGACAGGAGGTAATATTTTTTGTTTTTCTTGTATACACTAATACGCATATGTATAAATACTATATATATAAATTTTTTTACCAAATATTTTGGGTATTCAATTGAATACCAATGAACATAATTGTGCCCGCCACTGAACCGTGGTGGGTGCGTCTGCAGGGGACTGGACCGACCACACGCGAGGAAGACGACACTGTTCGGCGAGACGCACACGGAGCGGACGCGTATGCATGCGCTGTGCCGAGTTGGGCTGCTGCCACTGCTGGGCTATCGATAGGTCCAGTGGGCTGCTAGCAGCTAATAGCTAAGGAGAAAGAAGATGTTGGACCCCATAGAAAAACGAGGAGGAGATAGGCTGGCTGGTTTGTGAACGAGAAAAAAGGACTCCACATTTATGGAAGGGGATGTTTTTAAAAAAAGAATTCTAGTTGTTAAGGAAGTATTTTTGGTGCCACAAATAAATTCTAGAAAACATATGATACTAAAAAAGTTCATGTGGTGGATCTTGATGCTGCTCTGAAAAACATATTTGAAAATGGTTTGTATGCAAGCAAGCAAACAAATTTTAGTTTGTTGTAAAAAATTTAATAGTTCAAAGTGTTAGCAATTTTTGGAGGAAATACGAAGGTTTTACCCGTACTAATTATATAAATTATAAATTAAAAAGACAAGAAAGATTAAAGAGTCAAAATAAACAAAAAAGTCAAAAAAGGGGGAGCTCTAGCCATTGAATTAGAGCTATCAGTTTCTCAAAGATACCTTTCAAACTTGCAATTGAAAAGCTTATCCCTTGAAAGATTTGGTACCTGATACTCCAACTAAGAAGAATGATTATCTCCATGTAAAAGGGACCTGTAACTAGGACTTAAAGCTCACTTCAGAGCAGTAAGTGGGTCACTTTGAACATCCGTAGTTAAATTTAGTTTTAACCATCTTATTTTTGGAAAAATGACAATGTAAGAAAAGATGGTCTCAAGTCTCCTCTTGCTAGTGGGTGCATAAGACACAAATCAAATGAAGGCAGATCCATAACTTTCCTTTTAAGAAGAGCATCTGTGCTAAGCCTGTTCTTTAACAAGAACCAAAAAACACCTTTTGCTTCTTCTGACATTAAGATTGCCAAATCCATTTATAAACTAGATGAACCATTGAGTGTACAATCATGTATCTATATGCCTTTGTCAACTTATAGATATTTTATCCCCAAAAGTAAGGCCACCGGTCCTTATTTGTGAAAGGTGGAGTGGTCATAGTTGATTGTCAAGCTGCTGTAACTGACCAAATTGACTCTATTGATAGAGGAAGGTGGCAAAGGCAATGTAGGGGAGTTGTTTGTGTAGCTTTGCAAATTAATAGAGTTTGGGAATCCATGACACTGAACCTAGCCCATCCACAAATCTCATCCCACAATAAACAAGATTGTCCATCTTAACATTGACCAAACATTATTCCATCTAAAATTTCCAACAACTTTAAAATATCCCTCTACCAAAAAGACCCTTTCTTAATGTGGCATGGCAATTTCCCATTTGTGAAATGTTGTTTCCATATCAGATGTGCCCATGGAATGTCTTCCTTGTTGAAGAACTTGAGCAGATTTTTCATAAGGGCATCATTTTGGGTTCATAGAGTTCTAACTCCAAGCCCTCCTTCATCATTAGGCCTGCATACCATGGTCCAAGATGCTTCGGGTGAAGTTCTAACATGCATATCTACACCTCTCCACAAGTAGTGCTTGTGCTACTTATCAATATGCTCAATAACTATCATGTGGACATTGAAGGTACAAAAATAAAATGTTGGCAATGTAGAGAAAATTGAATTTCTCAAATGTATTTCTTTAAAAAAATTGTAACCTTCTAGCTTGAGAAAAAAGTGGAGGTATCGACCAATATTGTTCTCATATGCGCAATAGAGGCAAAAAATCTTTAATTTTAAGCTTTGTGAGACCAAGGGGCATCCCTGAAAGGTCCAAATGGCTAGAGGGGGGAGTGAATAGCCTATTTAAATTTTCTACAAACTTCAACTAGACAAGTTGATTAGTAAAACAAAAGGCGAAGCTATTCTAGCACTAGCACAACTAAGCTATGCAAGCCACCTACACAAGTCTAACAAGAAAGCTAAACACTAGTTACAACAAGAAAGCACAACTAGAAGCTTGCTACACTCCTAAACAAGATAGCTAAGCTAAACAAGCTACACAACTAGCAAGGTATGCACATAAGTAAAGGAGAGGGGAATGATTGTTATACCAACGTTGTAGACTAGAGATATAGCCAATCAATCAGTCACAATTACAAGAGAATCCTCGGCAAGAGATGACATGAGATTTTTTACCGAGGTTCACTTGCTTCCCGGCAAGCTAGTCCTCGTTGTGGCGATACAATCACTTGATGGATCACGAGCTAATTGGCAATCCAAAGCCAAACCCTCAGCGGGTGCCGCACATCCACTCACAAGATGGGGATCCTCCAAGCCACGAGCAATCCACTAGAGTAGCCAATTACGATCTCTGAAAATACATGAAAGGCCTATGCCCTTCAATTCAAGCCTGGGAGTAGGCGACAAATAGGCCATTGGAGGACTGGAATACATAGTACATATAAACATAATATCTTACTAGGTGAATACCTCACGTGTTGCTGCGGAAATTGCTGATAATTTAGAATAAAATTACTTATACAAAGGGATCAACAATTATAAGTTAATGTTAGTGGATGACGTGGCACGATGATGTGGATAACTAAATGCATGTTAGTGGATGATGTGTCTTGCTGACATGTAGATCATAATTGCAAATGCTAGTTGGTCATAAATGCTTCTGATAGTGGACTGATTAGGTGGACAACTTGCATCTTTAGAGAAATAGCTAGTGAGCTTTACCTTTATAAGAGTTATAGTTGTTGTCTAGAAGAGGTCTTCTTTCTCATGATGAGCAAAAATAGGGTTTCATCTTCAATTTTCAAAGAAGAGATTAAGTTTTTCCTATGTTTAATTATTGCATTCATGGATTTTTTGGTTCCCTCATATCCCAAGTTACCCCCATTTAATTGTCCCTCTCTTTTTCTAGTAAGTCTTATGTTATTTTAGTAGGGCAAGGAGCTTGTAGTTTCATATTTCCTTGAAGCTCCATTCTAATAAGACAGATCTCTGAATTCTTCAAGTATTTCTAGAAAAGACACAATCAACTGGACATTTGAAATATTTAAAGCTAGACTTGAAAGATGGGCTTGCCAAAATGTAAGTATTCTTCTCTGATTTTTAACCAAGTACTTAGGTGCTTGGTTTTTCCATGCTGAAATATAGGGACTAACCATCCATGCTGAACTACATTCAAGAAGTTTCTCATGCTCCATCCAATAATTCTCAAAACAAAACACCATTCCTTTTGGGATACTAGTTCCAATGGAAATTACAAATGGTGTGTGATTAAAAGTTTCTATTACATGGACTAAGGTGCTTGGATAATGTCTATTACTTGGAAGTAAAAAACCAATCAACCCTTTCCATTCAAGTAGGATGTTGTTTATTGGTCCATTTGTACTTCTTTCCTTATAGTGTTAATTCTACCAAGTCAAGAGCAGTAATGGCCTGAAAAGTTACTACCTAGTCTATCTGTGTTCCCCAATTTACACATAAGGTTGAAATCCCCAACTATCAACTATTAGAGAAATTAGGAGTAAACCATAAGATCTCTAATCTAGTTACATGAACACGTTACACTTCTGCTCTAGGCTCCGAGAGGAAGACTCCTGGTTGTCGGTGGGTAAGAGGGAACTGTGGTGGACTTCTAGTTCTGGTTGTCGGTGGGTAAGAGGGAACTGTGGTGGACTTCTAGTTACTTCAAACCCTATATATATATATATATATATATATATATATATATACACACACACACACGTAGTTGCATGATTGGTTAAGTAGTTCACTACTGGACGCGGCCCGCTTTGCCGAAGGCTAAAAGCCCTCGGCAAAGGACTCTCGGGGAATTTTTAGATGGCAAAGATGGCCTGTCGGGCCCTCGGCAAAGAAAAGTAACCATAACGGCGCTGTTTCTCGGGATGGAGTCTTTGCCGAGGGCCTCTACCACCGGCCCTCGGCAAAGAAATTGATCTGAATTTTTTTCAAAAAATTCTTTGCCGAGGGCTACAGTGAGGCCCTCGGCAAAGATCCCGTCTTTGCCGAGGGCCTCCTCTTGCGGCCCTCGGCAAAGAAAATGGCCAGTTTTTTTTTTAAAAAAATCTTTGCCGAGGGCTACAAGGAGGCCCTCGGCAAAGAATGCACACAAAAAATTTTCTATAAATTTTTTTGCCGAGGGCTATGGCGAAGACCCTCGGCAAAAACCCAATCTTTGGCGAGGGCTATGGTCAAGGCCCTCGGCAAAGAGACAGGAAATTTTATTTTTAATTTGTTTTTTACATTCCATCGACATAAACATTTCATATATATATATATCAACCATCACATATGTATATCACGCATAATCCAGTTTCTCACAATATATCACAACCATAATTATGAACCATAAATCATAATATCACAACCATATTACAAGTCTTAGCATGTTCATCATCATTCACATGTTTATTACAACAAGTTCATCAAATCCAAACACAAGTCACAACTATAAACCACAAATCACGCTAAAGTCCAACCACATCACCTACCACGAGTCCTCATCAAGGTAGCCTATGAGACGATGGTGAAGGAAAGGCCTGATCACCTGGTGACGCATTTGCAGGATGATTCGAAACCGCAGACGGAGGCTGCACAAAGAAGCAGAGATTGCATGTTTGAGTAATATGGGAAAACAATATTAAAAATTTTGGCAGCACCTCCCCTAAAAAGGGAGGTTTACAAAACCTGCAAAAACAACGGCACAAAGGCCGACATCTAGAACGGCACGAACGCCGACATCCACAACGGCACGAAGGCCAACATACATGCAAAGACAAGTGAAAAGCGGACTTTTATACTTACAGGAGTAGCTGTAGGAGTAGGAGGTGGAGGAGCTGAAAACAGCACAGGTACACCCGATGCTTGCCCAAGACTTTGCATGATCACCATCATCTCCGCCATATGCTTCTGCGCTCCCTCGAACGCGGCCTTCTGTGCCTCTAGCTGTGCGGTTAGTGTCGTGGGCTGCTCTTGGCTTTGCCTTTTTGTTTCTTGCAGCTCAGCCTACAATATTTAACTCCAATATATTAGTAATCTACTTGTAATTTTGGTGTGTAAAAATGAACATACGATATCCATTACCTGGAGTGCTTCAACCTGCTGCAGTGCTGGAGTAGGGCGTGGGCGTATGGCCTGGCTAGAGCTCGTGCTCCGTGCTCGGATAGCGTCGAGGTTTCGAACAGTGGAGGGGTCAATGGCACCATCTGCAATCCACAGTCGCCCGTGCTTCTTGCCTCCTCCGAGCCTCATGATTGCCTCTGCATCAATGGGCTCAGTGCGCACATTGTAATCTTTCCCATGGATCTCCCTTACCGCTGACGTGTACTCTTGAACTTTAGTGTACACGTTCGGGTCGGAGTACACCTCTGGGGGGCAGCTGGATCGAAGGAGATAGAGGACGACGCCCTACCCATGTGGGACATAGCCCACACAGAGAACTCTGAGACCTCCTCGCCCGGGTGCGCAGCCTCCTGTAAGAAAGGCGGGAAGATGGTGAGAAATCTAGCATAATTGAGTCTCAAAAGAAATGAAAAAATCACTTACATATGCTTGTTTGTATGCAGGGAGGCTGCGGCTGCCTTGATGGTGAGTCGGACCTTGCCTCATTAGACGTTGTTCCCGCTGCCTGTCGTGCGTGTCAACATAGTCCTGTGACAACCATTTGTCCACGATCATGGCCCAGCACTTGGGAAACGATCGGCACCACCAGGGAATCACCTACAAATCATCAACAGAGTATTTGACACATTAGAAGATAAAATTGAACCCACTTAATATGAAAACGAATCATTGTGAATGTTATTCACCTACCTCAAGGTACTGGTCTCGGGTCAGTGTAACCTGTCTTGCTTGAGTCTTGGGAGGGACTTGTGAAGTACCAACCTGTAGTAGTCTATGTGGGACTGGATGCGCGCATTGTGGTGCACCTCGGTGACGTACTTCCTACAAGCTGTAGTAGCCGCCCGATCCGCCTAGGCCTCAAGTCCTTCTTCGGCCTTGAAAAATTTCTACATACAAAACCAATGTATCCATTCATTATTTCAATAAAAGTTTTAACCAACGAATATGATGTATTAAGCAATGTTCTGCGAGAGAGACTTACCCAAAACTCCGCTAATACCCGCTCCTGCTTGTTGCGGTAAGTGTCATCCGTGGCCAGCGCGTACCTATCCCAGTTAGAGGCCGGCTCCCGCAGCACCGGCTCCTCGGACAGTTTCACAATACCGGGGTACCATTTCCTGCACAAAACACCGAGGACGCTCGCAGGGGTGCGTGCTGTAGTACCCGACAAAACCAACCAAGTCCTGCACAAGTGATTAAGAAAATTTATTAGTTTCTTATGATTTCCAACATATCTTATGAAGTAGCTGTGATGACATCTATAGTTACTTACCTCTTTGCCACAGGCCGAATCACTGCGCGGTTGTGAGGAAGCGGTACCGGAGGCAGGCTCGTAGGAGCTCGCTCGTAGGGAGTCCGAGCAGTGGTACCCCCTCCCTCGCCCTTGAGCGCCTAGCCTCCCTCGTCCTCGGGCGCCTCGCCTCCCTCGCAATCGGGCACCAAGGCTCCCTCACCTTCCTCGCCCATCTGCTGACCTGCCTCGTCCCCCGACGTGTCTGTGGTCGTGGCCGTCACGTGCTCCTCCTCCAGCACAAGCTCGCGTGGTGCTAGAGGAGACCGCTGCCTCCTACGACGGCTGTCCCTGGTCCTCCTCTCGTCACCTCCTGTGGACGCTGCCCTAGACGAGGACCCCTAACCTCGAAGGCGCGGGCGGTCTCTCCCGTAAACCGAGGGCATCTCACGGCGTGGACATCTGCTCGCCATCTTGGTTCAATCACCTGCAATCACAAAGAATGAACAAGATTAATTAGTACATATATTAGAAATAGATTCAGAATATATAAACAAAACACAAAATAAAGAAAAATATAGTATTACAGGTATTAGGAATAATCTTCATGATTGGGATCATAGGTCTCATCATCACTGTTAAAATTGTCCAAATGGGTAACACTATCTGAAGGTTCTATGTTGTCATCATCATCATTGCCTAGAAGTAATTGCTCAAGCATTGCTATGTCCTTCGCATTTACCACCACATCTCCATCGACCTCGCCATCAACCATTTCGTTGTCCACTTCCATTTCAATTGGGCTAGGTAAGACGATCTCAAATGTCCCTGGTAGCCCATCTTCTTGATAGAACTGTCCATCATATGTGTTTGCATTGAAGTTGTAACAAGGTTTTAAATAGCAGGCTAAGGTGTTTAGCGGTTTATGTCTAAAACAGCTAATAGTGAAGCTAAATCGAGCAATAGCGGGATATAGCGGCTAAATTGTACATGAACACAAATAGCGGTACCCTATCTCAAAAGGCTATAGCAGGCTATAGCGGCAGCTATAGCGGGAGATTTAAAACCATGAGTTGTAATCATCATCATTTGGTGCAGGTAGTTTACCATGTGGAGATACCTGGTGCACAATAGCCCAACCCTTAAGATCCTCTTTGTCTTGGTTGGCGTATCAAGTATAATACACCTAGACGGCCTGTTGAGCCACAATGTATACATCTTTTCCAGGATAGATGGAATCTTCCCGAATCTCGACTAGCCCAAGATGAGGGGTTCGTCTTGTTGATCGTGGATCGAACCAGTGACATTTGAACATGACAGGTTTAAGAGGTTTGTCTCCATGAAACGAGAGCTCAATGATTTCCTCAATTCTACCATGATAGTCGAGGCCATCCGTGCCGGGCGTACAAACTCCACTATTTGTGGTTTTTCGTTTGGGTCGAATGTGCTCATAACCGGTTGTGTGGAAACGATATCCATTCACGTCATAGCCAGCAAATGACTTGACCCTAACATCACAGCCATTTGCAACTTGTTTCAACTGGTCACTCATGGACGAACCGGTTTGGGCCTACAAGGTGAAGCATGATAGATTGTTATATTAATCAAACTAACGATCAGCTTGGATGATCGAATGTATGACCTAAATTCAACATTACCTTATTTTTGAACCAAGAAATGAAATCAGGCCTCCCTCCTCCGGCACCTGCCGAAACAAGGGTGTCTTGTTCATGCGAGGTAGGATCCCTTGAGTGATGCCAGAATTCAAGAACAAATTCCTTGATGAATGGCTCCACCTCGGTAAGGTTCCTCAACACATATTATAACACTCCAAATTTTTGAATTTCAAATTTAGTTTAAATTTTGATTTAATTTCGGCTCAGTTTGAATTTTTGGGAATTATTAAATAATTTACAAAATTAAATAAAATTAAATATAAGGTAGAAACATGTTTGAGTTTGCATTCATGCTGCAGCATAATTTTTGCTTGATTCTATTTATTTATTTGCGCTTGTTTTGCTTTGTTTTGGAGAAAGAATTAAGTAGGAGAAATCTGATTTTTTTTTTAAAAAAAAAGGCTTCTCACTCCCTCTTGGGCCGGCTCCTTCCCCCCCCCCTCGGCCCGGCCCCTCCTTCCTCTCCCCCTCCCCTCCCCCTGCGCACCCAAGTGGGCCGCGGCCCAGCTCACCCGCCCAGCCGCAGCGCACCCCGCTCCTCTCTCGCCCACTCGCTGACCGGTGGGCCCCGCAGGTGGGACCCACCTGTCATCCCCGAGCTCCGTCCGAATCGGACGGGAGCAACAGCCGCGCCGCCTCCCCCTCGGCTTCCGCGCCAATCCCGCGAACCGAGGTTCGCCCGCGCTATAAATAGCGTCCCTCGGCCGCCCGCACCCCCCCTAAACCCTAGCCTCGCTCCCGAGCCGCCGCGTGTTCGTTTCGCCGAAAACCGCGCCGCCGCCGTCAACCTCGCCGTCGCCGCCGTCGCACTCCTCTCCGCGCTGCTGGTTTCGCGAAGGTGAGCAGTGCCCCGTCCTCGCCGCGTCGTGCCGACCCCGGTGATGCCCTCGGCTTGCCCCGTCTCGCCCCGTAGGGCCGTGCCCGCGACCTCGCCGGCGGTGGCCATGGCGCCGCCGTCCCTGCCCGCCGCGCCGCCGCGGTCCCGCCGCTCGCGTGCCCACGCGCGGTCCACGGTGGACCGCGGCCCAGCGCCCCGTGCGGCCGGTCCACGTGGACTCGGTCCACGCAGCCGCCAGCGCCGCCCCCGCGCCCGGTCCACCATGGACCGGTGGACCGCCACCCCCTCCCCCGGTCCACAGCACAGTGCCGTGGACCGGCCACTCCCGAGCCGCCACGTGGCCGAGCCGGCCAGCACCCCCGCGCGCCCCTGCCGCTTTGCGAAAAGGCCCCTGCCTTTCTTTAAAATTAACCCGCGGCCCGGCTGAGTTCAAAAGTAATTAGAAATGTGCCCCTGGTTTTGCTTAATAGCCCCTGCAGCCGTCAGATTTTGCAGATTTAATCCAAATTCCTTATTAATTCAGTTTTTAATTAGTTTTATTACGAAAAATAGTTCAGTTTATCTACAGAAATGCCATTCAACTTGTTTTAGCCATAACTTTTGCATCGTAACTCCGATTTAGGTGATTCTGGTCGCTATAGTTTCGTTTCATCGAGTAGAATACAGTAGTGCAGTTGCTTTATGCTTTCGCATGCTTTGGTGTACTGTTTCTGATTAAGTTTGTTTGCTTGCATGTATTGTTCCTATGATTGATGATTGTCGCGTATAGCCAACGAGACGTTCGTGAAGGAAGAGGTTCAGGATCCCGCTGAGTTCGAGCAACCCGACTTCGATCAAGGCAAGTGCAGACACCATTCGATCATTTTGAACCTACTCATTAATGTCATTTACTTTATATGCATGTGTCCAATGAATGCAAACCCTAAGGACATGACTAGCTTTACTTATTATTCCTTGCTCACCTGGGGTTATGTATTTGGGTAGACTAGGCTATACTAGGTTTGCTTAGCTGCTCTACTCATCTTATACACATGCCTAAACAAGTATTAGTCTCTACTCAACTTGATGCTTAAATTGTGCTGAATCTTTGGTCACTGCGGTGATGGCGATGTTGGATGCTTATGAGCATCGTGATGATGGTGGCGACAGGGGGAGCGGGTACCGTTGGTGGTCCGGTTTGCCGGGCGTACCCGTCTCTGCTCTCCGTAAGGACTTAGTCAGGGAGCGGCCCCCTGGGACTTACAGTGCAGCTCCAAGCTATATGGCTCTGGCTTGACTAATTAGCAGGACCTCCACTAGTAGGGTGTTACTTTCCGGGTAGGCGTGAGGAAGTAACTTGGGTAATGAATATTAAGTTGTCGGTTGATCGGTACGCCATGGCTATGGGTATCGACTGCCGAGCGCCCCGGCAAAAACTTACGAGTGGCATCCTATTAGTTGGACCCTGTGAAAGGTCTCGTAGTGAGACCCCGCCTGCTCACCTTGGAAGTGTTTTGGGGAGTCGCGACCCCGGGCAAATGGGAATCACGACTTGGAGTGAACGTGCACACCTCTGCAGAGTGTAAAACTGATATATCAGCCGTGCTCACGGTCATGAGCGGCCCAGACCCTCACTTGATGAGCAAATTGGATTCACTGGTTACTTGGAGATGGACCTTGGCGAGGTTGCTACCTCGTGTTTTGGCGGAATGGCTATTCCGTGATGGCAGGATTGCTATCCTGTGGTAATAATTGGGGTTAATCCCGGGATTACTATAATAATTAGGATAGTCTTTTAAAAGATGCTAATTACTACTTACATTAATTAAGGGTTGGGTTTATGCTACTCATATTTAGTAATAGGTTGTTCTAGTAATTGTTATAATTAAAAGCGATCAACTAAAATGCTACCGCAGTCAAACCAAGTCAGCTTTACCTTGTTTTAAGCCTTGCATGTCATTACTTTCCGTCTGTGCTTGCTGAGTTCGACATGAGCTCACCCTTGCTATAATCATTAAAGGTTGCTCGGACGATCAGGAGTACAATTGCGATTTCCCTGAGGACTACCCTGAGTCTCCTGGTTGTTAGGCTCGTGTGGTTCTGCCGTCGACCTTCCTGTGGCAAGGTGGTCCTGCTACGTCGGCGTTTAGTT
This sequence comes from Sorghum bicolor, assembly GCF_000003195.3. Lineage (NCBI taxonomy): Eukaryota > Viridiplantae > Streptophyta > Magnoliopsida > Poales > Poaceae > Sorghum > Sorghum bicolor. Next base: position 10,828,869 of record NC_012873.2, on the reverse strand, counting down.
TCCCCTTTATTTATGGAACAGTTTAGTTTATGTTTCCCCTCCGCACTTTGATAAACGTTTGGCTTGTAATAATGGTACATTTACTCTCATTTATGTAATTCGTTTGAACACTGTGTTTTGTACCATTGATGATGTCGGTCCATGTGTGTGAATTTTGAGATCCTGGCGCACATGTGATTTGGCACCCGAATGCTCTCTTAAATCCGGGTGTGACAGAAGTGGTATCAAAGCCGTGTTGACCGTAGGATCACGCAGCCTAGTTAGAAACAGCCGTTTAGATTGTCCCTTTTGGGTGGAATACACCATTGGATCTATTAACTACCTTACTAACCTGTCTCATTAGACTTTATCTATTGGCCTTATCTACTTACTTATACTAACAGCTAGGTTTATTCACTTACTTCCTGCATTTATTACCTTGTTATCATTTATTGCTTTCTATTTCTCATATTGCATTTATATTCTTGTTTCAACTTTTACTACTTGTTATTTGAACCTTTCTTTTATACCTTGTCATTTATTATCATTCTACTCATATTACCTTCTTGTTCCTTGTTTTTCATTTATTACTTGAGTTATGTTTTATTTATGCCTTGACAATAAATTTCATTACCTTGTTTTCACTTTATACCTTCATTACTTGCTTTTCTATCTTACCATAAATACCACCAAAGTTCATATTGTCCATCCATTGTATAATCTTGGTTCATCTTCATTACACATACACTTTTACCTTCATTTATGTTAATTCATTTACCTATCATTGTCATGATCTATTAACCGTTTCCTGCATGTCTATGATCTTATGCATAAGTAGATGACTCGCCACCTGACCTGCCGCAAGAGCGTTATTCGTTTCCGCCCCGTTCAAGCTGTGGAGTTCTCGTTGACTGGTCGCGTGGATAACATCGTGTTCCAGCCTAACCAGCAACTTGATGACGGTGCTAACCTCCAAGACGCGGAACCCTATGAAGGACAGCAACCACCTCAAGCTCTAGTGGTGCATGGAAGGGCGCCTTGCTGGGCACCTGGAGGAGATGATCCCTTCGGTGATGATGACATGGATGATGATGAGGAGGATGATGATGATGAGGATGCACCTGGAGGACCTGGAGGACCCGGTGGACCCGGTGGACCTGGAGGACCTGGAGGTCAAGATGGACTTTTTGCTGCTGATGATGGGTGGATTGTGACAGTCTGCACCAGGGATGGTGGAGAGTGTTTCTTCCACAGCGAGCTGAAGCGTCTCCTTGACCAGCAGCTGGGACATGGCATGTTCTCAGTGGAGTACCGCAGTGAGCACTGGAGTCACCCAGACTACCCGGCGTACTGGAAGGTCTGGGCACACGTCGGCAGGCCTAACCCGACGTTGAGGGCACTGAGGATCATGTCCATACATGAGGCTGTGGCCGAGAGGTCTACCCAGATGGCGGGCATTAATGATGCTGCTCGCCAGGCTTTCTACGCATACCGTGATCACTTCTTCGAGGAGATCAGCCAGGATGAGCGTCGCTACTACCCTCGCCGTCGCCGTGGAGAGTTGGCGATGACTATTGCTTCCACCACTGATGAGCAAGACCCCCGCGTGCACAGGACTGTCAAGCTGGTGGCGGTCACTAACACCGAGCTCAACAGTTCACTAGTGGAGCTGAAGCAAGTCAGGAAGGAGCTGGACGACGCCAGGAAGAGGATAGCGCAGCTGGAGGCTCAGATCACTGGAGTGCCACCGCCTTCACCTAAGTGGCCTGCTTTCTCTCCGCCTCGTGAAGATCCAGCCTATGGGGATGCCAGCGCTCGTACTACTATAGAATAGGAGCTATTCCCAGCTTAGTAATAAATAGTGCCACGCTTAGAACGTTAGCACGATCTTAGTTATGCGAGTCTATTGCTTAGTGGTTTGCTTAGTGTGCTTTGCTTGGTCTGTGTGAGAACTTGATTTATTATTGTGTTAATGGTGTGATTTGGTTCTTTGTAATGAGTGCGATGAGTTGTGGGTTATGTCCACAACGCATCAAGAACAAGATTAAGTATTAAGTTTATTTGAGATAGTTAGTTTGGGTTATCATCGGTCTCCTTTATTTGTGCCTTATCATATTTCATATCGCTTTATCTTATCAGTCTTACTTTATCATGATCAGTTCAGTATCTATATATTACATCTGTTGTGAGTACTGTGTTTATCAACTGAGAAAGGAAAGTGAATGTCAGCTGGTTCATACTTTGAGGAAAGATTATTACATTGCAGTTTATATTACAACTCAGGTTTACACATATGAACTACATCTGATTTTATTATATTATTTCTATACATCAGATGCCTGTCCACACCAGGAGCAACACCAATGGAGGAAACAACGGGCAGTCCAACAACAACAACGATCACAGCGGGACTAATGCCAACCCTCCTCCTCCTGGGAATCAGCCCATGACCATAGAGCAGTTGATGACTATGCAGACCCAACTCATGCAAGGGATGGCCCATATTATGAACCACATGCAGCAGAACCAAAATCAGAATCAGAATCAACATCAAGGAGGTAACAACGCGTTTGCCCCACCTAGGGACAAGCGTGGAGAGTTCATGAAGGGACGTCCACCGTTCTTCTCCCACTCAGCTGATCCTATGCAAGCTGAGGATTGGCTTAAGGCAGTGGAGAAGCAGCTGGTCATTGCTCAGTGCAATGATAGGGAGAAGGTTCTGTATGGCTCTGGGCAGCTTCAGGGAGCCGCACAGGACTGGTGGGATTCATACTGCTTTGCACATCAGGACCCGGATACTATCACTTGGGATGAGTTCAAGGCCGCCTTCAAGACTCATCATGTGCCTGCTGGATTGGTGAAGCTGAAGAAGAAGGAGTTCCTGTCTCTGAAGCAGGGCTCCATGACAGTTTGTGAGTACCGTGACAAGTTCACTCAGTTGTCGCGGTATTGCCCCAATGAAGTGGAGAATGATGAAGACAAGCAAGACCACTTCCTGGAAGGTTTGAATGATGGTCTGTCCTACATGATGTCAAATGTCAAGTATGCCAGTTTCCAGGAGATGGTGGACAGGGCATTGGTGCTTGAGAGCAAGCGCCGCAAGATGGAAGACAAGAAGAGGAAGTATAATTCCTCTCAGCAGCAGGCTGGTGCCAGTCGTCCCCGTTACAACAACCAGCAGGGCCCTCAGTCTCGCCCTGCATATCAGTCAGGCAACCAAGGACAGCAACCGAATGTCAGGTACAGCAACCAGAGTCAGCAGACGAGCCAGCGCTACAACAACAACCAAGTGCAGCGCCCCGCTAGTCAGGCGCCTCGCCAGAATGCCCCAGCACCATCAGGCTCTCGCCAGAACTCCAACACTGTCCCAATGAAGCCCAATGTCAACCCCGCCCCCACTGGAAATACCTGCTTCAAGTGTGGTCAGCTTGGACACTACGCGAATGCGTGCCCCCAGAGGCAGAAGAATAACAACAACAATGGAAGGGTGAATCATGTGAAGCTGGAAACTGCTGAGGAGGCTCCAGATGTGGTAGTTGGTATGTTTCTTGTCAACTCTTGCCCAGCTACTGTTTTGTTTGATACTGGAGCATCACATACTTTTATAAGTGCACAGTTTGTTGAGAAACATAGTATAGCCACCTGTACCATGCAAAACACCATGCTAGTTAAATCACCTGGGGGAAAGATGCATACTAATACTTTGTGTCCGGGAATGAGCATTAAAATAAGGGGGGTAGATTTTCCTGTCAATCCTATTGTGTTGGGTTCAGAAGGTTTAGATATGATATTGGGAATGAGATGGTTGTCCAAGTTTAAGGGTACTATTCAGTGTGCTGAGAAGACAGTGGCTCTAACAGCACCTAGTGGGAACAGAATTGAGGTCAGAGTTTCTATGTCACCTAGCAGTGAAGGAACAGTTTACCATGTGAGCAGTGGGTCAGTAGAAGATATTCGAGTTGTGAAAGAATTCCCTGATGTGTTCCCAGAGGATTTGCCAGGTATGCCACCTGAACGTGAGATTGAATTTGTTATTGATTTATTACCTGGTACTGCACCCATATCTAAGAGACCTTATAGAATGGCTGTTAATGAGTTAGAAGAACTTAAGAAACAACTAAGGGAGTTACAGTCTAAGGGGTATATCCGTCCTAGTTCCTCACCTTGGGGAGCTCCAGTTATTTTTGTAGAGAAGAAGGATGGGACACAGAGGATGTGTGTAGACTATAGATCGTTGAATGAGGTCACAATTAAGAATAAATACCCTTTGCCTAGAATAGAGGACTTGTTTGACCAGTTGAAAGGAGCTTGTGTGTTTTCCAAGATAGATCTGAGGTCAGGATATCACCAGTTGAGGATTAAACCCAGTGATATTCCAAAGACTGCTTTCACCACCAGATATGGACTTTATGAATATACAGTTATGTCTTTTGGATTGACTAATGCCCCAGCTTATTTTATGTATCTGATGAATAAAGTTTTTATGGAGTATTTGGATAAGTTTGTGGTAGTCTTTATTGATGATATCTTGATCTACTCCAAGACTGAGGAAGAACATGAGGAACACCTAAGACTTGTGTTGCAGAAATTGAGGGAACATCAGCTCTATGCCAAGTTGAGTAAATGTGACTTCTGGTTGAAGGAAGTGTCTTTTCTTGGTCATGTCATTTCAAATGGTGGAGTTGCTGTTAGTCCGAAGAATGTGGCAGATGTTCTTAAGTGGAGTCCACCTCAGACTGTTGGGGAGATCAGAAGTTTTCTTGGAATGGCCGGTTACTATCGGAGATTCATTGAGGGATTTTCCAGTATTGCCAAGCCCATGACTGCTTTGTTAGAGAAGGGTAAGCCATTCAAGTGGAATGAACAGTGTCAGGCTAGTTTTGAGGAATTGAAGAAGAGGTTGACTACTGCACCAATTTTGACGTTGCCAGATGTGACTAAAAGCTTTTCTATCTATTGTGATGCTTCCAAGCAAGGTTTGGGATGTGTACTGATGCAAGAGGGAAAGGTGATTGCCTATGCATCTAGACAGTTGAAGAAACACGAGGTGAATTATCCAACTCATGATCTTGAGTTAGCAGCTGTGGTCCATTCACTGAAGATCTGGAGACACTATATTCTGGGTCATAAGTGTGATATCTACACGGATCACAAGAGTCTGAAATACATCTTCACTCAGAATGACTTAAACCTGAGACAGAGAAGATGGTTAGAGTTGATCAAGGACTATGAACTGGAGATTCATTACCACCCTGGCAAAGCTAATGTAGTTGCTGACGCTCTGAGTAGAAAGAGTCAAGTGAATATGATGGAAGCCACGGAGTTACCGATGGAACTACTGGCAGAATTTGAGTATCTCAATTTGGGGTTTGTTGTTAATACCCAAGGTACTTCCATGGACATAGAACCAACTCTTGAGCAAGAGATCAGAAAAGGTCAGAAAGAGGATGAAGAGATCAAAAAGATACTTAAGCTAATAGAGGAAGGTAGAGCACCTGGATTCAAAGTTGATCAAGAAGGGATTGTTTGGCACAAGGCCCGATTGTGTGTCCCTGATATTCAGAGAATTAAGGATGTGATACTGAAGGAGTGCCATGAATCTGCTTACTCTATTCATCCAGGAGGTACTAAGATGTATCAGGACTTGAAGCAAAACTATTGGTGGCCTGGTATGAAGAAAGATATTGGTGAATATGTGGCACTGTGTGACACCTGTCAGAGAGTGAAAGCGGAACATCAGAGGCCAGCAGGGTTGTTGCAACCGTTGAAGATACCTGAGTGGAAGTGGGATGAGATCAGCATGGACTTCATAGTGGGATTGCCGAAAACTCAACGAGGTTATGACTCAATATGGGTTGTAGTAGATCGATTGACCAAGGTAGCTCATTTCATACCGGTCAGAACTAACTACCGTGGAGATCAGTTAGCAGAAAAGTATATGGAACGGATTGTGTGTCTGCATGGAGTTCCTAAGAGGATTGTGTCTGATAGAGGTACACAGTTTACATCAAAGTTTTGGGAGAAGTTACATGATGCTTTGGGAACTGAGCTCAGATTCAGTACTGCTTATCACCCTCAGTCCGATGGTCAGACAGAGAGAGTCAACCAGATAGTAGAGGATATGCTCAGGTCTTGTGCTTTACAGTATGGAGATAGTTGGGATACTAGTTTGCCCTACGCTGAGTTCTCCTATAACAATAGTTATCAGACTAGTCTTAAGATGACTCCTTTTGAAGCTTTGTATGGAAGGAAGTGTAGGACTCCATTGTTCTGGAACCAGACTGGTGAAAGACAAGTGTTTGGCCCTGATTCATTGAGAATAGCCGAAGAAAGGGTTCAGTTCATCCGACAGATTCTGAAAGCGGCTCAGTCTAGACAGAAGAGTTATGCTGATGTGAGACGAAGGGAACTTGTGCTTCAGGCAGGTGACTATGTATACCTGAAAGTGTCTCCGATGAGGGGTCTAAAGAGGTTCAATGTCAAGGGAAAGCTAGCTCCAAGATACGTTGGTCCTTTCAAGATCTTGGAAAGAAAAGGAGAAGTGGCTTATGAGCTTGAATTGCCTGCCAGCTTATCCAATGTGCACAATGTTTTCCATGTCTCCCAATTCAAGAAATGTTTGAGAGTGCCGGAGGAACAGTTACCACTAGAGGAACTGGATTTACAGGAGGATCTAACTTATGAAGAGAGTCCTATCAAAGTTCTGGACACAGCAGAGAGAATTACCAGGAGTAAAACTATCAGGATGTGTAAAGTACAATGGAAACACCATTCTGAGGAAGAGGCAACCTGGGAAAGAGAAGATGATCTGAAGTCTAAATACCCTCAGTTATTCCCTGATTTATCCTAATCTCGAGGACGAGATTCTTTTAAGGGGGGTAGGTTTATAACACTCCAAATTTTTGAATTTCAAATTTAGTTTAAATTTTGATTTAATTTCGGCTCAGTTTGAATTTTTGGGAATTATTAAATAATTTACAAAATTAAATAAAATTAAATATAAGGTAGAAACATGTTTGAGTTTGCATTCATGCTGCAGCATAATTTTTGCTTGATTCTATTTATTTATTTGCGCTTGTTTTGCTTTGTTTTGGAGAAAGAATTAAGTAGGAGAAATCTGATTTTTTTTTTTTAAAAAAAGGCTTCTCACTCCCTCTTGGGCCGGCTCCTTCCCCCCCCCCCTCGGCCCGGCCCCTCCTTCCTCTCCCCCTCCCCTCCCCCTGCGCACCCAAGTGGGCCGCGGCCCAGCTCACCCGCCCAGCCGCAGCGCACCCCGCTCCTCTCTCGCCCACTCGCTGACCGGTGGGCCCCGCAGGTGGGACCCACCTGTCATCCCCGAGCTCCGTCCGAATCGGACGGGAGCAACAGCCGCGCCGCCTCCCCCTCGGCTTCCGCGCCAATCCCGCGAACCGAGGTTCGCCCGCGCTATAAATAGCGTCCCTCGGCCGCCCGCACCCCCCTAAACCCTAGCCTCGCTCCCGAGCCGCCGCGTGTTCGTTTCGCCGAAAACCGCGCCGCCGCCGTCAACCTCGCCGTCGCCGCCGTCGCACTCCTCTCCGTGCTGCTGGTTTCGCGAAGGTGAGCAGTGCCCCGTCCTCGCCGCGTCGTGCCGACCCCGGTGATGCCCTCGGCTTGCCCCGTCTCGCCCCGTAGGGCCGTGCCCGCGACCTCGCCGGCGGTGGCCATGGCGCCGCCGTCCCTGCCCGCCGCGCCGCCGCGGTCCCGCCGCTCGCGTGCCCACGCGCGGTCCACGGTGGACCGCGGCCCAGCGCCCCGTGCGGCCGGTCCACGTGGACTCGGTCCACGTAGCCGCCAGCGCCGCCCCCGCGCCCGGTCCACCATGGACCGGTGGACCGCCACCCCCTCCCCCGGTCCACAGCACAGTGCCGTGGACCGGCCACTCCCGAGCCGCCACGTGGCCGAGCCGGCCAGCACCCCCGCGCGCCCCTGCCGCTTTGCGAAAAGGCCCCTGCCTTTCTTTAAAATTAACCCGCGGCCCGGCTGAGTTCAAAAGTAATTAGAAATGTGCCCCTGGTTTTGCTTAATAGCCCCTGCAGCCGTCAGATTTTGCAGATTTAATCCAAATTCCTTATTAATTCAGTTTTTAATTAGTTTTATTACGAAAAATAGTTCAGTTTATCTACAGAAATGCCATTCAACTTGTTTTAGCCATAACTTTTGCATCGTAACTCCGATTTAGGTGATTCTGGTCGCTATAGTTTCGTTTCATCGAGTAGAATACAGTAGTGCAGTTGCTTTATGCTTTCGCATGCTTTGGTGTACTGTTTCTGATTAAGTTTGTTTGCTTGCATGTATTGTTCCTATGATTGATGATTGTCGCGTATAGCCAACGAGACGTTCGTGAAGGAAGAGGTTCAGGATCCCGCTGAGTTCGAGCAACCCGACTTCGATCAAGGCAAGTGCAGACACCATTCGATCATTTTGAACCTACTCATTAATGTCATTTACTTTATATGCATGTGTCCAATGAATGCAAACCCTAAGGACATGACTAGCTTTACTTATTATTCCTTGCTCACCTGGGGTTATGTATTTGGGTAGACTAGGCTATACTAGGTTTGCTTAGCTGCTCTACTCATCTTATACACATGCCTAAACAAGTATTAGTCTCTACTCAACTTGATGCTTAAATTGTGCTGAATCTTTGGTCACTGCGGTGATGGCGATGTTGGATGCTTATGAGCATCGTGATGATGGTGGCGACAGGGGGAGCGGGTACCGTTGGTGGTCCGGTTTGCCGGGCGTACCCGTCTCTGCTCTCCGTAAGGACTTAGTCAGGGAGCGGCCCCCTGGGACTTACAGTGCAGCTCCAAGCTATATGGCTCTGGCTTGACTAATTAGCAGGACCTCCACTAGTAGGGTGTTACTTTCCGGGTAGGCGTGAGGAAGTAACTTGGGTAATGAATATTAAGTTGTCGGTTGATCGGTACGCCATGGCTATGGGTATCGACTGCCGAGCGCCCCGGCAAAAACTTACGAGTGGCATCCTATTAGTTGGACCCTGTGAAAGGTCTCGTAGTGAGACCCCGCCTGCTCACCTTGGAAGTGTTTTGGGGAGTCGCGACCCCGGGCAAATGGGAATCACGACTTGGAGTGAACGTGCACACCTCTGCAGAGTGTAAAACTGATATATCAGCCGTGCTCACGGTCATGAGCGGCCCAGACCCTCACTTGATGAGCAAATTGGATTCACTGGTTACTTGGAGATGGACCTTGGCGAGGTTGCTACCTCGTGTTTTGGCGGAATGGCTATTCCGTGATGGCAGGATTGCTATCCTGTGGTAATAATTGGGGTTAATCCCGGGATTACTATAATAATTAGGATAGTCTTTTAAAAGATGCTAATTACTACTTACATTAATTAAGGGTTGGGTTTATGCTACTCATATTTAGTAATAGGTTGTTCTAGTAATTGTTATAATTAAAAGCGATCAACTAAAATGCTACCGCAGTCAAACCAAGTCAGCTTTACCTTGTTTTAAGCCTTGCATGTCATTACTTTCCGTCTGTGCTTGCTGAGTTCGACATGAGCTCACCCTTGCTATAATCATTAAAGGTTGCTCGGACGATCAGGAGTACAATTGCGATTTCCCTGAGGACTACCCTGAGTCTCCTGGTTGTTAGGCTCGTGTGGTTCTGCCGTCGACCTTCCTGTGGCAAGGTGGTCCTGCTACGTCGGCGTTTAGTTTCCCCTTTATTTATGGAACAGTTTAGTTTATGTTTCCCCTCCGCACTTTGATAAACGTTTGGCTTGTAATAATGGTACATTTACTCTCATTTATGTAATTCGTTTGAACACTGTGTTTTGTACCATTGATGATGTCGGTCCATGTGTGTGAATTTTGAGATCCTGGCGCACATGTGATTTGGCACCCGAATGCTCTCTTAAATCCGGGTGTGACACATATAGCATTATACTACGCCACTCTTCATTTCCCAATAGCTTCGGTGATGATCTACTTGCGCTGCCTAGTTAGCCTTGGAAAAGGCTGAGGGTTGATTCATTTTCGACGGCATTGTAACGAGGGAGTGGATTATGATTGCTAGGAAGGTTTTGCTTGTAGTATAGTGTCGTGAAGTTTGCCACCTCCTCTCGAAGGCATGCCTCTGCAATGGAAGCCTCAATTCTGGCTTTATTTGTACATTTTTTGTGAAGAGTCTTTAGACATCTTTCGATTGGATAGCACCAACGGGCCTGCACAGGCCCCCGCAAACGTGCCTCGGTCGGGAGGTGCACAATCAGATGCTGCATCGGCAAGAAGAAGCCGGGTGGAAAGATCTTCTCCAGCTTACAAAGCAACACAGGTGCCGCTTTTTCCAACTCATGAGCGACGGTCCGAGATATCTCCTTGGCACAAAGTTGGCGAAAGAAATAGCTCAACTCTGCCAGCACTTGCCAGACATGCTCGGGGACATAGCCTCCGACCATCACGGGAAGAAGCCGCTCAATCCAAATGTGGTAGTCATGACTCTTCATCCCGTTGACTCGCATAGTGGCTAAGTTCACTCCCCTACTACGATTCGCTGCATATCCATCTGGGAACATTAACGTCTGGATCCATTTTAGTACTTCCCTCCTTTGATCGATGCCTAAGACAAAAGGCACCTTAGGCCTTTTACAGTTCTTGTTTCGGCCACTAGGAGGCTGCATATGTTGGTTTGGTCTATCGCACAACATTGCTAGGTCCACTCTAGCCTTAACGTTGTCCTTAGACTTATCAGTGTCCATGAGTGTTCCCCAAAGCGCCTCAGCGATATTCTTTTCAGTGTGCATTACATCAATGTTATGTGGCAAAAGAAGGTCATCGAAATAGGGGAGCCTCGTCAAGCCAGACTTATTAGTCCACATATGTTCCTCACCATATCCCACAAAACCACCTTGTTCATTAGGCACGAGAGCATCTATCTGAGCACGAACCTCGGCACCAGTCCTCAAGTGCGGTTTAGGGTCTATCACTTTGACACCTTTTGTAAAGCTCTTGATGTCTTGTCTGAATTCATGGTCTAGAGGAAGGAATTGACGATGTTGGTCGAACGATGAATACTTGCCACCCTTCTTCAACCAAATGAACCTCACAGCTTCCTTGCATATTGGGCATGGGAACTTCCCGTGAACACACCAGGCAGCGAATAACCCATATGCCAAGAAGTCATGCAGGGAGTAGTGGTACCAAACGTGCATTTTGAAGCTTGTCTTTGTAGCTCGGTCATATGTCCATACCCCCTTCTCCCAAGCGTGGATCAATTCATCAATCACAGGCTCCATGAACACACCCATATTACTACCCAGATGTCCAAGAATTATCAATGATAGGAATACATTATGTCACTGAAATGAGATGCCAGGAGGGAGATTGAGGGGGATAACAAAAACGGGCCAGCATGTGTATGGGCAGCCATCATTCCATAAGGATTGAACCCATCTGTTGCTAGTGCGACACGTACATTAAGGGCCTCAGATGCTTTGTAAGGATGTTGGTCATTAAAGTACGTCCATGCTTCAGCATCTGACGGATGTACCATCTTCTCAGGATTATACCGTTTGCCATCTTTGTGCCATGTCATCTGTTTTGCGGATTCCTCAGTCATGAATAGGCGTTGGATTCTTGGCAGGAAAGGGAGGTGATGTAGCACTCTCGCGGGGATCTGAAGCTGCTTCTTCTGACCATCACCAGAGTCTACCTCTAGGTACCTAGAGGATTTACACTTCGGACAATAATTTGCATCCTTGTGTTCTTTCCTAAATAGGACGCACCCATTCGGACAAACATGTATCTTGTCATATGGCATCTTCAGCATACGAAGGACTTTTTCTGCCTCGTACAAGTTCATCGGCAAAGTATGCTTCTCCAGTAGCATGGTGCCAAACACGGCCAACATCTTATCGAAGCCTTCTCGACTCAGGTTTAACTCGGCCTTCAACCCCATTAAGCGTCCAATCACATCCAGCTGAGAAATCATTGTACGCTCGTGAAGGGGTTTCTGTGCCGAGTCCAACATTTTGTAGAAGCCCTTTGCGGAGTCCTCCATCTCCTCCCTCTCACGTTGTTCAGCAAAGTGAGCTTGGTGGGTGTCATCTAACATGTCTGCTACCCCAGCATCATCATCAAAAGACTCGAGCCGTGGTCTCACCACCTCCGCTCTTATACGATCTGCTTCACCATGGTAGATCCACCGATGGTAGCCAGGCGTATAACCATTGAACACAAGATGTCTACCCATGGTCTTCTTGTCTACCTTTCGCATGTTGTCACATTTCATACAGGGACACCACACTAGAGAATGTCCTCCTGCTGCTGGGCCAAATGCTTGTTTCAAGAAAAGATCAACCCCCTTCACCCATGCAACGTCATAGTCATTCCCGCTTCTCCAGCCCGTGTACATCCACTCACGATCCTCCATCCTTTAACATTTACATCACAGAGTATTGTGACCATAAATTGCATCTACGCGGTGTTCTTACTGTCTAATAGGTGAGGACAGGTCCTAATCCCACCCGCAGATACGTAGATGAGTTAGTTTCCATGGTCGGGTCCTGTCCGAGACAAAATTTCGGTAGCACCTCCTCGTCGTTCTCCAGATACACGTCCTGCAAAGGAGAGTGTGTATCCCAAGAACAACAGGGAGGTGATGTCGAAACTTTGTCTCCGACAGGACCGGACCATGGAAACAAACTCATCTACGCATCTGCGGGCTGTCCAAAAAATGTGGACAATCCAAAACAGATACGGTCGAAGATATGCAAAGATCCACATACCTACGACCGTATCTCTTTCGGACGGGAGACGCCTAACTAGGTCACGTGATCTACGACAACAATAAGAAAGAGAGGCTATTTATACCTAGGGTGTCGGTGAAGTCAGGCTACCGGTGTAATGCGAGTCGACGCAGTGGTGAGGCGACGCAGTGCAGGCAGAACCGCGACGCCGACGAAGACAAATGGCGTCCTCCAGGTCTCCTACGACGTGCTCTTTTCCTGCATAAAAAGGCAATAGGTGTCAATTGAAAATTTCGACAGCACCTCCCCTACATCGGGAGGTTCCAAAAAACCTGCAACAAACGTAGGCACGATGGCCAACGATCACACACACATGTATATATATATATATATCGTCTCCATGCAATCACCAACACCGCTACTGCTAGGCTACTAACACAAAAATCATGCCAGAACACCACTACACCACATGTATAATATCAAGGGAGAGAAGAAAGCGGTGCCATACCTTGCGATGGTAGACACCACGTCGCAACACGGGGCTACTTCTCCTTCTCCCACCTCCTCTGTCCTCGGATAGGCGGTGGGCGGGGAAGCGCGGCGGTGGGTGAGCGGGCGGGGGAGGAGCGCGCGGCGGCGGGCGAAGCCGCAGGCAGGCGCGCGGCTGGGGGGGCGCGCGGGGGCGGGCGAGCGTGCGCGCGGCCAGGGGCGCGCGCGGGGGCGGGAGGGCGCGCGGCCGGGGGCGCGCGCGGCGGGCGGGCGTGCGGCGGCCGTTAGGAAGGGAGCACTTGGCGAGGTTTCATATTAAATCTATACTCCTTCATATGTCATAGTAAGTTGCGACGTCAGATGTCCGAAACCCAGACATCTCCACATATCCTACACATGTGTTAATATGAAACCTCGTCAAGTTTCGTGATTTTTTAGACCTCGTATAGATTTAATATAATTTTAAATCAATTTTCTGAGAAGTGGCTAATCATGTCACGCGTAATAGTTGCGCGGAATTTGATTCCAGTTTGTCCGTAGGGACTCCACACACATCAAATAACATGAATAACATTTTTGAAAGACTACAGTTAATTATATCATGCACCTGCAGTTCAAATTTATAACAGCGGGAAAATTACGACGAATTGAAATAAATTCAAGAAATATATATAAAAAAGTGAAATTTGTGCCAATTTTTAAAATTGTGTTTAAAATAATGTGATTTGTGCCCAAAAAAAATTAGACTCAAAAATCAAAAAAAATCTTTACCGAGGGCTACGCTTGGCCCTCGCCAAAGGGGGTCTTTGCCGAGGGCCACAGGAAAGGCCCTCGGCAAAGAATTTTTTTTTTAAAAAAAATTAAAAACCTTTGCCGAGGGCCTGACGGGTGGCCCTCGGCAAAGGCTGACGGGGCTCGGCTGCCGTTACTCAGCACACTAAAATTGCCGAGGGCGTCTTTGCCAAGAGCTTTTCTTTGCCGAGGGCCTCAGTTGGCGGCCCTCGGCAAACAAAGAAGGTCTTTGCCGAGTGCCCGAGATTTGGCCCTCGGCAAAGCCTCAGGCCCTCGGCAAAGAACGAGTTTCCAGTAGTGGTTTAAATCTTCTAGTGAATTGTAGGCAGAGAAAACTAAATATTTAAAACTGAAGACCAACCATATCTTCGTGCTAGATCACACAGATACCGTCCAAATTGACAAGAGCAGTGGACAAAAATTTAAACATGAGATAGCATGGCATCAAATAGAGGCCAGATCTAAGACCTCGTGTGCTCCCTTGTTTGGTGCTGCAGGCATTGAAAACTGGCAGTATGCCTCGAAAATGTACGACTTCCACTGACCCTCTACCTGCAACGTGGTGCACTTGCACGTTCATAGATCCCCCCAACCGGGAGACCACAGGAGCAAGAGCACTGCATAAAATACTCCCCCCCCCGGCCGCATAGAATAAAAAATGAATTCTTGGTTCTCAAACAATTTCAAGGTTGAAAAAGTATATACAAAATGTACTAATAATATTTATGATTTATAATAAATGTCAATAAATTAATCACGAAATATATATACTTTCATAATAAATCTATTCAAATATATAAATGCTGATATTATTTCATATAAATCTAGCTAAACTTGATTTTTTTTAATCCCTAGGAAGCAATATATATTATTTCGATTCTTTTTGGAAGGAGTCAGTATTTTTCTGAGTCTAATCTCTCGCGCATGCACGGGGCTCATGCCCCTGATTTCTATCACCATTTTACTCGATCTACGGTGAATAATATATTTTAGTAGAAGTGCAGTTGTAGAAAGTCTCTACAACTGTCCAATCACTGAATGTCTGAAACAATCAAGCAACAAAACCAAACAGAACAAATTAAACTAACATTTTGGTATATATAAAAAGGTAAATGCTTAATCCCTTGCACGCAGGATTCACCCGTGCTGCATGCATGCACAAAAAAAGGACAAAATGAAATGGACATGCCGTTGCTAGCTAGAGACCAAGACCACCCAGACGTTAGGGTTCGTTCGGGGCGTCACGAGTTAAGGAGTCCCCATAGCTACCGGCTTAATTAGGACCGCCAGATCAACACGGCCGGTGTTGGTGATCAAGACAGTAATAGAGTACAGCAGGGTTGGGAGGTGGTGGAGACGAGGGCGCGCTCGCGTCGGATCTGAAGGGAGATCAAAGAAACTCAGCAGGTTATGTATGAACGATCATGGTCAAAAACGGCGATGGAGGAGGTATCAGGCGCTAGAGCAGGGTGATATCTGTGGTACGGTGGTGGAACATGATAAAAAAAATGAAATTGTAAGGTAGTAGTACGTGCAACCGAAGTTACTAGTTGTCCTGCAGCAGGACACGACGGTAGTAATTGGTCAGTTCGTTGTAGAGACTTCCAGTTTCAGTTATTCTGAGAGTCAGTGTCCATGGGAGTGTGGGAAGAGATGGCAGAATTTGTAGCATGCAATGATGATGATGGTGGTGCCTGCCTGTGGTGGTGGTGTCAGGAACAGGCACTTCTCGTACCGATCAAACCTTCACTTCCAAGGCTCGGGAGTCAGAGAAGTTTGCACAAGGCCAGGGTAAAAGTACACACATCTTTCCACATGCTCCCCAAGCCTATCCCATACCATTTTATCATTCCTCAATTCGTTACTTAGGCCAGTTTCCTCTCTTGCCCTTCTACTTAGGCCAGTTTCAGTGGAGGTTTCACCAGGATGTCATGCACATTTATTATTAGAGCGTCATGTCAGTAAAACTACACCTTTTGCATTAAACAAAGAGGAGAGAGAAGGAAGTAGTTTCACCATGGTGAAACCCCGCGGGCGTTGTTTCCCACGCGGTGAAACGGGATAAAATCTCCACTGAGGGCTAAATCGTTTCACCATCTTGCATGTGATCCAATCATTTTGCAGTAATTAAATGCTTTGCCCAGCGTAGGAAACATCAAGGTGAAACTCATGCATTGTGGAGGTTGTTTCATTATTCGTTTCATTGATGCCTTGTCAGCGGATTTGTTTTGGAAACAGTGCATTGAAACGGGCCACTGAGACTGGCCTTGTTTAGTTTCAAAAAAATTTTAAGATTCTCCGTCACATCGAATCTTATGGCACATGTATGAAACATTAAATATAAATGAAAATAAAAACTAATTGCATAGTTTGCCTGTAAATCGCGAGACGAATTTTTTGAGCTTAGTTAGTCCATGATTGGATAAGATTTGTCAAATAAAAACGAAAGTACTACAATACCAAAAACTCAAAATTTTAGGAAGTGAACAAGGCCTTACTACTAGTATATATTGTCCTATACGGAAAAAGGACTAATTCATCGAGGTACCGAATACAGGGAAACAAAAGAGATGATCTTGATAAGGTACAAAACCTGGCTTCAAGTCAACAGCAACAAGAGTTATGCATGACGACACACAAGAAATAGCGAAAGGAAATGGCGGAAATCGATCGAGCTACATATTCTGAAACAATATTAAGATAACTTACTAATCAACATGCGAAATCATATGCAATTCCGACGGAAATTCGATCTCCACGATACAAATTCAAGTAAAAGATGGAAGAAGAGAGCTAAATCACTTAACCATCTAAGCTGCGTCTGCGTGCGGGCTGATCAATTATTAGAACGGCGCCGGACGGCCACCGGCGGCGCCCGGGTTCCATCCGTAGGCTGCTTCTGGCGGCAGCTGCACGTTGCCGAGCAGGTTCGGCGGCAGTCCCTGGAAGAGGCTTGGATCCACAGCGCCGGCGGCGGCGAGCTGCGCCGCTTGCTGCGCACCCGCGAGAATTCCTGCACTGTCGGCCTGTGCCTGTGCAGCGAGCATGTCATCCTCCTCCAGCGGCAACCGCTCGTACACGGCGTTGGCGAAAGACGCTGCCATTATCACCACCGGCCCAGCCGCCGTGAGCGCGCCGACGACGCTGCCGCCCACCACCTGCCCCTGCCCGCCGGCAAGGTAGACGGTGAGGCCCGTGGCTTCGGGCGGCGCGGGCGGCGGGAGGAACGAGCCGGAGAGGGAGAGGATCTCGAAGCGGCCGTGGAGAGCGACGACGGCGCCCTGGGAGGCCGGCTGCCGCAGGGTGACGTTGGTGACGGTGCCGGCGCCGCTGAGGACGCAGACCCCGCGCTGCCTGCGGCGCGCGAACGCCGTGATGCTCTCGGAGATGTCGCAGCCCCCGGCCACCTCCATGACGTGCGTCCGGAGCGTGTTGGCGCTGTCCCTGGTGATGATGATGGGCGGCTTCGGCTTGTTCTTGGACCCCGCCGGCCGGCCCCTCGGGCGGCGCGGGGTGCCGTCTCCTCCGCCGTCTGGCCCGCCGCCACCAGACGTGGGAATCAGCGCCAGCTCGTCGCCTCCACCGCCGCCGCCGCCACTCCCGTTGCTGTTTCCGCTGTTCTCGTCATTATGCTCGTGGTGGTCGCCCTTGATGTTGCCGCGGGAGCCGAACACCCCTGGCCCGCCGCTACCATGGTCGTCCTCGGTCTTGAGCTGCAGCTGGTGATGCTGCTGCTGCTGCTGCTGCTGGAGATGGTGATGGAAGTCGCGGGTGTTGAATGGTGGAGGAAGATGGTGACCGTGTATGGATGCTGTGACCGGATCCATCCTCTCACCGGCAGGATTGCTAATTAAGCTAGGTTATTCTTTCCCTCCCCTGCTACTGCTACTGCTAGCTCTCCTCTCAAGCTCTTTCTTTTTCTCGCGGCGGGATCTTTTTTATTTCGGAGGCCTCAATCAAATCTTATCTGCTAACAAATCACTCAAGTGGCAGCCAGGGACGACAAGGAAACCTACGAGATGGAACAGTAGCAACGAAAGCAAAGGGAGCAGCAGCAGTAAACAAGGGAGGAGGAACAGAAGCAGATCGAAGAATTAGCGAATTATCAAGGTAGGAACAGGAGAGCTAGGACTACTAGGAGAGGAGGAGGGAGGAGCTGATGCTGATGAGTGCATGGCTGATGAGCGGAGGGCGCTGGGAGGAAAAGAGACCATGGAAAGGAAGACAGCGTCCTGTCCCCTTCTTTTCTGGCTCAGCTCGCTCGCTCTCACCACGCTTTGCCGATGCTGCAGATTAGAAGAATGATAGGTGGGAGGAGAGGGACGCCACCACCACCAGCACCACCGCTACTACCCTGTACCAGACAAAGCAAGGAGGGGGGGAGGGATGGAGGGAGGCAAGCTAGGCACTTCTCATGTCAACCACCAAATTCCCAGCTGATTCCTCATTCTAGGGCATCTAACTAAACTAGCTAGGCTATAGCTAGCTACTTGTTCCTTTTTTTTTTTCTTTAGGTCGGCATTTCTCTCCCCCTTTTCCCGGTAGATGCACGCCAACAACAGCAGCTAGCGCGGACCTTGATTAGCTAGCTCTCTCTCAGACAGGCTGGTTCTGGGGAGTCGCGCGACCGCTAACTAATTAATCATGCATGCTCAGAAGGGCAGCTAGCTGCTACAGTATATCATATCCCTTCAAAGACCACCCTTGCAGCTAGCCCCTCGGTGTGGCCACCCACGCCCACGCCCACGCCCACGCCCTCGCCCAAAAGACTCGCTTCCCATTGGTCCTCGTATCGCTGTCTCATTGGTCCGACTCTGAAAGGTAAGGCCACTTAAAATTATGCCGACCAGTTAGTTTGTTAATCCGGCCGGCCGTCCCCTGGGTTAACGCGTAGCTAACCGCTGATTAATCAATAATGGGGGTGACCCTGCTGCCTCCAAAGCCAGCGAGAGCTCGGCAATTTATGTGTCGTTATGCTGAGTAATATTATAATTTGTTGATTCGTGTAGCGTTAGACGACTCTTACGGTACGAAAGGTGTAGCTCCGGTCTGTACCGAGTACTGTATAGTTTGGTGTGCGCCCCTACCCCTACATGAGAATGACATGCATGTATGACTGGTAACTGCTAGCTGGTGTTGAGAGAATTAATAGGCAATTAGTACCAGATTATAACCAGAGCATAAATCATGACGATCTCAGTTAATATCGTGAACAGTCATAACATATATACTGCGACATAACAAATGACATCAAGATCAAGAGAACACAAACAACGAATGACATCATGATTAAGACAATAGGTAAGATTAGATCACGGGGTGTGTAACTTTCGTATGTGGAGGGAGATGCGTTGCTGGTGGTGGAGACACTATTGCTGCTGGTGATATGAAGTCGTCGATGAGAGGTGGACAAATGTTGCCATTAATGATCACAACTACAGAAAGAGACATTGATCGATGCCCAAAATCAGCAAAAACCTCGGTCTTTTTGCGACCCGGGGCTAAAGGGCCCTTTAGCACCGGTTTGTAACACGGGCCGGTCCTGCCCAACGGCTACTGACAGGTGCTGTCGGGGCAGGGACCCTTTAGCACCGGTTCAAAGCTATTCAAGAGACGATAGCAGGATTTCTCCGCGAGCAAGTGATCAATCCAAACGGCGAGTTTCACTTCAACGACAATGAAACTCTTATTCCAAACAACGATGATCATTTGTATCGGTTTTAGAGACTGGGAGAAAAAACTCTATGTATATATGTGTTACGAATTTTGTACTTATAAAACTATATATAAAGCTTTTTACATATCCATCTATTTAATTATTGATGTGGCCTATTCATTTTATTATAGGCAAAGCTTAATTATAAAGCTAAGCCTATAATTTCCATTTATATATGCTTAATATGCGTGTAATATATATATTATTATATCAGCATAAAATATGTATTTACAAACCTATTATTATTATATAAAAACAATAAACAGAACCGAAGAAATAAACTGAAAAAAAGAAAAAGAGTAAAATACACTGGCGGCCCTTTAACTTGTCAGCCTATGCCACTTTGGTCCATGAACTTGCAAACCCGAAAAAATGACCCCTGAACTTGTCCGCCTGTGCCACTTTGGTCCATGAACTTGCAAACGCGAAAAAGTGCCCTCTAAACTTGTCTACCTGTGCCACCTTGGTCCATGAACATGCAAATACGAAAATAACACCAGCTGCATGGCACTGTTCTGCCACGTAGCCGCCTCTGGTAGGCCATGCATGACACCCAGCTGATGTCAACACCATAAACAGTGCCATGCATGGCCTACCAGAGGCGGCACGTGGCAGAACAGTGCCATGCAGCTGGTGTTATTTTCGTATTTGCATGTTCATGGACCAAGATGGCACAGGTCGATAAGTTTAGGGAACACTTTTTCGCGTTTGCAAGTTCATGGACCAAAGTGGCACAGACGGACAAGTTCAGGGGTCACTTTTTCGGGTTTGCAAGTTCATGGACCAAAGTGACACAGGCTGACAAGTTAAAGGGCCGCCAGTGTATTTTACTCAAAGAAAAAAGTAACCCTTTAAAACCGGTTGGTAATACCAACCGGTGTTAAAGGGTCCTGTAACGTGTCGACCCTGGCAGGACCCTTTAAAGGGGGAAGGGGGGGCTTTAGCCCCGGTTTCCCGAAACGGGACTAATGGGTGGGCCTTTAGTCCCGGAATGAAGGGCAGCACCGGCTCGGGAACCGGGGCAACAGGCCCTTCCCAACCGGTGCTAATGTCCGGACGTGCAACAATGGATGCTATGAATCTACTGGTAGTGCAGATGACTCCCGACGCAACCTTTGGAAAACGAGCCATCATGGAGGATGGAAGCAGTGGCATGAAAGCGCTTCGCAAAACCATGTTCGTCCTCTCCCAATACCAGATATCGATCACAAGGACGAGGGTTCCGGACGCTAGTGCACGCAGACACTAGGGATAGAGAAGTTTCGATGGCGGCACAACAATGAGAAGAGATAAAAACCCTAGCTTGATTAGATATGTTTTGGCGTTGGCCAACAGGTGTATATAGGACTATCCGACCCGATCTCGTGTCGTGAGATTACAATCTAAACCGTTTAGGATGATTCCTATATGCAAACTTAAAGGCCAAGTAATTAAAAACTAAAACTACAAAAATAGCTAGGCCATGTTCCTACAAGGTGAGGAGCTAGCTAGATTTCGGTGGACCATTCATGCAGGTGCTTCGCACCCATGCCCCTCGCCTCGCCGTGAGGCGAGCACTTGTGTACGTGGATTTCTCCTCCTCACACTAGAGTTGAAGGAGTTGAGAGAACTTCCATATTTAAATATAGTCACTTCACTTTGACAAGTAAAATGGAATTAAAGGATTCTCACTCCCGCTCTTTGAGTTTTCTCTAGGAATTTTAGAATTTCTTATTTGGGCCAAGCCTACCGGTACCAAGTTTGAAGTACCAAGAAGTAGTAATTAACACATATACATGGTTAGATGTACTCCCTCCGTCCCTAAAAGCTTCAATTCCTAAAATCCGTGCCAGTCAAATTTTTAAAGTTTGACCAACTTTATAGAAAAGAGCATCAATAAGTATATTCTATGATAAATCTAATGCTACTAATTTTGTACTATAAATCTTAGTGTTTTTTTCTAGAAATTCGGTCAAAGTTTAAAAAGTTTGATTTAAGACAACTCTATGAATTGAAGCTTTTAGGAACAGAGGAGTATAATATATGTGATTGTGTTTTTATTACTTTTTTTTAGCATATTGCAGTCGGAATGGATGTATATCTCACACAGACATGCATTGGTATGAATTTTAGTCAGTTGCCCATATTGCGATTAACCGTATCCTATATCAAAATGTGGAGCACATATACCTGTTAAACAACACAATCTTGCACAACATGCCACCTAACCTTCCACATACCAATCTCTATCTAGTTTCCATGTTACCAAAATCTATTGCTAAAACATTGATTTATGGAATTATCTAATAAAGTGTGCGTGTAAGTTCAATGATGAAATATCTAGCATGAAGATAGTGCAATTTGAATCAGAAAAAAACAAACAGGGACAACCCACTCAAGTTTATAGTTTACCTAGAATATATATTGTATCATTTGGGGTATATTTAATTCCTAGCCACACTTTGGTACAATTCATCTTAGGCAATTTTGATCAAATTAGCAAATGTTTAGTTGGCAACTAAGTTTGGCAAGTTTCTTTTAGGCTCCATATGTAATAGAGTAAGAGCATCTCCAAAGGCTTTGGCAAATTGACTTAGCATTTGTTGCTATTTGCAAACTCCCATAATAAAATGCAAATGATAAAAATAGGTCATCTCCAAGAGAATTGGCATTTAGACTTGGCAAAGGATAAAAATAGAAGGTCTCCAGGCGCGTGCGCTTTCCTCGCACGTGACTTTACTCGCGCGATCGAGTTTGCAAAGTCGTCAACAACTTGGCATTTTTGCCAAGTTTGCTCCCTCATTTGCCAAGTTGCCCAAATTGCAAACTCCAAATGCAAAACCGTTGGATACCTCTTTTGGAGCTTTTTGGCAAATTACTCAAATGCAAACCTCAAATGCAAAACTCTTGGAGATGCTCTAACAAAGTGTGAAAAAATTACCTTACACTACTCTCCCTAAGTGTCCGTGCAAAATTGATAAGGAAATTATAAAATTAATTTCCAGGTCGTTTCACTGATAGAAAAATTCTGATAGGACAAAAATGATAGGGATAGAAAAATTGTTTGTCGATGAAACACCCAATTTCCATGTCAGTACCCCAATTTCCTTGTCTAGTCGATGTCAACAAGCAAATTATGGCCCTTCAAAAAACAAGCAAATTACGACCATGTGGCCTAGATTTGTATCTTTGAAGAGTTGAGATGATAGAAATATAAAATTTACCATGAACAAATGAATTTATCTGTCGATTCATTATAGTCAAGAAAATTTATTTACCACTAGGAAATTAAAATCCGCAAACTAGTTTCTCAACTAAATCATTCATTTGTATTATGGTTCAATTCATATAGAACATCACAAATTTCATCATCTAACTGACATGCTAGATTGAAATGGAATCTCAAGCATAGAACACTAGATTTAATGGATTCAACACTTAATATTATTGAAAGGAATCATTATACACCATATACAAATACAATATCAAATGTGGAGCACTAATAATACAAGTTGTCCGGATCACCTTCGGTCGAGCGAGTAATCTAGCTAAGTAGCCTTCCATTGACTTCACTTAGCTAGATCCTTCATCTCGACCAATCATCCTGGTGTACTACCTGTCGACAAAAGCTAGTTGGCAGTCTATCTTGGGGTATACCCACGGTAGTAGTTTATCGGCAGACAGGTGCGCAAGCTATGAATTTGATGGTGACGCAAGACACATACAAGGTTTTTATCCAGGTTCGGCCGCCGTGTGGGCGTAATACCTACGTCCAGCGTCTGATTGTATTGTTGTGGATTGAATTGTGTTGAGTTGAGTTGTCTAAGGGGGGTCTCTTGCCTCTCTTTATATAGTCTAGAGGGCAGGGTTACATATCTGGAAACTAATCCTAGTTGGTTACAATTGCCATAGATAATGCGATATAAATTCCTATTCTAATAGACTAGAATCCTGTTTGATCTCTACGTCTTGTTTCCTTGCGTAGAACTCCAAGTAGTCGGATCAAGCCTCGATCTGTCTCGTGATGGGCCAATTCTCCTGGCCCAAACCTAGCCGTAAGGGTCTAGGGATTTATACCCCCACAGCTAGTCCCCGAGCTCCATGTATTATGATGTAACACGCCATCTTGAGCTTCTTCGACCAGTAAAGCTTGAAAGTCGCCTGGACAGTTGCAACGGTATTCAACAGACAGTTGATGGACATCAACACCGAAGAAGCAGGTTGTTTCGAAGAATGCATGGTGCTCTTAACCAAAAAAGATTTCTTTCCTGGTGAAGTGTGCCCACTTTACTTTTCTGAAAAATATTGTATTTCAAAAAGCAAGCATATTCACCGCAAGGTGAAGTGTGCCGACTTAGTCCCCGAGCCTGGTAATAGGTGACGTAGCCACGTGGTGCTAGGGTCTAAAAAAGAAAATCCATAATAATAAAAAAGCTAAAACTGAGATGCATCGCTAGATGCATCGTACCGATATAGTCCCCGAGCTTGTTGGAAGGCAAAGTATGAGCCTTGTAACAAGGTTTTGAAAAATAAAGTTATCCCTTCAAACGTATGTGAACGAATCGACCAGTTCCCAAGCGTATCACGCTCAGCAGTCGGTACAATCCAAAATCCGCAAATGAGCAGACTGGTCGACCAATCTCTCGACCAATCTCAGAGCGAATCATGCTCGGTGGTCGTTGCAGTCCATAGATCCCAAATGAACGGGCTAGTCGACCAGTCCCCGAGTGTATCATACTCGGTGGTCGGTATATTCCCCAGTATACAAATGAACGGGTTAGTCGACCAGCCCCGAGCGTATCATGCTCGGTGGTCAGTACAGTCCCCAGTTTACAAATGAACGGGCTGGTCGACCAGTCCCCGAGTGTATCATGCTCGGTGGTCGGTACAGTCCCTGGACTTTCGAGCAAATCCAAACAATTTAATTATTTGGCTTTGAAAACATCGCGTCGCTTCATTAATTTGTGGTGTGACGAGACGCCCTACCATCTTGTCAGTCTAACGCATGAAAAGGGGTGCCTGCTGACTGCACAGCCGCTCATCGCGCGCATCAAGAAAGGGAAACTGTCAATCATTTTAGAAAGGCCACCGAATTTACTGCGACAAAACTTGAAAACCGAAACGCCGCTGCCGCCGCATAAACCGCCCACTTCCCCAAAATGCGGGAAGTGGGAAGGGTGGTTGTGCTGTTATAAAGAGCCTGGTGGTGTATCCTTATTTTTTACCCAGCAGTTGCATATCAGCATCCTGCCTTCACTCCATTACCGCCTCCTGCCTTCATCTTCCTCAGCACCACCAATCCCTCAAAGCCTAGTTCAAAGCTTCCTGTGCAAAAGAAATGGTGAAGAGCGACTCGAAGAAAAGGGCCGAGATGATGGCCAAGGAGTGGAAGAAATCCCGGAGCACCATGAGGTCCCTCAATGACCTCGTCCAGATGGGGCTTCTGCACGACCAGGAGCTTGGCGGCTGGAGAGCGCCAGAAGGGGAGAGTTACCCGGATCCCCAAGCTGGAGAGAATGTTGTTTTTGAAGATTTTTTCAAGAGGGGGTTTGGGGTGCCTGTTCATCTGTTTCTTCAAGGCCTTCTTCTTTATTTCGAGATTAGGATCTGCAATCTGCATCCCAACTCCATTCTTCTTGTTGCCACTTTCATTTATTTGTGTGAAGCCTATGTTGGGATAGAACCGCACTTCGATCTCTTTCACTACCTATTCTGTTTGAGGAAGAAGGGGGCAGTCGGAGGCTCAAAGATTGCAGGTAGAGTATACCTCAATCTCCGTGATGGCATGAAGAATCGGTATCTCAGCTGTCCATGGAATACCTCCCTCACCGAGTGGTACAAGAGGTGGTTCTACATCAGTGAGGAGCCGGGTAGCGCCACGTTTTGCGATGTCAGCTACATCCCCGAGAAGAGGGTCAGCTGAACGAACCGGCCAGAGTACACTGGTCAGGTGTCGGAGTTGATGACACTGATCGACTGGTCAAGACTGGACGGTCTAGGAGTGGTCGGGAACTTCCTGAGCCGACGAGTCATGCCCTGCCAGAGGAGAATACACTCGGCGTATGAATACCAAGGCAGCCAGGACTCGACCAGGATGCACCAGGACAACCTGGAGAAGCCAGAGGTCCAGCGGAGGATCAATGAATTATTCAACCTGGCTGACAACAGCTTCGTTCGGAGTGACAACCGGATGCACGCCTACAAGCTGTGTCGACCAGCCCCCAAGGTAATTGTAGTCTTTCTACAATGTTCTGAAAGTATCATACTCCTTTTACTAATAGCTTGTCATACATTTGTTATAGATTGAAGATGTTGACCGGGCGATGGTATACGTGTCGCTGGCGCCTGGTATGGAGCACCCGGCCGGAGTGGATCCTCCAGCGGACGACGCTGCTCGGTGTGACCGATACACCAGTAGTGACGAAGAGGAGAACCAGCCGGCGCCGACCACCGACGACAGGGTGGCCGACAAGAGGCCATTAGCTGTAGAGCCAAGTCCAGCGGAAACAGCGCCTACAGGAGCAGCCGCAGGTCCTGTGATGGGCCAGGGTTCGACCTCAAGCAGCCGAGCACCCAAGCGCTGCCGGCTTATTAGGATTGTCGATGACGACGAGAAAGAGGCGGCCCCGACCTTGGTCCGCAGCCATCTCGACGTCACCATGGGCAATAGTGGTCGGGTTGCCGAGGACCCGCCTGCCGTGCACGTCGAGCAGGCGCAACCGAGCGGAGCAGATACCACGGTAGCGGCCGGGCGAGCCAAGAGGATAGTCTTTTCCGCGGCGCATCGAAGTTCGAATCTATAAGTCCATCGAGGAAAGTTTCTTTTTCGTGAAGTTTGATTTTAGTGTGATAATTTTGGATTGGATTTTCTTTGTAGTACTTTCTCGGATGTTGATCCTGGCAGTGTTTTGGGCTCGAGGACAACCGAGCCGGTGGCTGCCGAGCAAAACGTCACGGGGCAGACTGCCCCAGAGCAGCCCGTGGCACAGCCCGCTGCTGCCCCTGTGACGCAGGTGGCCGATGAGGGCCCGGCCCAAGATAGAGCCGAGGCAAGCGCCCGACAAGGGATGATGGGGCCGCAGTTGAGGAGGGCAGAGCTCTGTCTCCAGCTCTCAATGCCTTCCAATGGAAGCTAAATCCCAAGAAGTGCATATTCGATGTTCCATCTAGTATACTACTCGACAACATAGTTAACTATGATGGCATGAAACTAACCTAGAGAAAGTCCATGCCATCCTGAGGATGAAGTGACCCAAGTGCATTAAGGACATCAAAAAGCTTACAGGGTGCATGACTGCTCTGAGTCATTTCATATCACAACTTGGAGAGAAGGGCCTATCATTTTTCAAGCTCCTCAAGGCTAAGGAGAAGTTTGAGTGGTAAGAGGAGGCTAACGCTGCTTTTGTAAGCTTAAGCGGTTTCTCACACCCCCTAGTCCTAATGATGGCCAAAGATGGTGAAACCTTATTGCTCTATATCGCAAAAATTGATCGTGTGGTCAGCACGACTATCGTCATTGAACAAGAAGAGGTTGGACATGTATACATAGTCTAGTGACTAGTTTAGTTTATTTCATCAGTGAGGTACTCAATGAGTCCAAGACTCGCTATCCACAGATCTAGAAGCTGTTATATGCTATCCTGATTATGTCTTGAAAATTATGCCATTATTTTGACACCTACACCATCGAAGTGGTTATGGAGTTTCCACCAGGGGTCATATTGCATAACAAGGATGCCAATGGATGCATCATCAAATGGGCGCTGAAGCTCAGCCCATACTCATTAGAGTTTCAAAGCCACTAGGTTATCAAGTCATAAGGTTGATTTCATTGTTGAACGGATGGATATGAACACAACCATCTCGAACAACTACCCCAAGCACTAAAAGATGTATTTTGATGGCTCCCTTAATATCGATGGTTCTGGGGCTAGAGTCTTCTTCATCTTGCCATCCAAAGACAAGCTAAGGGATGTTCTCTAGATCCAGTTTAGGGCCTCCAACAATGCTGGCATTATACGACCTCTATATAGCTATCAAGCTTGGCATAAAATGGCTCCTGGTTTTCGGTGATTCTGCTCTTGTCATACACTGGGTTAACAAGGACTAGGATTGCAATAGCAAGAAGATGGATGCATACTACACCTAGATCAGATAGTTGGAAAATAAAGTCTATGGTTTGGAGTTTTGTCATGTGGTCCGGGCTGACAACAAGTAGCAGATGAGTTGTTGAATTTAGGGTCAACTCGAGTAGAGATTCCCCATGGAGTTTTCGTACAAGACCTTTTGAAGCCGTCTATCAAAGAAGAAGCAAAACCCATGGCTAAAAAGCCACCTGTCAACTAGTTAGTTGCCTTAGTTCCTACCCTTGGTGGCGATTGGAGAGAGCCTTTCATAAGGTATGTCACTTTTACCGATGTTCCCTATGATAGAGTCATGATGGAAGCCTAGTTCAGCATAGTAAGCATTATATACTCATCAATGGGAAGCTCATGTGTAAGAACATGAAAGAGGAGTTACTACAAAAATGTGTTTTTTAGGAGGAAGGAGTGAAGATCTTGGAGGAAATTCACGCTGGCATCAGTGGGAACTATGTAGCTTCACAAACCTTGGTCGTAGGCTTTTCAAGCAAGTTTCTATTAGACTTTAGCAGTCACTGATGTAGAGAAACTAGTCCACCATTATGAAGGGTGTTAGTTTTTTACCAAACAGATCATGTTCTAGCCCACGAACTCTAGATTATTTCAGCCTCCTAGCCTTTTTCATGTTGGGGAGTGGATATGGTTGGGCCTTTCAAGCTAGGTTTAGGAGGATTATGGTGGGTCTAAATTGTCAACAAGTTTTCCAAGTGGATCAAGTATAAGCCCTTGGTTAAAGTAACTATAAAAAGGTAGCCGAGCTACTCAATGACATCATCCATTGTTTTGGCATACCCAATAGCATCATCACTGACCTAGGGTCTACATTCACTAGAGATGTCTTTTGGAACTTCTGTGATGACAGAGGTATAGTAGTCAAGTACGTCTCGTTGGCACATCCTAGGGCTAACGGTGTCGCACCCATTTTTTATAACAAAACCAAGTACTCAAATATGTGCGCCCAGGATGTCCAAACACACATATTATCACAAATTGTAATTATATCAAAGTAAAGTACTTTATTACAACGCATAATCATCATAAACATCTCTCATAGTCTTGCTCATTGGCAACATTATTACATAAAGCGGAAAGCTAAGCCCTTGCTGCCACAGGGACACCAACTGGTGAACACCATCTCTCTAGAAGTCCTGAACATCTTCAGGGAACTCCTTAGTACACACATCTGTTACCCA
The DNA here is from genome assembly GCF_000003195.3 of Sorghum bicolor. Lineage (NCBI taxonomy): Eukaryota > Viridiplantae > Streptophyta > Magnoliopsida > Poales > Poaceae > Sorghum > Sorghum bicolor. The sequence continues at coordinate 10,799,841 of NC_012873.2, read as the reverse complement.
TCTGGGATTTTCATTGAAATATAAACAAGTGTAAGCGCACCATGCTTAGCAAGTATAACATAGGGGTATATGAAGGCTCAAAGGCTTGACTCGGTTTAACAGCGATTAGCATTTTAGTTGGTCATATTTTATTAACCAAAACTTGCTACTTTTAATGAGAGACCAACCCTGGTTACATAAATATTAATCAAAGTCATTACATTTCCCAAGTATAGCCAAGTAACCGCTAACCAAGAAGGATCCAGGCCGCTCATTACCGAGAGCTCAGCTGTTATAATAGGTTTTAGATTTCTGCAGAAATTGTACAACTTTACCCTCGAGCTGTGGTTCCCTAGTGTCGGGGTTTGCAAGGCCCACACCACTTCTACCGAGGAAGTGTGACCGGGTTCCACTACTTAATCTTTCACTAGTCACCCTAACAAAATAGTAGCCGCGAGGTTTCAGTGGCAAGTGTGCATAGACGACCTCCTTTAAGAGGCACATGTGGTCGTGGCACTGTACACACCAAGGTAGGAGTGACATCTATACACCACGAGGCACCCCCCTCTAGTGCCTTTCGGTAACTACTAAGAGACATACTAGTTATATGATTAAGGTCAGAGCCATTTGACTCTCGGGATTGTACGTGACCTCCTGGGTGGCCGCTTCAAGATTAAGTCCTTATGGAGAGGAATCTAGAGCTTTCATAAACCAAGCCCTAGCCCCTTGAACCAAGTTACTAGAACATATTTTATCACATTGCATATACCAATTAATCAGATTAATTTATTAACTTGGGTTTTAAGCGTAGCAGCAACTACCTAAATAAATGCACAGCTTCCCATGGGTATCAAGGATTTGTGGTACAAAATTATCTAGGTAAAGTCCTTATAGGTATTTCAATTTAGACACATGCATATGTATGAATTAAATCATATTCATAGGTACAAGGAAACCTACATTACACTTGCCTTCCTCAAAAGTTTCCTCCTGGTAGAGCTCCACAAACTGCTCCTCAACCACCCCAACCTGATCACCTTCTAATCGTGATCCAAACACCAATCAAGCATCCAGTCCAATCATCACATGCATACAAATAGAGTTCTATTAGAACAGTACACCAAGCAGTAAAAACAGTGACTGAAAAGTATATAAATCTACTCTACGCATTTCTACGAACACATGAGCGAAAGAATCACTCTAATCGGACTTAAAACGTGAAAGTTATGCATAAAACAAAATGAATGGCATTTCTGTGAATAAACTGAATCAAAAACGAATTTAAAAGAATTAAAACTGAATTTCTAACGGGTCTGGACTGCGCGCACTATTATTTAAAAGTACAGGGTTTAAAACGGAAGAAAACTGGATTAAAAAGAAATACTTTTGAATTAGGTTGGACCGCGGGTTGATTTGCTTGAAACAGGGGGGTTAAAGTGCAAAACTTCCAGCGGTCCGCGGCTGACCGCGTCGCTGGCCGATAGGGGGGCCACGTGTCGCGCCGGGATTGGCTCGGTTCACCACGGTGCGCGTGGACCGGCCTGCCGTGCGCCCGTGGACCGCGTCCATGGTCCACGGTGGACCGGTTACATAACCCCGAAGGGGTATGTAATCTGGGCCGTTGGAATCCGATCCGACGGCTCAGGAAGAAGGGAGGCGGGGCGCTCGCCTGAGCCGAGGCCTACCACGGCGGCACCATTGCTGCCAACGAGGTGAGCTCCTCGGAGCTTGCCGGAATCTTGTTCCTGGCCGCGCCAAACAAAAATAAAACCACCACAAGGACCAGCGCGACGAGGCGAACACGATAGGGCATAAATAAAAGGCGGGGAGCACGTCGGGACGACGGCCCCACGGCGGCGCCATTGCCGCACCCCTGGAAGGCTCGGGTTCAGCGTTAGAGCGCTCTAAACTTGCGATTAAAGGCACGGGGAGCATCGAGGGAGTACCGTGGTTCCGTTGATTCGCAGTGTCCGGGAAAGCTACGAGCGGCTTGACCACGGCTGGGGCGGACTGGGGAGAGAAGAAAACGTCGGTGAGCTCGAATTCGTGGCATACAAGATCAAAATGAAGGAAAATTAGGCACCTACAGTTACGGCGAGTCCCAACCAAGCTCCCGGGGCGCTCTTCGGCTCTGGGTCGCTCGAGCAAGGGGAAACCGAGGTGGGGGAGAGAAACCGTGCTCCGGTGGTGGCTAGGGGCAGCAAGGGGGGCTCGGCCTGGGGTTTTATAGGGCGAGCAGGGGCGTCGAGGGGGCGCGCATGCGGGCGATAACTCCCGGCGTCAAGAGGCTTGATGGAGCCCCGATTGATGGCCTCCATCAATCGGCGTTTGAAGAAGGGGATGAATGCCCATAGCTGCGTTCTCGGCTCGGTGGAGAAGAAGGGGGGGGGGGAAGACACTGACGTGCGGGCCCCACGGTGCAGCGAGAGAGAGGGGGGGGAAAGAGTGCCGACAGGCGGGCCCTACTGCGCAGTGAGAGGGGGAAAAGGGGGAGGCGCGCGGGCTGTCCGTGCGGAGCGGGCCGCGCCACTGGGCCGCGTGCGCGTCGCGGGCGGGGGGCGGGGTGCTGGTCCAACAAAGGCCCAAGGCCAGGGGTGAGCGCGGGGGTGTGCTGGGCTAGGGTTTGGGGGCTGGGCCAAAATCTGTGAAGGGGTTAAGGATAAAAGGAAAACTCTTTTATATTTTTTAGAATTGTAAATTTGTATAAATTTCTATCAAATTGATTTTTAAACCAAACAACCTAGTCTTCCCATCAATCAAAATATTATGCACTAGCATGAATGCAGCATTTCATGTTTCTAGACCTTATAGTTTATTTTAATTAATTCCAAAAATTGTTATTTTACCTAAACAATTCTCAAATAATTCCTATATTTATGCTAATTAAATACTAATTTGAAAATAAAATTTTAGGGTGTTACAAACCTACCCCCCTTAGGATGAATCTCGTCCTCGAGATTCGGATGACTCAAAAAGATGAGGGTACTCAAATTTTAAATCAGCCTCTCTTTCCCAGGTTGCTTCATCTTTAGAATGTCTGTTCCACTGTACTTTGCACATTCTTATGACCTTACTCCTGGTGATTCTTTCTGCTGTCTCCAAAATTTTTACATGATATTCTTTATAGGAAAGATCTTTTTGAACATCGAGCTCTTCCAGAGGTAACTGTTCTTTGGGTATTCTCAGACATTCCTTAAGCTGTGACACATGGAAGACATTGTGAACACTAGAGAGTTGCTCAGGTAATTCTAGCTGATAGGCAACTTCTCCTCTCCTAGCAATGATCTTAAAGGGACCCACATACCTAGGAGACAACTTTCCCTTAGTATGGAATCTCTTGACCCCTCTCATAGGTGAGACCTTAAGATACACGTAATCTCCTATTTGAAATTCCAAATCCCTTCTCCTTGTGTCAGCATAACTTTCTGTTGAGATTGTGCTATTTTCAAGTTCTGTCTGACTGTATGTACTTGTTTCTCTGCTTCTTGCAAAATCTCGGGACCAAAAACTTGACTTTCCCCAGTTTGACTCCAAAACAGTGGTGTCCTGCATTTCTTGCCATATAATACCTCAAAAGGTGCCATTTTGAGACTCTTCTGATAACTATTATTATAGGAGAACTCTGCATAAGGCAAACTTTTGTCCCAACTTGTCCCGTACTGCAGGGCACAAGCTCTCAACATATCTTCTAGTATTTGATTTGTTCTTTCTGTCTGTCCACCTGTTTGAGGATGGTAGGCCGAACTAAAATTCAATTTTGTATCCATGGACTCGTGTAGTTTCTGCCAAAAGTGTGATGTAAACTGTGTCCCTCTATCAGAAACAATTTTCTTTGGCACCCCATGTAAACACACAATCCTTTCCATGTACAGTTCTGCCAACTTTGCCCCAGAGTAGGTAGTCTTGACAGGGATGAAGTGAGCTACCTTGGTTAGTCGATCCACAATAACCCAGATAGAATCGTATCCTTTCTGTGCTCGAGGTAGTCCCACTATGAAATCCATTCCAACTTCTTCCCACTTCCACTCAGGTATTTTCATGGGTTGAAGTAATCCTGCTGGTCTCTAATGCTCTGCCTTTACTCTTTGGCACGCATCACATATAGCCACATATTCTGCTACATCTCTTTTCAAGCCATACCACCAATATCTTTCTTTAAGGTCGAGGTACATTTTAGTGCTACCCGGGTGTATAGAATAGGCTGAGTCATGAGCTTCTCTCAGAATAGCCTCTCTCATAGACTTTATCTCGGGTACACAAATCCTCTTACCGAACCATATTGTTCCCTGGTCATCCATGTGAAAACCTGGTGCCTTACCAATCACTATCCGTTCAGCAATATCTTTAATTTTCTCATCTTCAAGCTGTCCTTTACGGATATCTTGTTCTAGCGTGGGTTCCACCTCCAATTCCATAGTGTTAGCCACTATACTCAAGTTCAGGTGTTCGAACTCTTCGCACAACTCCCTAGGTAACTGAGTCACATAAGCCATATTAACATAGCTCTTTCTACTCAGGGCATCTGCCACTACATTAGCTTTACCCGGGTGATAGTGTACTTCCAGGTCATAGTCCTTAATCAGTTCCAACCATCTTTGTTGCCTTAAGTTCAAATCAGACTGGGTGAAGATATATTTTAAACTCTTATGATTTGTATAGATCTCACATTTATGACCGATTAGATAGTGTCTCCATATTTTCAGAGCGTGCACCACGGTTGCTAACTCCAAATTATGGGTCGGGTAGTTCAACTTGTGTTTCCTCAACTGTCTAGAGGCATAGGCCACAACTCTGCCCTCTTGCATCAGCACACAACCAAGACCCTGCCGAGAGGCATCACAGTAGATAGAGAAACTCTTAGTGATGTCAGGTAAGATGAGTACGGGGGCAGAAGTCAGTCTCTTCTTTAACTCTTCGAAACTAGCCTGGCACTCTTTAGACCATATAAATTTAGCATTCTTTTCTAACAGAGCGGTCATTGGTTTGGCTATGTTAGAGAAACCCTCAATGAACCTTCTATAGTACCCGACCATTCCAAGGAAACTCCTAATTTCACTCACATCTTTAGGTGGCTTCCAGCTTAGCACATCCTGAACCTTTTTCGGGTCCACTGCTACCCCTCCGTTAGAGATGATATGCCCAAGGAAAGATACCTCTTTTAACCAAAATTCACACTTACTAAGCTTAGCATAGAGTTGATGTTCCCTAAGCTTCTGCAACACCAATCTTAAGTGTTTCTCATGTTCTATCTCATTCTTAGAGAAAACAAGTATGTCGTCAATGAACATTACCACAAACTTGTCAAGGTATTCCATGAATACTTTGTTCATCAAATACATAAAGTAGGCAGGTGCATTTGTTAAGCCAAAGGACATGACTGTAAACTCATATAGTCCGTATCGAGTCACAAAAGCAGTTTTTGGGATATCAGATCGTCTTATCCTTAACTGATGATAACCAGACCGAAGGTCTATCTTAGAAAACACACAAGCTCCTTTCAACTGGTCAAACAGGTCATCGATTCTAGGGAGTGGATACTTGTTCTTGATTGTAACCTCATTAAGCGATCTGTAATCTATACACATTCTTTGTGTCCTATCTTTCTTTTCTACGAATAACACTGGTGCTCCCCAAGGTGAGGAACTTGGTTGAACATAATCCTTATCTAGCAATTCTCTTAATTGCTTCTTAAGTTCTGCTAATTCATTCACTCCCATTCTATATGGTATTTTAGCTATGGGTGCAGTTCCTGGTAAAAGTTCAATTATAAACTCAATGTCACGGTCAGGTGGCATACCTGACAGTTCCTCAGGGAATACGTCCGGATACTCATTCACTATCCGTATGTCCTCTATTGATGTCCCCTTCAGTTGATTAACTGTGTAGTATTGTTTAGCTGACATACTAACCTCTACCTCAATTTGCTGGCCTGAAGGTGTCATTAACTGAACTGTTTTGCTATCACATTGTATAACTGCCTTTCTCTGTTTCAACCATTCCATACCCAGGATAACATCAATACCAGAAGTTTTCAAAACCACTGGGCTAACTGTAAACTCTACCCCCCTTAGGATGATGTTCACTAGAGGGCATCTAAGGGTAGCTTGCATTTCTGCTCTAGGTGAGCGAACTATCATGGATTTTTTCATAGCAGTCATGGGTATATCATATTTCTTGACAAATGACTGAGCAATAAAGGAATGTGATGCACCAGAATCAAATAAAACTATAGCGGGGCTTGAGTTAACTGGAAACATACCGAGCATCACGTCCGGTGCCTCCTGTGCCGCCTCGACTGTCACATTATTTACCCTTCCTCTGATATTGTTTTGGGCCATCTTCTTGGGGCACCTATTGGAGTAATGTCCTGGCTCACCACAGCTGTAACATTTGTTATCATTATTGGCATTTGGTGCTTTTGGTGCACCATTCTTTGGTGGAGCATTGGGAACATTTGTTTTTACGGGAGCATTATTGACTAGCTGCTGACGTTGGTTAGGAGCTCTGTACTGCTGCTGCTGCTGCTGTGCACGTTGTGGCTGCTGGTTACGATTGACCAGGCTTGACTGACCCTGATAGCGTTGCTGTGGATAAGCTTGCTGAGGGTTGGTATGTGTACACGTGTTGTTTCCTGACTGTTGTCCCTGGAACTTCCTTTTCTTATCCTCCATCTGACGGCGTTTGTTTTCAATCACCAGGGTCTTGTCCACCAGATAGTGGAAGCTTGCAAAAGTGTGGGATAGCAGTTGGTACCGGAGCCCATCATTCAACCCTTCCATGAATAGTTCCTGCCTCTTTTCATCGTTCTCCACTTCAGTGTGAGCATATCGTGACAATTGTATGAACTTGTCACGATATTCAGCAACAGACATACCTCCTTGCTTGAGTGAGAGAAATTCTTTCTTTTTCAGTTTCATTAGTCTGGCAGGGACATGATGAGAGCGGAAAGCATTACGGAACTCCATCCAGGTTATGGGGTCAGCATCTGTATGGCTAAAACGGAAAGAATCCCACCAATCAAGGGCAGCTCCTTGCAGTTGCCCCACTGCATACAACACTTTCTCTCTGTCATCACACTGTGCAATCTCCAGTTGTCTTTCAATAGCACGAAGCCAGTCATCAGCTTCGAGAGGGTCGGTGGAGTGTTTGAAAATAGGTGGATGTCCCTTCAAGAATTCTCCTCTCTTGTCCCTAACATGAGGAGGTGCGTTTCCATTTCCATTTTCATTGTTTTGCATATTTTGAGCCAGCTGCTGCAGCAGTTGTGTTTGCATCATCATCAGCTGCTCCATAGTAGGAGGTGGTGGTGGTGGTGGCGGCATGTCCTCACCCCTCCTGTTCCTCCTAGTGTTGGCCATCTGTACCAGATACATAATATGAGTCTCATATGTCCAAGATACTTAATTTTCAAGAGATATAACATGCTGGAAACTATGTCATCTGATCAAGTACGGGGTTACATATGTTGTGAATACAAGGTAGTATGCATTCTGTATTTTTCTGCTGTCCTCACTAAGTTATAGTGAAGTAAAACAAGCATATCTTTCTCTCTGTTTAACGTCTCACTGTGAAATTTAACTTTCTCGAAAGCTTGGACAATTTCCGACAACTTTCATTCAGATCACTTTCTCAAATTCGGGCGTTTACATAGGTAAAAACAAGTGACAACTTTTACTGTTCTGGAATTTCTGACTGCGCAGAGAGGTCACCTTGTAACAATTTTATCTCTCAAACGGTAACAGATATTGAGGTGGTTCCAAAGCCAAAAGAATGATATAGAAGTCTATTTTATTCCATAAATTTTTAGTATTTTTAGACCATCCAGAACTCAGAATATACAAATATTAAGGCAGACTGCTCAGAGGGAAAAACATGGGTGGACAGCAAGACATAAGTAAAACCCAACTATTTATTCATATTATCCGTAGACCTTAGCCCTAATCTAAATGACTGTGGACAGGCCCACAATCATTGAAATCATGACAAAAATCCAACTCACTCATTAAGCATTATTACAAGCATGCATTCACGTAATAGCAATTGTTCAATCAGTAGAAAATAAAAACACACTCTCGCATCTCTATGCGTACTTATTACAAATGGGGAAAATGCTCCTAAGGGTCAAGGTTGGTGCCGGTGTTGGGGTCCTCATGGTTCCTTGGAGGTGATTCCGCGAGGATGAGTGGTACTTCTTCAACATGACTCCCCTGCTGTTGCTTCAACATGGCGTTCTCAACAGCCAACTCGAGGTAGGCCTTCCTCAGGGCATCTAGCTCATCTGAGACTCGATCTAAGTCCGTGTTGGTTTGAGCCAAGCATGCCAGGGTGGGTCGGATCCTGGGATTCCCTGCCACAAGTGGTGCAGCGATGTTGCAGCTTGTCTGACCACTCCACCGGCGAGGTAGATAGCGATCTTCTTCCCATGCAATATCAGCAAAGTGGTGGTCGCGGTTTACCACCAAGGCCTGCCGGGCAGCGTCCCGGATAGCTGCTGCGTGGGTAGTCCTGGCGGTGATTGCACGGTGGATGTAGCACACCCGACTCCCCTCTCGGATGTAAGCTTCAGTCTCCCAAAAGCCGATGTAGTCGGGGTGGGTCCAATGCTCGGTGCAGTACTGTACTGTACATCGGGTGTGATAACGACGTGCGAGAGTAAGAAGCTTCGGGTGGTAGTAGGCGTCACCATGCAGGTCAAAATGGATCACCACTGTCCATCCCTTTGCCAGAAGTGCGGTATGGTGATCACGGCTATCTCCATCACTGTCACCATTATCACCACCATTGTCGTGGTTGTCCGAGTCAGTGCTGTCGGAACTATCTCCATCATCTGGATCACCGGCACCCTCTTGTTCATCTTGTTCCATGGGCTCCTCTTCGGTGTCCTCATCCTCAACAGGTTCCTCTATCATGACTTCCTCCTCAGCAACTTCATCCATGGGTACATCCATGTTTTGTTCCTCTTGTGGATCCTCCTCCATGTCTCTCAGTGCTTCAACCAGATGCGGGGGAACACGCTTGCCTAGAGTGAACCTTGTCCTCATGTTGGGCATGACGACACGTTTGCGAGCTGTCCACTTGGTACGGGCCATCTATAAGAAAAGATATGAGGATTAGAACAAAATAATTTTCTCAATAGATATTAGGCAGGTTATAAGAAATAATTTTATAAGAAAATAATTAATAAAATAAGTGCTCAAGACCCTAAGAACGTCCATTTCTAACTAGGCTGATCATACCAATTTGTCGCACCCAGTTTTGATAACAAAACCAAGTACTCAAATATGTGCGCCTAGGATGTCCAAACACACATATTATCACAAATTGTAATTATATCAAAGTAAAGTACTTTATTACATCGCATAATCATCATAAATATCTCTCATAGTCTTGCTCATTGGCAACATTATTACATAAAGCGGAAAGCTAGGCCCTTGCTGCCACAGGGACACCAACTGGTGAACACCAGCTCTCTAGAAGTCCTGGACATCTTCAGGGAACTCCTCAGTACACACATCTGTTACCCATCTGGGATTTTCATTGAAATATAAACAAGTGTAAGCGCACCATGCTTAGCAAGTATAACATAGGGGTATACGAAGGCTCAAAGGCTTGACTCGGTTTAACAGCAATTAGCATTTTAGTTGGTCATATTTTATTAACCAAAACTTGCTACTTTTAACGAGAGACCAACCCAGGTTACATAAATATTAATCAAAGTCATTACATTTCCCAAGTATAGCCAAGTAACCGCTAACCAAGAAGGATCCAGGCCGCTCATGACCGAGAGCTCGGCTGTTATAATAGGTTTTAGATTTCTACAGAAATTGTACAACTTCACCCCCGAGCCGTGGTTCCCTAGTGTCGGGGTTTGCAAGGCCCACACTACTTCTACCGAGGAAGTGTGACCGGGTTCCACTACTTAACCTTTCACTAGTCACCCTAACAAAATAGTAGCCGCGAGGTTTCAGTGGCAAGTGTGCATAGACGACCTCCTTCAAGAGGCACATGTGGTCGCGGCACTGTACACACCAAGGTAGGAGTGACATCTATACACCATGAGGCACCCCCCTCTAGCGCCTTTCGGTAACTACTAATTTGCTAGAGACATACTAGTTATATGATAAAGGTCAGAGCCATTTGACTCTCGGGATTGTACGTGACCTCCTGGGTGGCCGCTTCAAGATTAAGTCCTTATGGAGAGAAATCTAGAGCTTTCATAAACCAAACCCTAGCCCCCTGAACCAAGTTACTAGAACATATTTTATCACATTGCATATACCAATTAATCAGATTAATTTATTAACATAGGTTTTAAGCGTAGCAGCAACTACCTAAATAAATGCACACCTTCCCATGGGTATCAAGGATTTGTGGTACAAAATTATCTAGGTAAAGTCCTTATAGGTATTTCAATTTAGACACATGCATATGTATGAATTAAATCATATTCATAGGTACAAGGAAACCTATATTACACTTGCCTTCCTGAAAAGTTTCCTCATGGTAGAGCTCCACAAACTGCTCCTCAACCACCCCAACCTGATCACCTTCTAATCATGATCCAAACACCAATCAAGCATCCAGTCCAATCATCACATGCATAAAAATAGAGTTCTATTACAACAGTACACCAAGCAGTAAAAACAGTGACTGAAAAGTATATAAATCTACTCTACGCATTTCTACGAACACATGAGCGAAAGAATCACTCTAATCGAACTTAAAACGTTAAAGTTATGCATAAAACAAAATGAATGGCATTTCTGTGAATAAACTAAATCAAAAATGAATTTAAAAGAACTGAAACTCAATTTCTAATGGGTTTGGACTGTGCGCACTATTATTTAAAAGTACAGGGTTTAAAACGGAAGAAAACAGGATTAAAAAGAAATACTTTTGAACTAGGTTGGACCGCGGGTTGATTTGCTTGAAACAGGGGGGTTAAAGTGCAAAACTTCCGGCGGTCCGCGGCTGACCGCGTCGCTAGCCGACAGGGGGGCCACGTGTCGCGCCGGGATTGGCTCGGTTCACCACGGTGCGCGTGGACCGGCCGGCCGTGCGCCCGTGGACCGCGTCCATGGTCCACGGTGGACCGGTTACATAACCCCGAAGGGGTATGTAATCTGGGCCGTTGGAATCCGATCGGACGGCTCAGGAAGAAGGGAGGCGGGGGTGCTCGCCTGAGCCGAGGCCGACCACGGCGGCGCCATTGCTGACGACGAGGTGAGCTCCTCGGAGCTCGCCGGAATCTCGTTCCCGGCCGTGCCAAACAAAAATAAAACCACCACAATGACCAGCGCGACGAGGCGAACACGATAGGGCATAAATAAAAGGCAGGGAGCACGTTGGGACGACGGCCCTGCGGCGGCGCCATTGCCGCGCCCCTGGAAGGCTCGGGTTCGGCGTTAGAGCGCTCTAAATTTGCGATTAAAGGCATGGGGAGCATCGAGGGAGTACCGCGGTTCCGTTGATGGCGATCGCAATGTCCGGGAAAGCTCCGAGCGGCTTGACCACGGCCAGGGCGGACTGGGGAGAGAATAAAACGTCGGTGAGCTCGAATTCGTGGCATACAAGATCAAAATGAAGGAAAATTAGGTGCCTATAGTTGCGGCGAGTCCCAACCAAGCTCCCGAGGCGCTCTTCGGCTCTGGGTCGCTCGAGCAAGGGGAAACCGAGGTGGGGGAGAGAAACCATGCTCCGGTGGTGGCTAGGGGCAGCAAGGGGGGCTGGGCCGGGGTTTTATAGGGCGAGCAGGGGCGTCGATGGGGCGCGCATGCGGGTGATAACTCCGGGCGTCAAGAGGCTTGATGGAGCCCCGATTGATGGCCTCCATCAATCGGCGTTTGAAGAAGGGGATGAATGCCCATAGCTGCGTTCCCGGCTCGGTGGAGAAGAAGGGGGGGAAGACGCTGACGTGCGGGCCCCACGGTGCAGCGAGAGAGAGAGGGGGGAAAAGAGCGCCGACAGGCGGGCCCTACTGCGCAGTGAGAGGGGGAAAAGGGGGAGGCGCGCGGGCTGTCCGTGCGGAGCGGGCCGCGCCACTGGGCCGCGTGCGCGTCGCGGGCGGGGGGCGGGGTGCTGGGCCGACAACGGCCCAAGGCCAGGGGTGAGCGCGGGGGTGTGCTGGGCCAGGGTTTAGGGGCTCGGACAAAATCGTTGAAGGGGTTAAGGATAAAAGGAAAACTCTTTTATATTTTTTAGAATTGTAAATTTGTATAAATTTCTATCAAATTGATTTTTAAACCAAACAACCTAGTCTTCCCATCAATCAAAATATTATGCACCAGCATGAATGCAACATTTCATGTTTCTAGACCTTATAGTTTATTTTAATTAATTCCAAAAATTGTTATTTTACCTAAACAATTCTCAAATAATTCCTATATTTATGCCAATTAAATACTAATTTGAAAATAAATTTTCAGGGTGTTACAAATGGGCATGTCAAAAGGGCCAATGGCATGGTCCTCAACATGTTATAGAAAAGATTACATTAGGAGAATGACAAACATCATAGGAGATGGTTGAAAGAGCTACAAGCCATGATCTAGGGACTGAGGACCTAGCCCTATAACAATACCGATGTATCCCCATACTTCATGGTTTTTGGTTCTAAGGCCATGCTGCTAGCAGATATTGTGTTTTGATCACACAGGGTCAAGAACCATGATGAGGAGAAATCTAGTGAGGTTGGAGAGCTTGAAGTTAATTGCACCAAATGACAACGCCTTGACACTTGTGCTTAGGCAACAAAATACTTGGAAGGTTTGTGAAGATACTACAACCGCAACACCAAGGATAGGTTTTTCATGGTCGGTGATCTAGTTTTGCGCAAGAAGCAGAGGACTGAAGGCATTCATAAACTCACATTTCATTGGGAAGGATCCTACATGGTCAAGGCTATTACTGGTAAAGTAGGTATCCCTAACTCATGGCACATCAATCACCTTAGGTGGTTCTATGCTTGATGGGCATATCTCATAAAGATATGTTTTCTTTTTTTGTACTTTTTTTACATTCAATAAAGAGTCATCGTCTTGATATGATTCGAATCTTTTCTCATAGTGCTTTTAGGCTGCTGACCAGTTTTTTCTCATACTTGCGTTTCTCACAGCTGGTAAAACTCTTAGATGGATTAACTACTCATGCCAACTCTAACATACAGTGTGACTATTTTTCACACAAAAATTATGTCAATACATCATACTTGTTTGAAACAGTACTAAGTGCTTCATTGCAAAAAACTTGATGTTTACATAGGAGCACTGAGTGCTCCATCATAACTACTCTACATTACTACTATTTCTAATCTATTAAATGCTTTGCCTAGTCTCACTGCACAGGTCTATATCAGTGATTGTTGATGGTAGTTAAGTTATATCATGAACTGTCAACCTTTCTTACCAAAATGATGAATATATAGGTTATTACTTACAGTTTCCATGAGTTTTGGTGAATTCATATTTTTCATAGGGATTATTCTAGAAAGCATATGAAGGAGGATTAAAACATCAGAAAGGATTAAACTTAACCATGACGAAATATACATTAGAAGACTCTAGAAGGATCAAGAAGACACTATACCGAATCAGACCCCAAGAGGGTGCCAAGTAGGGATGGCTGGCCCCACCCCCATGCCGACTCACCTGCCACTTTGGCAAAAGCCCACAAGCTTCTAGAGTATTCTTCCATCGCCTCCTAAGATGCATCTCAACCTATTTCAAGGTTGTTTTGATCCAAGGGCTTACATTGATCCCTTAGGGCTATATCAACAAGCCTGGACCCCCGTGAAGCAAAGTTGGATCTTGAGAGCTAAAGAGCCAGAAACCCTAATTCATATTTCCACCGGGATCTAGGCCAACAGTCAAGAAGATTGTTCTCCATAGGATCCAGTCTTGTATTAGAGATAGAGAGATAAAGTGAGAGAGTAGAGTTTTGGAGGAGTTTCGGCCTATTGGTGCTTCTCTGCAGCTATATTCTATGGGATCAAGTTCCTCTTAGAGCTTGCTTCTAAGATTATCACATAATAGACTTTTGATTCAACTAAGCAATTTGTTTATATCATTGTTCATTTTTGCAACTCTATTTTGAGTGCTTTGATCTTGGTAGCTCCTTGATTGAAGTAGTATTTCATAGTGTAATCGTGGTGATTAGACTAAGTTTACTTGCATTTGCCCCTATTTCCCTGAATCGATGGTAGTTCACGAAGGTTACTTTATAGCTTCATTGATTCCTCTATAGTCCATATATCCCATTAATAGGATTTGGTAGATTTTTGATGCTTATATAGAAGAAACTCTAATTTTGTTCTTATAGAGATTGGAACTATGAGTTCCAGAGGAGGGGGTTTAGGATTCTTGCGAGGGCGCTTGCAGGAGTACACCTTAACCTTCGATGCCCACCTCGACCTAGGTAGGGTGGAGGGGGTGGTGGAGGCAGCGACTGTGTAAGTGCATTCACCCCTAATGTGGGTTTTAATAATTAATGATAATCAAATTAGTGACTAACATGTTTATCAAGCACAATCTATAGGTGCTAGTCCGTTGAGGAAATTGAACAAAAACATTTGGTGAATTTCAACACCTCCAGAATTTTAATGAATGAACGACGTTTCAACTCAAGTGGCTACAAAGTTTTTATCATTTATTGAGTTTTAGGAAACGCCACACTCTTAAGAGAGATGCAAATTAAGTTGGTAAGATGAGGATAAGGGTGCTCAAGTCATTTTACTTAATGCACATGAGAGACACTCAAGAAAGTTCTTTTCTGCCAGGGTGAGCCGGTAGTACTGACGGTCTAGGTCGGTGGTATCGACAAGTCAAAGCCTTGCTCAGTAGCTTCTCTAGGATCTACGAGAATATGAAATGCTAGTGGTACTAGGCTTAGACCGGTAGTACCGGCCAGCGCCGGTGGTATCGGTGAAACGCCGATAGTACCGGTAGGTCAAATTTGCGTAGATCTCTGATTACACAGATTTGAACTGCCGGTGGTGTCGGCTTTCCACCGGTAGTATCGGCAATGGTCGGTAGTACCGACTCAAGCCCGGTGGTACCGGTAGGTTTATTTCTCACGCATCCTAAAGCCTTCTAACATTCAGATCTGAGGTAGCCGGTGCAACCGGTGGTTTCACCGGTGGTACCGACAGTTGTTCAGAATACTTATATAAATAGTTCTTTCCTCATTTCTAACCATTAGCTCTGCCATTCCTTCTACTCTACATCTGAGAAAATAGTCTCCAAGCTTTGACTCACCCACTCTCTCTCCCTCTTTGCTCCTAGGCTTCAACTCTTGAGAGATTCGAGCTAGAGAAGTGAGATTAGAGAGTTGGGAGCTTCCATTCACGTCTTGAGCACTTGGCTTCCTCATCTTGCCGGTTGGTTTGCATTTGTTACACTTGGGTTCTTGGAACCCTAGTCAGCTAGGTGTTCTTTGTGGTTGCCCGTGTTGATTCACTTGTGAGGGCACCCCAAAGTGTTTGTATCACCCTTTGATTCTTAGTGGAAATCTTGAACTAACCCCCATGGTTGATTGAGGGAGGAGACCTAAGTGGTCGGACCTTTGTGATCACCTCAACATCGGGGACGTAGGAACTCCTTAGTGGAGATTGCCAAATATCGGGAAAAATATATTGTCTTACTGTGGTGGTAGCTTCGACTACCCTTGTTCTTGTGGTCTTCCTCTTTACCTCCTTTCATAGGTGAACAAGGGTCGATCTACATTGTGTAGAAGAACCAAGCTGAGGGATCTTCAACATCATCCTCTCCTACATCTAGGAGAGTGGGGTAACTCTTAGATCTAAAATCTAAACTCAATATACTATGACTTCATAGCCCTCTTTGTGGGTCGATAGTACCAGCAGTTTGCGTCAGTAGTCCTGGTTGTCTTACACCAGTAGTACCAGCCCAAACTATCGGTGGTACCGACAAACATTTGACTTCTGCAATTTGAGTTTCTTAGTTTTAGGTTTTTAAAATACGCATATTCACCCCCCTCTACGTCAATTAGATCCTTTCAATTGGTATCAGAGTAAGGTTCCTCGTACAAACACTTCACCGCGTGAGGAGCAACATTGTCCAAGATGGATCCAATAGCGCAATAGCAAATTGTTGACCAAATCACAGCACAGATTACTACATCCTTGTAGCTGCAATAGCAAGAGCAAATGAAGAAGATGTAAGCAGAGCTTGACAAGATGTCTAGGCAAAAAGAATTATGAATCAGATAGCGAAGGTGGAAATAAAGATGCTAGCAAGATATCAAAGAGCTACAACAAAGCCAGTTTTGACTATGGTGGTCCAAGCAAGAATCCAACCTTGTCGATGATAAATCCTGGAAAACCACCTCCATTTGATGGTATAAGGTACACCAATTGGGCTCATTGGATGAAGTTACATCTCATAGCCGCAAGATGCTGGGAAGTGGTGGACATTAGAGTAAATTTGCCACAAGATCCAAATGAGTGAACCCCCGAAGATGAGAGAGACTTTCACCTTAATGCAATGGCTGCAACCTTGATCTTGCAATGCCTCACTCCGGAGGACAGCAACAAAGTAAATGGTATGGTGAATGCCAAGCAGATTTGGGATACCTTGAAAGTGTCATTTGAAGGAGACAAGAGTGTATTGAGCTCTTACAAAGAAAGATTGAAAACTTTTGCATACTCGAGGGAGAAACAATAAAAGCCATGTTTGATAGATCCATGTCCTTGATCAACCAAATTAGAGCACTTGGAGCAAAAACATGGGATGACAACTCCGCAGCGAGAAAGATTTGTAGAGTGTATAGACAAAGGAACAATATGCTTACTTCCGTTATCATGGAGAAAGATAACTATCACACCATGACCCCTCAAGAAATGCTTGCAAAGTTGATGCACCATGAAGTCTTGGATGATGAAGCTAAATAAGCTCTCAATCAAAGGAAAAACATAGCACTCACGACATCACATGGGAGTGAGTCAAGTCACTGCAATAAAGGATGTTGTGAGCATAAACACAAAGATGATGATGATCTTGATGAAGAACAAGCTATGTTAGTGAGAAATTACAAGAACTATTTAAGAATAAAGAAGAACAAGGTGAGGAGATATGGAGGGAACAAGCCATATAGGAAGAGGTTTTGCTATGAATGTGGTAATACTGGTCATCTTGCAGCTGATTGTCCCAACAAAGGGAAGAAGTCAAGGTACAACAGACAAGGTGACAACAAGTACAAGGACAACAAGAGAGGAGAAGCACATCTAGGGCAAGAGTGGCAATCGGACAGTGATAGCGATGATGACAATGACAATGATAAGAAGAGTATGGCTGATATTGCCATACAAGAAAGATCTTCTTCAACAAAGATCTTCACCAACGATGCCTCATCTACCTCACTCTTCTCCAACACCTCTCCATCACCTAGACTCTTTAGCAACCTCATCGACGACGATCATGACTCTCCTACATGCCTCATGGCAAGAGGAGACAAGGTACAAATCAACTCCTCCACTCACCCCACTAGTGAATGTGATAGTGATGATGAAAATGATGAAAGCTATGCAACTCATCTCATTAAGAAGTATGGTAGAGTTGCTGCAACTAAAATCTTAAAGTTAATATATGCTAAGGATAAGCTTGAGTCATGCATTGAGTCGCAAGGGGAATTGCTCCTAGAGGAAAGGGAGAAGAACCAAAGACTTGAAGCATGTCTCTTCAAAGAAAAGGAGAGGGTTGAGAAGTTGCATGTCGAATTGTCTTTAGTCAAAGACTCTAATGAGTGATTGACTAAGGAACATTCTTCACTCAATGACTCTTTGACTAGTCTAAAGAATGATCATAGTTTAGCTCAAGAAAGCCTCATAAGCTTGACAACAAAATATCATGAGCTTGAACTAAACTATGAGAAACTTTGGACTAACACCTCTAATGTTTTTAAGGAATCTAATGCTTCAACAAGTAAAAGCTGTGAAGGATGTTTAAATATTGATATAAATGCTTGTATCACTAACCTTAATGAAATAGCCAAGAGGGACAAGAAGGTTCAAAGATTGAACACAATTGTCAAGATTGGTTGAAAATGCAAGGACAAGCGACCAGCAAATGTGTTCAAGGCATCAAGGCACCCCATAATCAAGGATGGCCTTGGATACAATAGGTACAATGGTAAGGCCAATGGAAGAAATATGATAAATGGGGTGGCATGTGTGAAGTTCAACAAGAGTGTGCCCCTTACTGACCTTATTGACAAGGTGAACAATGTTGCCACTCCTACAAGTCCACTTGCAAAGAACAAGAAGATCAAAAAGAAGCAAGTGGAGGTGCCCAAGCAACAAGTGCCTATTTCACGCAATGACATTTGTGATTACATGTGTTGTTGGGACAAGGATGGAAAGATTGTTGTGAAGTATGTGGGCGCCCTCAAGAAGAGAAAAATCTTGAGGAGTGTTTGGGTGCCCAAATCTTATGTGTCTAACCCCCTAGGTTAAAACTTGGGACCTAAAACAAAAGCTTAATCTTGTTTTGTAGGACTATTCCTCTGGTGGGCCATGTTGGGTCCTCGATAGTGGATGCACTAATCATATGACCGGAGAGAAAATGTTCACCTCCTTTCAACCAAATCAAATCACAAGTGAAAGGATTGTCTTTGGTGACAATAGTAAAGGAGATATTCTTGGTTTGGGTAAAATTGCCATCTCAAATGATAATTCTATTTCTAATGTTTTGCTTGTGGATTCGTTGGGATATAATTTGTTATCTGTCTCACAACTTTGTGAGAAGGGTTACAATTGTCTCTTTACGGCTAAGGGTGTAGAAGTCTCTAAAAGGTCGGATTCCTCCATTGATTTTATGGGTCAACTTAAGGGCAAGCTCTATCTAGTTGATTTCTCATCTAGTAGAGTGGGTCCGAGACTTGTTTAGTGGCAAAATCTACCACAGGCTGGTTATGGCATCACCGTCTTAATTATGTTGGGATGAGGAACGTGGCCAATCTTCAAAGAGGTGGACACATCCTAGGACTAACAAATGTTTTTTGAGAAAGATAGAATTTGTAGTGCATGTCAAGTGGGAAAGCAAGTTGGAGCCAAGCATCCCGCCAAGAACATCATGACTACATCAAGACCACTTGAGCTACACTTCACATGGACCTATTCGGACCCAATGCTTATATAAGCATTGGAGGTAACAAATATAGTTTTGTGATTGTTGATGATTTTTCTTGCTTCACTTGGGTATTCTTTTTGAGAGATAAAGGTAAAACCCAAGGGATCTTCAAGAAGTTTGCAAGAAGAGCTTAAAATGAGTTTGAAGTGGATATCAAGAAAGTGAGAAGTTACAACGGAACAGAGTTTAGAAACACCAACATTGAAGATTTCCTTGATCAAGAAGGCATCAAGCATGAGTTCTCCATTCCATACACTCCACAATAAAATGGTGTTGTGGAGTGGAAGAACTGCACACTTATTGAAGCCGCAAGAGCAATGTTGGACGAATACAAGATCTCCGAAAAGGACTGTTGGGCGGAAGCAGTCAACATGACATGTCACACCATCAACTGCTTGTACCTCCACAAGTTGAGAAAGAAAACTGCCTACGAGCTTCTAACCGGTAAAGCCTAAGGTGGATTATTTGAGTTTTTGGATGTAAGTGTTTTATACTTAATAAGAAATCGAAAACCTTAAGTTTGCACCAAAGGTTGATGAAGGGTTCTTATTTGGTTATGCTACTAACAAACATGGCTATCATGTTTTACTTAATGGGTAAGATGAGGATAGGGGTGCTCAAGTCATTTTACTTAATGCGCATGAGAGACATGCTTGCACTCATAGGTACTCAGGAAAGTTCTTTTCTGCTAGGGTGAGCTAGTAGTACCGACGGTCTGGGTCGGTGGTACCGGCAAGTCAAAGCCTTGCCCAGTAGCTTCTCTGGGATCTACGAGAATATGAAATGCCGGTGGTATCGGGCTTAGACCAGTAGTACCTACCAGCGCCGGTAGTACCTGCCAGAGTGGTAGTACCGATAGGTCAAATTTGCACAGATCTGTGATTGCACAAATTTGAACTACCAGTGGTACCGGCCTTCCACCGGTAGTACCAGCGATGGTCGGTAGTACCGACTCAAGCCCGGTGGTACCGATAGGTTTATTTGTCGCGCATCCTAGAGCCTTCTAACGTTTAGATCTGAGGTAGCCGGTGGTACCGGTGGTACCAGTAGTTGTTCAGAATACTTGTATAAACAGCTCTTTCCTCATTTCTAACCGTTAGCTCTGCCATTCCTTCTACTCCACATTCGAGAAAACAGTCCCCAAGCTTTGACTCACCCACTCTCTCTCCCTCTTTGCTCCTAGGCTTCAACCCTTGAGAGATTCAAGCTAGAGAAGTGAGATTAGAGAGTTGGGAGCTTCGATTCATGTCTTGAGCACTTGGCTTCCTCATCTTGCCGGTTGGTTTAAATTTGTTACTCTTGGGTTCTTGGAACCCTAGCCGGCTAGGAGTTCTTTATGGTTGCCCGTGTTGATTCACTTGTGAGGGCACACCAAAGTGTTTGTATCACCCTTTGATTCTTAGTGGAAAATCTCGAGCTAACCTCCTTGGTTGCTTGAGGGAGGAGACCTAAGTGGTTGGACCTTTGTGGTCACCTCAACAACGGGGATGTAGGAACTCCTAAGTGGAATTGCCAAACCTCAGGAAAAATATCTTGTCTTGCTGTGGTGGTAGCTTCGACTACTCTTGTTCTTATGTTCTTCGTGTTCTTCCTCTTTACCTCCTTCCATAGGTGAACAAGGGTTGATCTACATTGTGGAGAAGAACCAAGCTGAGGGATCTTCAACATCATCCTCTCCTACATCTAGGAGAGTAGGGTAACTCTTAGATCTGAAATCTAAACTCAATATACTCTAATTTCTTAGCCCTCTTTGAGGGTCGGTAGTACCAGCAGTTTGCGTCGGTAGTACTGGCTGTCTTACACTAGTAGTACCGACCCAAACTATCGGTGGTACCGACAGACATTTGACTTCCGCAACTTGAGTTTCTGAGTTTTAGGTTTTTAAGATACGCCTATTCACCCCCTCTAGGCCAATTAGATCCTTTCAGACTAGCACGAAGCCTGTTGTTGCCTCGTAGCTGCGGTCAACATTGGCGGGTGGGGTCGGTGGCATGCATAAACCCTGATTCTGGACCCCAAAGGGGCTATATCAGGTAGCATTCGAGAGCAGGCAGCAAGGGTTTCACGAAGAACCCTATGAAAGTATCATATTTTTGCATTGATGCGACCATGCAGTTAGTGGGTGGTGGCGCTAGGCACGTCGATTTTGTCCAACGACATCGGCTTGGAAAGGAAAGAGCCATAGTAGGAAAGGTAGACATGTAATCCTAGCCGTTGGATACTTGGAATCCAATGGGTGTCCCATGGCCATGGCCACGGGTCAGAATAGAAATTTAGAGACCCGTTCTAAAACTAAAAGCTTGCTTGAATACCCTCTCGCAATTAGGTTTTACTATAACGCCATTAGGAGTGTCATTAAATGACTTTTTGAGATTTATAAATGTTTTTGTTATTGTCTAAATTTTTTGCACCTAATGAATTGACCAAAATGCGGCTTTGACCCACGTGGCTGATATTCTTAGCGAAATGATCATACACACTAGTTGATGCGTCACGTTGTCCCGATCTTCACGACGTAGGATGAACACTGATAACTAGCTGAAGAACAACCGGATAACTTGCTGCAAGCAGCGATAACTAGTGCAACCTGGCAAATAAAACTCGAAGCCAACCACCGTCTTTAACCGGCAACCTGAATCGAGGATTCGCCCAACCATACTCTCAAAGAACCAACCAACACAGCCTACAATCAATCAAGGAATACCTTGAAGGGAGTAGGAGCACCAATTGGGAGCGGATGAAGCCGCCGCCTATGTAATCCCGTGAGGAAATCACAAGAGCAAAGGGGTAGAGATCACTCTCTGAATTTGTTAGCACGCAGCTGAACAAAGGGGTTCTGTATTTTAATTATCAAAGTCTTGGATTACAATGAGTCTTAGGGGGTATTTTTACTAGCAACAGCCCTGCTAGATAGGTATGAAAATGAAATAGAGTTTCTGAGGGAAGGCAATGTGAAAGGTCCCCTCGAAATGGATTCCCGAAGTGGCTTTGCGTGACTGTTGGCCTCCAGAGCAGTTTCCAATAAACTGATCATAACTTTTTATTGGAAAGTCCAAATGATAAACAGTTTCTTGGGTGTGAAACTAGACTCAAAGGGCTTTCCAGCAATGTATGCCAACCAGCACGAAACATTGTGGATTGATACAGTTTTACTTGGCAAGTAGTACCTACATTCTGTCACGACAGACTGTTGACCTTCTGAGCAGTCTGTACTAATTCTGGTCTGCAGGCAACATGGTGTATCCAAACTGATCGCCACTAGATTTATTGGAAAGTAGACTCGTCAAGATTTCCAACAAGTCCTCATGGACCTTCATAGCTTTTGTGAGTAAAAAGTTATGAAGATTTCTTACACTGGTCCGTTTCTGACTTCCACTGGTCTGTTTTTGACTTCTTCTGGAACTTGCACTGGTCCATTTTTCAGGGTCCGATTCATCCTTCTCTTCTTCTATATACCTGAGTACAATCAAGGTACAACACTTAGGTAGTATATAATTCTCATTAATATTAAAATGAATCTCACAAAGTAGCGCGTTGACCTCTTGTTGTAGCTTATTTGCACGACTACGTGTAATCGGTCCATCGATGACTTGGGCTGGTGACGGTGTAGGTGAAACTTGAGTAGGTGTACCTTGACTTGGAGCTTGTGACATCTTGCTTGGTACCATGGTCATATCATCCTCCCCCACTTGAAAAGGAGTCGTCCTCGACTCTAAAGTGTCTTCACTTGTGAATGGTGAAAGATCAGCAACATTGAAGGAGTTGCTGACGCCATAACTTGCAGGAAGATCAATCTTGTATGCATTGTCATTGACTTTCTCAAGAACACAAAATGGACCATCTCCTTGTGGTAGCAATTTTGATTTGCGCTGCTGAGAAAAGCGATCCTGGCGCAAGTGTATCCACACTAAGTCCCCCGGTTCAAATAACACCTTCTTCCTATGTTTGTTCATACCTACAGCCTTGTGTCCTGCCTTGAGTTCAATTGCTTCCTTGGTCTTCTCGTGTACCTTCTTGATGTATGCAGCACGCTTGGAGGCTTCCATATTGGTTCTTTCCTACAATGGAAGGGGCAACAAATCTATCGGAGCAATAGGTTTGAACCCATATACAATTTCAAAAGGACACATATTAGTGGTAGAGTGTACTGCCTTGTTATATGCAAACTCCACATGTGGCAAGCATTCCTCCCAAACCTTCAGGTTCTTTTTCACCATAGTTCGCAGCAACATTGACAATGTGCGATTCACCACTTCAGTTTGTCCAACGGTTTGAGGATGACAAGTGGTGGAGAACAAAAGCTTGGTTCCGAGCTTTGCCCATAAAGTTTTCCAAAATTAGCTCACAAACTTAACATCACGATCAGATACAATGGTTCTAGGCATTCCATGCAGCCGCACAATTTCCTTGAAGAACAAATTAGCAATATGTGAAGCATCGTTGCTCTTGTTACAAGGAATAAAATGAGCCATCTTTGAAAATCTATCAACCACAACAAAAATTGAATCTTTTCCTTTCTGAGTTCTAGGCAACCCCAAGACAAAATCCATGCTTATGTCTTCCCAAGGAGTTTTAGGAGTAGGTAAAGGAGTATATAAACCATGAGGGTTCAGTTTAGACTTAGCTTTGTGACAGGTGGCGCATCGCTCCATGAATCCGATGATATCTCTTCTCATCTTGGGCCAATAAAAATGATCTTCTAGCAGCTCATAGGTTTTCCTTTGTCCAAAATGGCGTGTCAATCCTCCCCCATGAGACTCCTACAACAAAAGCAATCTAACCGAAGAATTTGGAACACAGATTTTGTTAGCTCTAAACAAAAATCCATCATGTATATGATACTTTTCCCAACCTTTTCCATTTTTACAATGATTATATGGTTCTGAAAATTCAGGGTCATTACTGTACAGTTCTTTCAAACTTTCAAGTCCCAAAACCTTTACTTCAAGTTGGTTTAGCAACACACTCTTTCGTGACAGAGCATCAGCAACAACATTATCCTTACCTTTCTTATATTTCACAATGTATGGAAATGTTTCCATAAACTCAACCCATTTGGCATGACGACGGTTCAGTTTTGCTTGTCCTTTCAAGTACTTCAAAGCTTCATGATCAGAGTGAATAAAAATTCTTTTGGCCATAAGTAGTGCTGCCATGTTTCAACCACACGCACCAAAGCATATAATTCTTTATCATACACAGAATAATTCAGTTGAGTACCTCCTAGTTTTTCACTAAAATATGCTACAGGTTTTCCTTGTTGCATTAAAACTCCTCCTATCCCAATTCCACTAGCATCACATTCTACTTCAAAAGTTTTAGTGAAATCAGAAAGAACAAGTACAGGTGCTTCAGTCAAACGTTTCTTTAATTCTTGAAATGCATTTTGTTGTGATTTTTCCCATTTAAAGTCAACACCTTTCTTTGTCAATTCATTCAAAGGAGCAGCGATGGTACTGAAATGTCTCACAAACCTCCTATAAAAACCAGCAAGGCCATGAAAACTTCTTACTTGACTTACATTTGTTGGAGTTGGCCAATCCTTGATGGCTTTCACCTTGCTTTCATCCACTTCTATGCCCTTTCCTGAAACAACAAAGCCAAGAAACACAACATGGTCTGTGCAAATACTGCACTTCTCAAGATTAGCAAATAATTTCTCCTTTCTAAGCACTTCCAAGACTTGCCGAATATGATTCACATGTTCCTCAAAAGACTTGCTGTAAATTAAGATATCATCGAAGTAGACAACAACAAATTTTCCAATGAAAGCTCTCAAGACATGGTACATTAATCTCATGAAAGTACTAGGAGCATTAGTCAAACCAAAAGGCATAACTAACCATTCATACAGCCCAAATTTTGTTTTAACTGTAGTTTTCCATTCATCCCCTGTTCTCATTCTTATCTGATGGTATCCACTTCTCAAATCAATTTTAGTGAATATGGTGGAACCACATAATTCATCAAGCATGTCATCTAAACGTGGGATAGAATGGCTATAGCGAACAGTGATGTTATTTATAGCTCTACAATCAACGCACATTCTCCAAGAACCATCTTTCTTAGGTACTAAAATTATAGGAACACAACAAGGACTTAAACTTTCACGAACAAAACCTTTATCAAGAAGTTCTTGCACTTGCCTTTGTATATCCTTTGTTTCTTATGGATTGGTTTGGTATGGTGGTCGATTAGGTAGTGTAGCCCCTGGAATGAGATCAATTTGATGCTCAATCCCACGAATTGGAGGTAGTCCCGCTGGTGTTTCTTCTGGAAAGACATCTCCATAGTCCTGCAAAAGATGAGACACAACACTAGGAAGAGAGGTCATGTCGTTAGCTGAAATTAAAATGTCTTTGTACACAAGTACAAAGGGCACTTGCTCGGGGTTGTTCCTCACTTCTCTCATTTCAGATTTTGTGGCTAGCATGACTAAATTCTCTCCCTCTCCTTTCTTTTTCTCCCTCAAATTTGGCTTGTGGCACTCACTCACCGAATTGTGGATGGCACTCAATTTCTTTTGCTCTCCTTCCTCTCTACTCACTGGAACAATTTCAGATTTCTTTTGTAAATGTCCAGCCATGATTTGTTGGGGTGTCATAGGCTTGAGAACAAACTTCTTCCCCGTTAGATTGATAGTAAACTGATTTGTTCTCCCACAATGTTGGCTATATCGATCATATTGCCATGGCCTTCCAAGCAGCAAGTGACACACCAACATAGGCGCCACATCACACTCTACTGTGTCAACATATTCACCAATCTTGAATGGAACGTTTACTTTATATCCAATCTTGATATCTCCCGAATCATTCAGCCACTGTACATGATATGGATGTGGGTGTCGTAGCAGCTTCAGGCCAAGTTTATCAGCCATCTCACGACTAGCAAGATTATGGTAGCTCCCTCCATCAATAATCACCTTCACCACCTTATCATGCACCTTTGCTCTGGTTTGAAATAAATTATGTCGCTGCCCATTTTCAGCTTCTTTCATTTGAACACTCAAGATTTGAGTCACCACAAGAGCAGCACCATGCTCAAATTCACAGCCAGTATGTTCCTCATCTTGATGGGCCTCACCAACATGTTCTTCCTCAGCTTCCTCTTCACTAGCTGATTCAAATTCTCCACTATCATTCACAATGACCACACGATTATTTGGACACTCTCTTGATACATATCCACGGCCTGCACACTTGAAGCACTGAATTCCACTACTCTTGGAAGTGGAACCCACTGAAGTAGTGTTTGATGCTGCTGGTTTTGAACTTAGGACAGCAGTGTTCTTTCCACTAAAAGTACCCTGAAAATTAGATCGTGAGCCTCCACTTGAGCCTTTCACCATGGATGGTTCAGCAGAAAACTTGGTGATTGATTTGCTTCCTCCAGAGAAGTTCCTCATACCAAAGGACAAGGACTTGCTGCTCTTAGCATCTTGCTGCAATTGACGTTCAGCTTTGGTTGCTTGATGTACCAAATCAATAAGATGACGGTATGGCTGAAACTCAACAATGCGTTGAATATTGCGATGCAGCCCAGCCATAAAACGTGCAATAGTTTGCTCTTCATCTTCATACACATTGGCTCTAATCATAGATTTCTCCATCTCCTTATAATACTCTTCAATAGAGAGACATCCTTGCTTCAAATTCTGCAATTTATCAAAAAGATCACGCCGATAGTGCTTCGGCACAAAACGACTTCTCATTTCTCTCTTCATTTCATCCCAAGTTGCAATAGGATGTCTTCCATCCTCTTCACGATCACTGAGGAGCTGGTCCCACCATATCAGAGCATATCCTTCAAACTCCAGAGATGCCATTGCCAGCTTCTTCTCTTCTGAATAATTATGCAAGCGAAAGATTTTATCCACTTTCAGCTCCCAAGTGAAATAAGCTTCAGGATCAGACCCACCATCAAACTTTGGCATGGTAAACTTCAGGTTTCCCAGCCTCTCCTCATGATTGCCTCTTCTACGCTGTCGGCGACCATATCGATATTGAGAATGATCATCATCATCTTCTTTTTCAGATTCTTCATCATCATGATTTCTTCGACCTTGACCTCTTCCCCTACCTCGGTTCCTCCTTCCTTGTTCCCTTGAGCTTCTACTAGCAGCACTTCTATCACTCATATCTCTATCTTCACCATGGTTGCTTGCTCCATCATGAGGTTGGCGACGCCTTCTGATTTCAGTCATAAGGTTCTGAAGATCTTGTGTCAACCTATCTTGCTTTTCTTCTATGCTTTGTCGGAGTTCATTAAATTGTGCCAAAGTGACACAATCCTCTATTCCATCACCCATCATCCTGTAAGGTTAGCTCAATACAAATAATTTGTATTGGTGGAATATGAAAATTTGGTGTCCCTCACAACTCACCTCTCTAACCACCAAAGCTCTTATGAATTCCTCTGCTGCAGATTACAAGGAAAACAAATGTGTGGTGGCAACTGAAAGTGATGGCGAGGCGAATACAAGAACAGAGAGTACCGATTACGATGGTTTTTATGTGGAGCTTGGTGGGGAGTAATACACAAGGAATGCAATCTGAATTCTAGTTGTTGTAAAGTTAAGTAACGATCCAAACTAGAAGTTCTCTGCCTAGTGCTGATCAAAAGATTCGAAGTGTATAAATAGATCACTCACACGCAAAGAAATTTCAGAATTGATGCAAACAAGGAGTATGATTGGGATGCAAGTGTTGCAAT
Organism: Sorghum bicolor; assembly: GCF_000003195.3. NCBI lineage: Eukaryota > Viridiplantae > Streptophyta > Magnoliopsida > Poales > Poaceae > Sorghum > Sorghum bicolor. The sequence goes on along the minus strand of NC_012873.2, from coordinate 10,772,005 downwards.
CAGACCCAACCAAAGCTTTGCACCAAACAAAGATAGCAAACTGGTTGCAGAACTTGATATGAAACTTTCAGCACTTGTGCACATAAACCAACTAATCTTTCAGACTTTCTCTCTGAACCTTTCTCAACTTTTTTTTCACTTCACTTTTTCTTTGCACTTTCTTTTCTTTTTTTTGACACACTTTTTTTTATATATAGAACTAAAAAAACAGGGATCAGATTATGATACTTGCACAATTAAAGACAGAAATAAAACAACAACCAGAAGCTAGATAGGATCAAAGTTAACACAAAGGATGATATAGGCTATAGAGATTTTTTGTCAGGATTTTAAGATATAAAAGAGGCACAAAGAACACGCGAAGTATAAATGATCAGCAACTAAAACAAAGACTCCAATGGACTGTGACTTAACCGAACTTACTAAAATAACAGATTGAAACAAAGGTCTAAGCAATATATTTTCTGGCTTTTTGGTGGATAGGACGAAGCAAAATATATATGTAGCTAGGGATAAAAGTCCTACCGTGGTAACGAAAGCTTTGATACCAGATGATGCGTCACATTGTCCCGATCTTCACGACGTAGGATGAACACCGATAACTAGCTGAAGAACAGCCGGATAACTTGCTGCAAGCAGCGATAACTAGTGCAACCTGGCAAATAAAACTCGAAGCCAACCACCGTCTTTAATCGGCAACCTGAATCGAGGATTCATCCAACCACACTCTCAAAGAACCAACCAACACAGCCTACAATCAATCAAGGAATACCTTGAAGGGAGTAGGAGCACCAATTGGGAGCGGATGAAGACACCGCCTATGTAATCTCGCGAGGAAATCACAAGAGCAAAGGGGTAGAGATCACTCTCTGAATTTGTTAGCACGCAGCTGAACAAAGGGGTTCTGTATTTCAATTATCAAAGTCTTGGATTACAATGAGTCTTAGGGGGTATTTTTACTAGCATTAGCCCTGCTAGATAGGTATGAAAACGAAATAGAGTTTCTGAGGGAAGGCAATGTGAAAGGTCCCCTCGAAATGGATTCCCGAAGTGGCTTTGCGTGACTGTTGGCCTCCAGAGCAGTTTCCAATAAACTGATCATAACTTTTTATTGGGAAGTCCAAATGATAAACCGTTTCCTGGGTGTGAAACTAGACTCAAAGGGCTTTCCAGCAATGTATGCCAACCAGCACGAAACATTGTGGATTGTTACAGTTTTACTTGGCAAGTTGTACCAACATTCTGTCACGAGGGGACGGTGCACAGCAGATCGCAGCGCTCCGGCGGTGGTTCCTGGTGCTCGCGCGAGAGAGTGAGCGGGTTGGAGATGGGTGAAATGAGAGCAGGGGAAGGGCGGCACGACTCTAGCGCGTCCAAAAGGGCCAAGATGCGTGGGAGAACGTGGGGGAGTGGGGAGCGGGGTGACGGTTACGGCCTTGGCGTCCGTGCAAAGAGAGAGGGAGGGAGCGGTTGGAGAAAGGGGGTGGAGCTGACAGGCGGGGCCCGCCTGGTAGAGAGGGGGATGAGTGGGCAGCCGGCTGGGCCTCGGCCCAAGAGGAGGGAGGGGAAGGTGCATGGACCTGAGGGGGAAATGGGCCAGGCAGGCCAAAAGAGAGAGGAGGGAATTTCTTTTTATTTTTCAAACCCATTTTCAAATGCGTTTTCATATTGATTTTAAATCAACTTTGACTTTTGAATTTTGAAATAGTCACCACAATAAAAATGTGCCAGCATGCATGCACCAGAATATTTCTAAGCTTATAGAAAATTTTAATTTCTCAAAATTCATTATTTTTTATATTTTAATGCTCGTAAAATTTGATTTAATAAATCAAATTCAACTATTTTAAAAGAAAGGAATTTACAGTGTTACACTTGGCCACTGCACGCCCCCACGGCCAGCATCGGCTTCGTGCGTCGTGTGGAACACTGCGCTGAGGTCTTACTCTGGTACTCTCTACTTAAAAGTTTTTGTGAATCTCAAAGCAAAAGTAGTTAATGTGGATAGGGCAGGTTTGTATTATCAATAGACAATTACTTCATTCTTATCCTTTGTCTGCATGCATGCAAATTAGCCTCTCCGTATTTTTCTTAGGATCTAAAGAGCAACTCCAAGAGACTAGCTAAAATAAAATTCTAAATGTAATGATTTAGCAATTCTCTAAAATAAAGACTCTTAAAAAAAACTTGACTATTCCAACAGCCTGGCTAAAAAATGCTATTCAATCGTCGTTGCCTCCTCCTCGCATTGCTCGTGCCGCGCTCTACGCCATGCTAGAGCAGTCACCGGCATAGAAGCTGCTCGTCCAAAGCAATCTCCGTGATCGCAAGTTGCTTTGAGCAATCTGGACAGGGCCATGGCATTGCTTAATTGGGTTCAGAAGCAAATTCACGTCTAGCCATGCCCACTAGGCACGAGGATCCACAGCAGAGCCTCCGAGTCCGTCCAAAGCAAGCTCTAGAGGCACGTCTCGGACTCTCGGTCAGTGAATTCTCTAGAGGCACGCAGGAGAGGCAGGAAGCGCGCGGGAAATGACGATTGTGCACAGGAGAGAGCGCTGCCACGCGTGCGGAACTGGATTCACGCGACATGCTAAAAATGAGTAATAGCTTGTGGCTATTTTTAGATGATGGGATACACAGTCTGTTGGAGGTCTATTTTACACCAAAATTTCTAAATTGGATTGCATGGCAAAAGATAGCAAGTCTCTCGTGTTTTGTTAAATGTCATATTGTATTTATAAACATAATTTGACCCTAGTAAGTACGATAAATAAGAAGTTGGTACATATACTACTTCGTAATAGCTGTAGTATAATGTTTCATTAGAAAAATGCTAGCATGTCCTGGTTTTAAATTTTCGCTTTTTTATGATTTTTGGAGATGGCCGAAAAAAATATCAAAACTTCACATAACATTAATGCATGTGCTTTATTGTATATATATATATATTTCTTGAATCTCATTTTATATTGTCTATATGTTGCATATTCTTCTAAATATTGGTTTTGTTCAGATCTATTTTTTTTAAAAAAACATATTTCTTGAGTCTCTAAAAAATATTGCAATTTTACATTTTTTTTACGATTTCGAGGATGACAAGAAAAGTTGAATACTGAAATTACCCAAACATGTCTATATTGATCTTCCGTTTGTATCACTTAAATTCATTTTTCGTTTCCTTTTTCTAAATTAAAATATGCTATATTTGTTGCGTTAACTACCCACGCCATTAATTATCACGCGTGATTAGGCGATGTTAACATCCACGTGATTAGAAGATGTTAACATCCATGCGCATGCAGCCATGCAAAATCTGAAGTTTATCGGTGTTTACCCCTAACCATATTAACTGCTTTAGCTTTAAGATTCAAAAAAAATTAGACAAGGATCGAGTACTCGTGCAGTTCTCCACTGCGCCACTCCGTGTCCGTCTCAATGCTGGCGGGGGACCTCGGCGTCGCCGAGGATGGTGAAGAGCAAGGATGAAAAGGTACCGATATTTTCCGACCGTATTCGAGACCGAATTTGTTTAGTGGAGTTTAGATCTGTCCATATTCAAGTCCGACTATTTAATATCCGATTCCGTATTCATATTCGAATACTTAAATCGTATATTTATGATGTCGACATCCAATCATATCTTATTTGAAATGGTTGGTATTATCCGTATTTGAATCCGAATTCGACCAGAAATATGAAAACAAATATGATATCAATGATATCCGTTCCTATCCGATCTGTTTTCATCCCTAATGAAAAGCCCCGGAGCGGCGTTTAGAGAAGCGCACCTCTCGTTGAACTGTCGGAGTGTTGCACATGGCCGCACAGAGCCATCGACCACCTGCCTGCCTTCGCCGCCTCGAGAAAGATTGGGAAAGGGAGATAAATATGTTAGCCATACGAATCCGACAAATAGTAGTACTCCCTCTGTCCCTGAAAGCTGCAATTTTTAGAGTTGTCCTAAGTCAAATTTTCAAAACTTTGACCAAATTTATAGAAAAAAACGCTAAGATTTATAGTACCAAATTAATACCATTAGATTTATCATTTAATATATTTTCATAAGATACACATTTTATGTCATAAATATTGATGCTCTTTTTTATAAAGTTGGTCAAAGTTAAACAAGTTTGACTCGCATAGATTCTAGGAGTTGAAGCTTTCAGGGACGGAGGGAGTAGTATAATAGGAGGAAGCTAGCAAATTTAGGTGACATGCTTTATCAAACTATATAGCTAGAGAAATCTGTTGTAACGTGGGTCTTCTTTTTAGGTATATAGTCGGACATTACAACATTAGCAAAATCAAAATTAAAGTGTCACAAAAGATCATTGTAATTAGCAACCCTCAAACGCCAGTTCCACACACAGTCACCTTGTTTATTTAATACATATGGTTAAGCAAGGTTCATGCAGCGAGATCACGTACGAAATAGTCTTATAATTGACGCGCGCAACTCAGACAAGCAAGCAACGAGCTAGTGGTGCTGAGGATTGGGTCCACCAGGGCTGAGCCTCTTCGAGCTCTCGTATGCCAGCTTCGGTAGCTCTTGGGGCCGGTGCCGGTCAGCGCCGGCAGCGCTCGTTGTGGTCACCGCAGCCAAGTCCGGCGGCGGCCCTGGGGTCAAGACGACCAACTGGGTGGTATCCTCGAGCAGGCGACGACGGTGGAAGAAGGGGCAGCGGGCAGAGAGGGGAACGGGGGAGGGGGAGGAGGCAGCGACGACGATGAGGAAGAAGATGCAGAGACACACGGACACGGCTCCCTTCATGGTCGCTTCAATTGAGCTTGATTCGTTAACGGCTGCTAGCCCTGCTGCTGCTAGTCTGCTACACGCCTAGCCACATACACAGGGCACCTATTTATATCGTTTCACCTGGTACCGAGTACCGACCGCCTCCATCCGTGTGCACGCCCAACTTACAACATACGCCCGTCTAGGCTTGTTTTAAGCCAAACATTTTACCTTAAGCATTAAGGTCAGTTTCAATGATAAATTTTATGGTGTTGTTTCTAAGATTGGTATATCATATGAAATAAAATAAAACTAGGATAAAGCACCCACTTTCAATAGAGAGTTTCATTCTATGATTTCAGAAGCATTTAATTTCAAGACTCATAGAGAGAGAGTTAGTAACTGTACCAAAAGAGTTTCATCTCATTTCTTCCCCCTCTTCTTAAATACACTGTCATGTCATTAAAAATACCTATGCGACAACCTATTTAATGCAAATAAAACTCACTTAAAACTTCTATTGAGACTGGTCTAATATATAAATTTTATAGAATTAGACATAGGTTCGTTAGAGAAAACTCTTTTGTTTAATATCAAATATTGCTTAAATATTACTATTTGAAGTGTCACATCAAGGATTATTGTCTTGATTTTTATGATGGATTTATATTTCCAATCAAATAGAGGTTTACCTAAGAATACCATACTACCACCTCAATTTACCTAATCAAGAAACATTGTCACATTAGATCGAGTTTGACAGGAACCTCCCTGATATGGCCTTTTCTTAGCAAAAAGCCGATGCCCCTATAAACTTATACATACACACTCTACTCATATGAGCACCTTTATGAGACCAAACCAACAAGTTACACCTCGCTATTAATGGACATGTCACACACTACAAAATACGATGTTTCTTACCGTCAGTGGAACACACTTCTCTGCCATTTTGTAGTGTTTAATAGACAGTGATACTACCAAAGAATAAAAAATGTGTGTTTCTTAGGACTCAAACTTGAACCAATGATTTCAAGCCCAATGCATCATAAATAGCATCCTTATCAACTTAGATACACAATAGCTTGTGGCTACATAACCGTGCTGTTATTTAAGTTTACTTTTATGAACTTTGTATGACATATTTGACATTCTAAATGATCTCAAATGAAAAAACTATATTGTCATAAATCTCGTCATGTACTGCAACTTTGATGTTGATTTTGTATCCATCTAAGATTCTTTAACATCTTTAAGAACTTATATTGGATATTTGGACATCTAAACTTCCTAAAATGAAAAGGTATCAACCACAAAATTTTAGATCTTGTTGAACTGTACTATTTTGGTATAAAGTTTTATTCAACCAACTTCATATTAAAAAGTTATCTTTTTTTGTGCTAAGCAATGGATTTTCATTGCTGATCAGATCATATTGTTACAAATCGGCAATGATACCATTACTGGTTGGTGGTCATAACTGAAAGTGAAAACCTATATCTATCATTACTAGTAATACTATCACTGTCAGTTATAGCAAACCTATCTCATGGTTGCTAGTAGTACTATCATTCACTACTGCAGAGAGGATTTTTGCCGAGGGCTTCCGGCCTTCGGCAAAGGATATAAGACCCTCGGCAAAGGCTTTGTCGAGGGCTGCCTTCGGCAAAGAGCCGTCGGGAAATTTTCCGTCGGCAAAGGGGTCTTTGCCGAGGGCCGTCTGTCGGGCACTCGGCAAAGATTTTGCCGAGGGCTGACGCCGGCCTTCGGCGAAAAAAAGATGCCGTTAGGCCAGTAGCTGCAACTAACGGCGTCTTTGCCGAGGGCCCAACGTTGGGCCCTCGGCAAAGAATTTTTTAAATTTTTATTTTGGTAAATTCTTTGCCGAGGGCTACCATACACGCCCTCGGCAAATAATTTTTAAATTTTTATTTGGGTAATTTCTTTGCCGAGGGCTACCATGCAGGCCCTCGGCAAAGTATCTTTTTTTATTTTTTCTGGAGAATTCTTTGCCGAGGGCCTTGACCATAGCCCTCGGCAAAGACTAGAGAAATTTTAAATTTTTTTTGTTTGTTTATTTGCATCCAGACAATAGACAGATACATATATATACCATCACACACAGAGAGTCCACAACGAGCACATACATCTCACGAACATCACATATATATATCACGAACATCATGTATACACGAACATCACGTATATATATATCACGACCATCCAGTAGTCCACAAGTTCACCAAATCGAACCAAAGTTCCAAACCGCCGACACGTACGCACCGTAGGGATGCGAGAACTCACCATCGTCCCCAACCGTCCTGCCTCTGCGTCGAAGGTGGTGTGTCGAAGGCTCTAGAATCCGGTGACGTACGAGGCGGGTTATTATGTGAGATTGCAGTAATTATTTCTGCACTACAGTTACAAAGAAGAAGTTAACTTTGACACTTACAGTAGAACTAAACGGCGTCGGAAACTGAGGCGCTGGAGCTGACATCGTGACGTCCACACCTGTATGCTGCCCCAGAGCGGCCAGGACCCTCATCATCTCAGCCATCCTCTGGTCCTGGGCCTCTCGCGCGAGACGCTCAGCCTCCAGCCGAGCAGTGAGGGCCGTGATCTGCTCCATCTTCTGGGCGTTGTCGGCCTGCAAGATTACACTCCAATGTTTCAGTAATGCAAATGTAATTCAGTTGCGAGAATATTAATTTACTATGAGTGAACCTAGAATTACCTGGAGCGAAGCTAACATGCTCACTGTCGGAGTCGGCCGTGCACGGATGGGCTGGCTGGAGCTCGTGCTCTATGCTCTGAGCTGGCTGAGAGTGGGGGTGGTGTTGGGGTCGATGGCGGCGCATGCGATCCAGGCCCGGCCGTGCTTCCTACCGCCACCGAGCCTCATGACGGCCTCGGCATCTGGTGGCTCGGTGCGGACGTCGTACTCTGGCCCGTGCCGCTCCCGTACCGCCGACGTGTACTCCTGGACCTTATCGTACACGTTGGGGTCGGAGTACGCCTCGCGAGGGGCAGCTGCGTCCCAGGTGCGTTGGCCTGCAGTCTGGTGAGACGCAGCCCAAGCCGTGAACATGGACTCCTCCTCGTCCGGGTGCGCAGCCTCCTACGAGAAAAGCGACAGAGGGTGAGTAATCAAGCATACATGAAACGCGAAACTAAATAGAAGACAAATCACTTACATATGATTTTTTGAAGGCGTGGAGGCTCTTGCTGCCTTGGTGGTGAGTGGCAGCTGGTCTTTGCAGACGCAGTGCCCGCTGAGACTCGTGCCTGTCTAGGTAGTCCTGCGTGAACCACCTACCCACGATCGCAGCCCAGGCATCGGCATGCGCCCGACACCACCAGAGAATCACCTACAAGACAATGAGTGTTTGACAGATATGAAGATATAATTGAATATATTAAATTCAAAAAAGAGACAATCTGAATGTTATTCATCTACCTCCAGGTACTGCTCCTGGGTCATCGTCATCGTCCGCGCCTGAGCCTTCGTGATAGTCATAATACGCGCCGACGCGTAGAAGTCTATCACTGCCTAGACGCGCGCCTCGTGGTGCATGTCGGTGACATACTTCCTGCAGGAGGCGTGCGCCACAGACTCAGCCAGGGCCACGTCTTCGTCCTCCACCCTGAAGTACCTCTGCACAAAAGATAATACATCCAATCATTATTTAAAAAAAAGATTTTAATGTAATGGATGAATTATTGTTGTGCGAAAGGAACTTACCCAAAACTCGGCCAGTATCCTCTCCTGGGGGTTGCGGTACGTGTCGTCCTCCCCTAAAGCGTACCTGTCCCAGGTGGTGGCCAGCTCGCGGGCCCCCGACGCCAACTCCACGAGGCCGGGGAAGTACTTCCGGCACAGGGTACCCAGGATGGTCGGGGGAGCGCGCACGGGAGTACCCGACACCAGATCCCAAGACCTGCACCAGTTAGAAAAAATAGTCAGTTTCTCTCTAAACCCTCAAACCTATCAGATGAGGTAGTTGTGATATCATTTAGATTTACTTACTTGGGCGGTACAGGGCAAAGCAGTGCCCGACTCTGAGGTAGTGGGTATGGAGGGAGCTTCGCAGGACCTCGCTGGTAGACACCCGACGCCGCGCCTCCCTCGTCCTCGGGCGCCGCGCCGTGCTCCTCGTCATGGCCCTCATCCTGGCCCTCGACCTGGTCCTCGTCCTGGTCCACGTCCTCCTGGTACTCCTCCTCCAGTGTCGGAGCCACGGGGTCTGGGGTGGGACTCCGCGGCCTCCTACGCCCCTGGCTGGTACTCGTCGTGGAAGGCCTCCCCCTCCTGCGGCGTCCTGCGGCGGCTGCCCCTGACGACTCTGCCTCGCCAGTGAGGGAAGGGCGTCTCGCGTAGGTCGAGGGTGTGTCACGTCGTGGCCGCCTGCTCGCCATCTTTGATCAAACACCTGCACACACAAAGAATGAAACAAGACTTATTAGTAAGCATATTAGAGACTTGAAAATAAATAAACAAAACAAAAATGTCAATAATTTAAAAAAGACATAGTATTACATGTATTACGAATAGTCCTCGTGGTTGGGATTACAGGTCTCGTCATCACTGTCAATATTATCCAAATAAGCGACACTATCCGAAGGTCCTACGTCATCGTCTTCGTCTTCATCACCAGCGACAAGTAATCGCTCAAGCATTTGTATGTCCTTGGCATTTTGCACCACGTCTCCATCATCCTCGTCATCAACCGTTTCGTTGTCTTCTTCCATTTCGAGGGCCTGAGGTAGGAGTATCTGAAGTGTCCCCGATAGCCCATCTTCTTGATAGAACTCTCCATCACATGTGTTTGTGTTAAAGTTGTAATCGTCATCGTTTGGGGCTGGGAGTTTCCCGTGTGGAGAAACCTGGTGCACAATAGCCCACCCCTGAAGCTCTTGTTTGGCTTGATTCGCATATCTCGTGTAATACACCTGCACGGCCTGTTGAGCCACAATGTAGATATCCTTTCCCAGATATACAGAATCTTCTCGCACCTCGACTAGCCCAAGACTAGGGGTGAGTCTCGTTTCGCGAGGATTAAACCAGTGGCATTTAAACATGACAGGTTTCAGAGGTTTGTCACCATCAAATTCAAGTTGGTAGATGTCCTCAACTCTTCCATGGTAGTCGAGGCCATCAGTGCCGGGAGTACAAACTCCACTATTTGTGGTTTTCCGATTGGGCCGGATATTCTCGTATCTTGTTGTGTGGAAGCGATAACCGTTCACATCATATTCGGTAAATGACTTCATCCTAACTTGGCAGCCGTTTGCAACCTGTTTCAACTCGACACTCATGGAAGAGTCGGTCCGGGCCTTTCGTTTGAACCAAGAAATGAAATCAGGCCTATCCGCTCCCGGGCCCCGGGATAGAAGGATGTCTTGTTCTTGCGGGGTTGGATCTCTTTGTTCATTCCAAGATTCACGAACAAATTCCCCGATAAATGGTTGCACCTCAGTAACGTTGTTCAACAAGTATAGCATGATACTGCGCCATTCGTTCTTTGTCAAAATCTTCACGGTGGATGCACTTGCGCTACCGAGTTGTCCATGGAAAAGACTTAGAGTCGATTCATTTTTGTCGACATTGTAACGTGGAAGTGGGTTGTGATTGCTCGGCAGATTGGGCTTGTAATACTGTGTAGTGAAGTTTGCCACCTCCTCCCTCAGGTATGCCTCTGCAACGGAAGCCTCAATTCTGGCTTTATTAGTACATTTCTTGCGAAGAGTCTTGAGTACCCTCTCCACTGTAAAACACCAGCGAAACTGCACAGGCCCCCCAAACGTACTTCAGTGGGAAGGTGCACGATCAAATGTTGCATCGACAAGAAAAAGCCCGGTGGGAAGATCTTCTCCAGCTTACAGACCAACACTTTCCACACATGCTCAGGGACATACCCACGGACCATTGCAGGGAGAAGCCGCTCAATCCATACATGGTAGTCATGACTCTTCATCCCGTTGACTCGCAAAGTGGTTAAGTTCACTCCTCTGCTCAAATTAGCGGCATAGCCATCTGGAAACATCAAGTTCTTGATCCATTCAAGCACTTCCCTTCTCGCATCTATTTTCAAGACGAAATCCACCTTAGGCTTTTTCCACTTCTTGTTTTGACCACTAGGAGGTTGCATCTCTTGTTTATTTCTATCGCATAACGTCGACAAGTCCACTCTAGCCTTAACATTGTCCTTCGATTTCTCTGTGTTCATAAGAGTGCCCCAAAGGGCCTCGGCGATATTCTTTTCAGTGTGCATTACATCAATGTTATGCGGCAGACTGGTCAACCCGGACTTATGAGTCCACATATGTTGCACACCATAACCCACAAAACCACCTCCTTCGGCGGGCACAAGAGCATCAATCTGAGCACGAATCTCGGCACCACTCTTGATGTGGGGTTTAGGGTCTGTCACTACCACACCTTTTCTAAAGTTCTTGACGTCCCTTCTGAATGGATGGCCAGCAGGAAGAAACTGACGATGCTGGTCAAACGATGAATACTTGCCACCCTTTTGAAACCAAATAAACCTCACAGCTTCCATGCATACGGGACACGGAAACTTCCCGTGAACACACCAGGCGCAGAATAACCCGTACGCCAGGAAATCATGTAGAGAGTAGTGATACCAAACATACAGTTTGAAGCTTGACCTTGTAGCTCGGTCGTATGTCCATACCCCTTCCCAAGCTTCAATCAATTCGTCAATCAGAGGCTCCATGAAGACCCCCATGTTGCTCCCTGGGTGTCCAGGAATTATCAAGGACAGAAAAACGTTTTGTCGTTGGAAGGCAATGCCAGGGGGAAGGTTGAGAGGGATAGTGAACACAGGCCAACATGTGTATGGGGAAGACATCATTCCATAAGGATTGAATCCATCTGTTGCAAAGGCCACACGTACATTCCGAGCCTCAGCTGCTTTCTCAGGATGTCGATCATTAAAGTATTGCCATGCTTCAGCATCAGATGGATGGACCATCTTGTCCGGATGGTACCGCTTGCCATTCTTATGCCAAGTCATCTGTTTCGCAGTTTCCTCGGTCATGAAAAGTCGTTGGATCCTCGCCATGAAAGGAAGGTGACGTAACACTCTAGCGGGGATGGTAAGCTGCACCTTCTGGCCATCACCGGATACTGCCTCGAGGTATCTTGAGGCTCCACACTTCGGACAGTACTTTGCTTTCTCGTGTTCTTTCCGAAATAGGACGCAACCTTTCGGACAACAATGTATCTTATCATATGGCATCTTGGGCGCACGAAGTAGTTTTTCTGACTCGTACAAGTTGGGGGGCAGAATATGATCCTTCGGTAGCATGGTGGCAAACACAGTCAACATCTTATCGAAGCCTTCTCGACTCATGTTCAGCTCGGCCTTCAGCCCAATCACACGCCCAATGCCATCCAGCTGAGAAATAGTTGTATGCTCGTGAAGGGGTTTAGACGCCGAATCCAACATTTTGTAGAAGGCTTCTAAGTTTGCCTCCATGTCCTCCTTGTCACGTCCTTCAGCGAACTGAGCTTGGTGAGTGTCGTCTAGCATGTCGGCTACCCCAGCATCATCATTAAACGACTCAAGACGTGGTCTCACCACCTCCTCTCTGATACGGTCTTCACCATGGTAGATCCACCGGTAGTAGCCCGGCGTATAACCATGGTACACCAAATGTTTACCCATGGTCTCCTTGTTCACCCTCCTCTTGTTGTCACAGTGGCTGCACGGACACCAAACTAGCAAATGCCCTCTAGCTACAACTGCGCCAAATGCGTGGTTCAAGAAAGCATCTGTCCTCTTCACCCAATCCATGTCGTAATCATTTCGGCTTCTTCGCCCGGTGTACATCCACTGACGGTCCTCCATCCTTTGACAAATACGACACCAAGTAACGTAACCACCTAGCCGGTATTCCTACTGTCTAATAGGTGAGGATAGGTCCTAATCCCACCCGCGTATGCGTAGATGAGGTCAGTTTCCATGCTCCGCTACGATCCGAGACAGAATTTCGGCAGCACCTCCCCGCTGTTCTCCCAATACACGTCCTGCAAAGGAGTTTGTGTATTCAGAGAACAACGGAAAGGTGATGCCGAAATTCTGGCCAAGATCGGAGCGGAACATGGAAACTAACCTCATCTACGCATACGCGGGCTGTCCAAGAAACATGGACAATCCGAAACAGATACGATCGGATACACACACTGATCTATATGCATCCAATCGTATCTCTTTCGGACGGGAGACGCCTAACTCGTTTACGCATTCTACGACAAAGACAAAGGAGTAGAGCTGGTTTATACCTAAGGTGGCGGTGGAGAAAGGGTAGCGAGGTAGTGACGAGTCGGGGCAGTGGCGAGTCGCAGCGGTGCAGGCAGACCAGCAGCACCGACGTAGACGATCAGCTCCTCCGAAGCTCCTCTCACGTCCTCTGATGTGTAAAATAAAAAAAACATTAGTTAAAAATTTCGGCAGAACCTCCCCTGTACGTGGAGGTTCCCAAAACCTGCAAAACAAAATTGACTCGATGGCCGACACACAGAAACACGGCACGACGGCCGATATATTATCAATAGGAGGCACGAAGGCCATCCGCATCAAAAAACGGCGCGATGGCCGAGAACCTACTACTACTACTGAAAATAAATTTTTGAACCTAACTAAAATTTGTAACTATGCTAACAAACTAAAAATTCCAACTATACTAACTAACATTTCTAACCTAAGGCCTTGTTTAGTTCTCTCTGGAAACCAAAAAGTTTTTAAGATTCTCCGTCACATCGAATCTTGTGGCACATACATGAAACATTAAATATAGACAAAAACTAAAACTAATTACACAGTTTAGCTGTAAATAACGAGACGAATCTTTTGATTAGGGATAATATTTGTCACAAACAAACGAAAAAAAAGAAACAGGGGCTTACCTGCTGCTCGGCGGGGTGGAGCTTGGGCGGCCGGCTGCGGGCGGTGCTCGGGCGGGCGGCTGGCGGCGGCGTCGAAGCTCCGGCGAGCGGCGGGCGGCTGGCGCGCGCGGGTGGCGGGCGGGGGGCGCGCGGGCGGCGGGCAGGGGGCGCGCGGGCCGACGCGGCGCGCGCTGGGCGGCCTGGCCAGCGAGGGCGGCGAGCGCGAGCAGCCGTGAGCGGGGCGGGCGCGAGCGCGGGCCGGCGAGCGGCGTGCGGCGAGCGGCGGCGTCGGCGGGCGAGCGGGCGCTGGGAAGTCAAATGACCCCCAGCGCCCGCTCGGGCGTTTTATTAAGTTCGGCCTCTTTGCCGAGGGCCTAGATCCAGGGCCCTCGGCAAAGAGTTTTTTAGTTTTTTTATTAATTTCTTTGCCGAGGGCTTGACCTAGGGCCCTCGGCAAAGATTATTTTAAATATTTTTTTCCCGAGTTAGTCTTTGCCGAGGGCCTTGAATACGAGCCCTCAGCAAAGATACTATCTGGTGCCACGTGAACACTCTTTGCCGAGGGCCTTTCTATAGCCCTCGGCAAATAATTTAATATTTAAATTTCTAAATTCTTTGCCGAGGGCTACAGTATGGCCCTCGGCAAAGAATTTTTTTTTGTTTTTTATCTAGTTTTTTCTGTGGCACACCTACACTATTCTTAAGTACATGCCAAAGTTTGGTTCATTTTGAAATAACTTGGTATATTTTTTCGATTTCCAAATTCAAACTACAGGTGCATTAAATAATAGTATTTAATTATTTCAATCATAATAGTTATGATTGAAATAATTAAATACTATTATTTAATGCACCTATAGTTTGAATTTGAAATTTGTCGAAAAATTCAACAAATTCAAAAAATCCAAAAAATATACCAAAGTTATTTCAAAATGAACCAAACTTTGGCATGTACTTAAGAATAGTGTAGGTGTGCCACACAAAAAAAAACATGGATCCAAAAAAATAAAAAAAAATTTGCCGAGGGCCCACTCCAGACCCTCGGCAAAGAGGGGAGTTGCCGAGGGCAGGCTGGCGGGCCCTCGGCAAAGCCTGACCTCCGGCAGAGCTTTGCCGAGGGCTTAACTACGGGCGCTCGGCAAAGCCTAACGCCCAGGGCCGCCGTTACTCTGAGCCCACACCGCCGAGCGCCCCTTCTTTACTGAGGGCCCGGCCCTCGGCAAATATGGGCCTTGACCGAGGGCTTTTCTCTGCCGAGGGCCCGGCCCTCGGCGAAGAAGCCTTTGCCGAAGGTCACTCTTTGCCGAGGACTGGCCCTCGGCAAAGATGTCCTTTGCCGAGTGCCCGAAATCCGGCCCTCGGCAAAACAAATAACCCTCGGCAGCGTTGCTGTTTCCAGTAGTGATTGTCGATTATAGCAACAAACTAGTAGTGATATTTTCACTAGTCACATGTGTTTTTTGAGTTGAGATAGCTATGCGCGTTAGCAATCTTTTTGCTAGAAAATAAAGCAATGTTCGTTATCTTTTCTAGCAAAAGATTTACTAATAGTACACTCACCTATTTATTTACTCTACTCTTAGTGTATTATATCATAATGTTAGATGGAATACTGACATCTCACTATAATAGCATTAGGCAGAATCTACTTCTAAAATGCATAGTATCTTAATGTTATTTTCTTGGCCACACAAAGGAAAATAATTGATTTTTGATTGTGCATGGGCTCGTACACATTGTTGACGGTCCTTAAGTACTAAAATTAACAATCAAATAAACATGGAAAAGGATCAATATGCACCAAACATCTAGAATTAGGGTTTTATCTTCCACGAGCTTTGGTGTTTATCTATTTCTGCAGGGGGTTATCAGAGAATATGGAGAGAAGGCCCACATGTCATGTTTACAACGAGATAATTACGTGCCGCGCAATTTTCCTCAATCTAGAAGAGTCCAGAAGCCACGGGAACGAACGGGAGACCGGACGGGCTCGGGGGCAGGGCGCCCGCCCTCCCCCCTTGGGCGCCCACCCTGGCCAGGAGTCTAATCCGAATCAAACTCTTGGACCAAGCTCCACCGACCTAAAGGATGAATCTAAACCATGCAATCAAGGTCGGTTTGATCCAACGGCCCAAATTTACTTGAAAGGACTATATAACCAAGGCCTCTCCACCCCTGGAGGAGAGAAGAGAAGAGGAGAAATCATTATCAGAGGTAGCCATCAAAGTTAGGGTTTAGAGCTTCTCTCCCACACAGAATTAGAAATAGCTACACCCTAATCCTTCAAGTTTAGAGGTTTGATTAGATAGCAATTAGAGAAGTAGAGCACTACGCTGTGGATTCGGATTTTCGGTAATAAAGATTGGTATTATTCATATCTTTCTCTAATACTTTGTTCTAATTGCATTATGTCTCTACTTATTATGTTCTTAGTTTGCTCTAGTTCTATATTTGATATAGTTATGATTGATAATGAGTTTATGTATAAGTTTGCAAAGTGCTTAGCTCTTGACTCGAGGGAGTTAAGTGGTAGATCACATGTGGGCGTGGTGCTTAGATGTTATTTACCTGCAAATGTATCCTATTGGCCGGGTCGTGTGGTAGTTCGTGATAGTGACAGCTTCGTTGATTCTTATATAGTCCACCCTCCGTTGATAGGACAGGCAGAATTGGTATTGCGGAGTAAGTCTTGCGATGTTCTGATTTACTTTAGCAATGTTCCTTATACATGAATGAAGAGTCTTTTATGCTATACATGATCTTGTAGATAACTAGAGTAGATTATGACTTAGTAGATAGTAGATAACTTAGAATCCATTCTCTAGCTAATCCGACGTCACCTACATATATGAGGAGTAGTCTATTTTCTAATCGCTGTGTTATTTACCCTTGAACTTATAATTCATTATCATTATCTTTATGGTTTACCTCCTGCCAAAGTAAGTGACTGTGTGACGAGTTTCTCATTAGTAATCATGTTCTTGTAAGTTTATCTCTAGTCTATGCCTTGATAGATTTTGCCCTTATTTTAATTTCATTTAATCCTTTTATTCTCTTAAGCAAAATTATAATTAACGATACCTGAAATACTTATCCTGGTGAAATGCTACAATGATGTGTTTTATCTGTGCACTTGCGGATAGAATAGATTATTTTCTAGGGAGCCTTTCCATTTATAAATACCTTTGTACACTCTGGCACCATGCTGGGGATGACAACCTAGTATCTAAGTGGTGTTAGCTAGTGTCAACAAGCATTTCTGGCGCCGTTGCCGGGGAACAAAAGGGTAATACATAGGAACGCTAAGGAAAGTCAGGAAATCAGTCAAGGTTATTCACATAAAATATTAGACTAGACTTTAGAGAAATAATTGCATAAAACAGCTACTAAGTGAGAAATCATAACAAGGCACCTCTGCTTTGGTAGGTTCACCCTGTTGTTTTTCTATGTTTATATTTTTATACAGGGTATATCAGGATTGACTTTGGGTACATTCAACTCTTCATCATCAGAACCAAAGCAATCAAGAGAAGAAGAAGCTAGCTACCAATTGCTGAAGCTATGGCACAAAAGACCTTGCAAGAATTCTCTGCTCCAAGCCTTGAGAACATACCAACTGGTCCAAGATTTGCAGTAGAAGAAGGAGTACCCGAGTTTGAGCTCAAGTCAAGCCTCATCAATTTGGTACAAGCTACACAATTCAGTGGAAAGGCACATGAAGATGCTAGTGCACACTTACAGAATTTCTTAGAGATTGGAAGCACAATCCACATCAACGGAGTTGACAAAGACGTCATACTACTTCGCCTTTTTCCATTCTCACTAGAAGGAAAAGCGAGGAAGTGGTTCTACACTCATCAAGATAACATCAACAACTGGACGAACTTGTCAGATGCCTTTCTATCAAAGTTTTTCCCTATAGGCAAAACAACTGCCTTAAGAGGAAATATTGTCAGTTTCCAACAGCGGAAGACAGAAACCATTTCAGAAGCATGGGAGCGTTTTCAAGAATACATTTCAGATTGTCCTCACCATGGAATGGCGACCTGGTTACTTATGCAGACCTTCTACCATGGATTAACCTAGAAGGATCATGAGTGCCTAGATGCATCTGCTAAAGGATCATTCTTGGAGCTTACAACTGGAAAAGCAGAGATACTTTTGGATAAGATAGCAGAAAACCAAAGCTGGTTCCAAGATGAAGCTCAACAATGTCATCAAACTGAAGAAATACAAGAAGAAGTAAATGCATTATCAACCAAGATGGAAAATTTGCTCCATTGGATTGACCAGAGGGCTAAGTTCAAAGAAGATCAAAGGGCTATTGAGATAGCACACAAATATCAAACCACTTCGAGTCAACCCAATAGCAAAGGTATGAATTCAGGTAATACTTTCAAGCAACTTTCATTAAAAGAGATAATTGCTCAACAAACCAAAACTAATGATGAAGTTAAACAAAGGCTAGACACAAATGAATCATCTCTAAAAGATATACACAATAAAATGGATTTTCTATTAACTGCCTTTGATGAGCAAAACACTCTTAATAAAAGGGTAGAGCTTAAATTAATAAAGTTAGCTGCTGCACTGCCTGTTGCTACTAACATTGAGCAGGTAAAGAACATAACTACTAGAGGAGGCAAAGCCACCAGAGATCCCCCACACCCAAAAGAAAAACAAAGAACATCAGCACCAGTGCAACCAGCAGTGATAGAAGAAGAAAGCCCAGTTGAAGCAGAAGATCTGCTACAACCACCAAGAACTGGAGAAATGAGAAAAGATTTTTACGACACCAACTGTTTGCCATTTCCCAGAAGAAACAGAGGACTGCAGTCGGATGAGCAGTTTTGTAAGTTTGTAGAGGTCATTCAGAAATTATATGTCAATATACCTCTACTTGATGCCATACAGGTACCTACATATGCAAAGTACATTAGAGATATTCTTAATAAGAAGAGACCACTGCCCACCACTGAGGTTATCAAGCTGACAGAAGAATGTAGTGCGGCCATCCTCAATAAACCACCAAAGAAGAAAGAAGATCCCGGATGTCCCACTATTGATTGCTCAATCGGAAACCAACACTTCAACAATGCCCTTTGTGATCTCGGAGCAAGTGTTAGTGTGATGCTAGCATCAGTCTACAAAAAGCTTGAGCATACGACCCTAGAACCAACATCAATGTGCTTGCAACTAGCAGATCAATCAGTTCGACACCCGTTGGGTATCGCCGAGAACATTCCAGTCAAGATCAGAGATTTCCTTGTGCCAGTAGACTTCATGGTACTGGACATGAGTCCTGACTCAAATGTGTCCATCATCCTTGGAAGGCCATTTCTGAGCACCGCCAATGCCCACATTGATGTCGGGAAAGGAGAAATCAAGTTCAACATAAATGGAAAGGAAGAACACTTCACATTCAAACCCAGACCAGAGAGAGACCCTACTGTGAAGGAAGTTCATGAAGAAGAACCACTGGAGACACCATCTTCGAAGGAAGGTAACTCAGAAGATTAAAAGATTTGGAGGTCTAGCTTGGGGGACCCAAAAATCCCAAACCCTCACCGGGAGGTAAATCGGTATTTATCCGCATTGTTTAAATTCTTGCATAATTAATTCTTGCATTAGTCATATTTATTTATAGCATTATTATAATAATGAAAATCCCCATGTAAATAATATTCATGGTGTGTAACAACCCATATTTATTAATTATTGTGGAGGCACAAAAATATTTTCCATTATCATTTTCAATAAGTTTCAGTTCTCATAGATTTTCCTGCATTATATTTAATTATAGCAACCTTCTAGAAGCATGACCCACACTCCTTGGGTCCCACATGTCTTACACCACACCTCACATACATCCCATCACATTATTTGATCCGCCAACATATCTCCACTCACCGGCACTTTTCCACCGACCAACCACCACCATTGAATTATTTTTTGGCTTAAAGATTAAGCAAGGGAGGGAGTGGAGAAAGGGCAGCCAGAACGGGCACCACAAGTGGGCGCCCGCCCACCTATAGAGGGCGCCCGCCCTGCCCCCTCTTCCTCTTATAAATAGCCACCTTCTACCTCCATCTTCTTCACACAAGCATTCTAGAAAACCACATAAGTTTCAGTTTCCAGAGAAGGAGCTCTTGTAGTGAAGTGAGAAGAGAGTAGAGAGGAAGAGAAGAGTGGGAAAGAAGTTGATAGTTTTTGAGTGAGAGAGTGAGTTTCACCTAGTAAGTAGTGATCCCGCTGTCCTGAGTGGAAGTAAAAGTTGTTTAGGGAGGTTCTGCCAAAATAGAAACTTGTCTTCAACGACTAACCCCTGGACTACTAACATTCCGGACAGCTGACCACTAACATTTTCTCTCACATTTTCCACTAGTTGTGTTTTTACCAACTTTTGTTTACAGGATGTTCAAGAAGGTGAAGAACGCAGGGAAGGCCCTCAAGAACATAGGTACAAGGAGTTCATCCCGACACTCCTCACACCCGTCAGAGATGAGCGTCAACCCAACGCCCACACAAGCTCCGCCATCTTCATCTAATCAACAAGTCAAGGTCCTTCTCAAGATAGGAGACCTTGGACTAAAGACCCGAACGGAGAAGGAAGTCTATCAGCAACTAAAGAACAAAGATTTCATTCACACCCCTACTCTTGATCCAATCTTGCTACAAGAAACAGGTATGGACACTGAATTCGACTTAATTTTCCAGATGTTAGGTTGGACAAATTTTTGGAATATAACTGAGCTGGGTTCTCGTCTTCTCACCCTCGAATTTCTTTGCACTTTACAATATTATGAGGGGGAAATTGTTTTTCGGATGTTCAAAAAGGAGATTATGTTGTCTTGGAAAGAACTGAGCGACCATCTTGGTTTCTCTTCAAGATGCATCCTAAACATTGACTCCGACCTACCTAATTTTGAGAGACACCAGTTCTGGAGAGAGATATCTAAAGATAATTTTTATAGTCAAGCCCGAACCAGTGACATGAAACACCCCACTTTTAGGATGTTCCACAAATGGCTTGGGTACAATCTTTTCTATCGTGATGATATTAGGAAAGTAAGAGTAGGAGATTTGCAACTTTTATATGCTGCTATTAATAAAGTATCCACTTCACCTGTTACGCTTTTAGTTTCTCATTGGCTTAGTGTACCTAGTCTTCAGGGACCAGTAGGATGTACTTCACGTATCACTCGTCTAGCCTCTAATCTTCACTTGCTAGAAAACTCATCGTTGGACTTCATAGATGAGTTAAGAATTTATCATGGCTATGACACATTTAGACAGGCTCGGATGTTAAAGAAAGAGGGGAACATAATGTATATGCTATATGATAATAAAGGCAAGATTCGGTGACCTAACCCAAACCTTGGCCTCTACGTTGTTCAAAATTTTTTGATTGAGATTGCAGTGACACCGGTGAACCAGAGAGCTCCACAATGAGTGGCATCTGAAAGGATGACCACCCATCAAGAACGCACCTAGTATAGAGCTGATCCCGGACCGGAAGAAGCAGCGCACCTGCATTATCGCGACTACAACCCTCGAGTCCTTCGATACCCATGGGTTCGACATGCGCAACCACAAGAGCCAACACAGGAGACATGGCCGGAGAGCCAAGATCACCAGTGGACAAACCTGCCTTTTCATATGGGCAGGTACTCCACTGATCCATATGGAGCTTCAGGATCCAGACCTCCGCCCCAATTTGATGCAGGACGATACTCCGACGCCTCCTACGCTTTCACGAATGACTACTACCAAGAGGCCGGTGCTTTCTTCACCCGTACCGACAACACTCTCCTCGACATCCAAAACACGCAAGCAGAACATGGACGACTCCTGGAACAGCAACAAAAATGGAACCAGGACCACGCCACTGTAGTACAAGAGCTGAGACAAGATACAACAACAATGAACGACAACATCACCACCATGATGCGGTTCTGGAACATCGGGTAAGACCGACATCCACATCCAGCTTGGGAGAGTTCCTCCCAAATTTATCAAGTAAGTTTTTATTTGCTCTTCTTATTTATTCTTTTCTATTTCAGTATTTTATCTTAAGAGAAAAAAATTAGAAAACCCAATAAATATTTTCTTGCTTTAAATCACTGCATTCTACAAACATGAAAAGAAAATAAAAAGAGTGTGTAGATAAGTGTGCTTTATTTATTTGCTAAGTATTAATCTCTAGAAAAATATATGATGGAAATGATGAATAGTTGCTCTGTTTGCTTATTTTCAAGTACCTAGCTTTTATATTAGAGTTCTTCCAGGAATTACTACAACTGAAATTACTATCTATGGGAAACATAAAACTAAAGTCTAGGTAAGAGAAAGGCATGATATAAAGTTTGAGCTACTGTTTATCTTGTTCCTACTACACTAAGTTCTGGAGATTTATTTTGGAAACTTACAAATCACATGATGAGTTCCTAGAATAACAAACTACCTACCACAGCCATACTTGCTATAACATCTTTTACTTATATTCATATTGAGTTTGATCGAGCTGTGTAGACCCTTAGGAGCTTTTCATGTGGTTAAATTAAGATATTCACTTGCACACATCCACTACACCATTCATTACCATGCATTAAAATTGCTAAAAATATTATCACTCACTGTCCCAAGTGTTGTTATTCTCTCTCTCTAAAAAGATTTAATGCAGAAGAGGCATGGGTTATGCAAAAATATGCGAGGAAATAAAAAGGGCGCAAGTGCCCGGAACCTCAGAAAAGAAAGAAAAAGAGTGAGACGAGAGGTAAAAATGGACAAGTGTCCGGAGTAGAATTAGGGGTACAAAGATGCCCACTTGAGCGGAAAAAATGGACAAGTGTCCAATAGTAGAATTAGGGCTATCTACTACCCACCTGAAAAAAGAGAGAAAAAGATAGCCCATGTTCTCCCAAAGCAAAGGTTAAATAAGAGGAGAGATAGCAATATGAGGAGTAATGGGAAGTAAGTTTTATCATCACTTATACATTTTTTTACCATCACTATCATTTACTCCACCACACATGCACATCTTGATTTAATTATATGCTGAGTTCCTTTGGATCCATGGCTCGATTAGACAACATATGTATGAGCTGTTTTTCACTCCTATGAGCTCCACTTAAATATTCCATTAGCTATAGGAAAGTGACATTTTGGTAAGGATCCACAAATACCACATATAGAGAGACTTGAGAGAATCATTGCTTGGAACTCGGAGTTTTATTTTGAAAACTTATGAAAAACTCTAGAATAAAGGTAAAGTATAGACAGGAGGAATAGAGCTTGACTTAATTATTTTATCTTTCAATTACTTAAGACTTAGGTGCAGGTACTAAGCTCCATGACACTTCACTCTAATCTGGAAGAATTTTTATGTAAAAGCATGTGTGCCTGTCAGGAAACAAAACATCAAAGCAACTCCTGATCCATCTGAGTTTAGTTGTTTGCTCAGGGACGAGCAAAGGGTAAGCTTGGGGGAGTTTGTTGACGGTCCTTAAGTACTAAAATTAACAATCAAATAAACATGGAAAAGCATCAATATGCACCAAACATCTAGAATTAGGGTTTTATCTGACAGGATTCCACGAGCTTTGGTGTTTATCTATTTCTGCAGGGGGTTATCAGAGAATATGGAGAGAAGGCCCACATGTCATGTTTACAACGAGATAATTACGTGCCGCGCAATTTTCCTCAATCTAGAAGAGTCCAGAAGCCACGGGAACGAACGGGAGACCGGACAGGCTCGGGGGCATGGCGCCCGCCCTCCCCCCTTGGGCGCCCGCCCTGGCCAGGAGTCTAATCCGAATCAAACTCTTGGACTAAGCTCCACCGACCTCAAGGATGAATCTAAACCATGCAATCAAGGTCGGTTTGATCCAACGGCCCAAATTTACTTGAAAGGACTATATAACCAAGGCCTCTCCCCCCTGGAGGAGAGAAGAGAAGAGGAGAAATAATTATCAGAGGTAGCCATCAAAGTTAGGGTTTAGAGCTTCTCTCCCACAGAGAATTAGAATTAGCTACTCCCTAATCCTTCAAGTTTAGAGGTTTGATTAGATAGCAATTAGAGAAGTAGAGCACTATGCTCTGGATTCGGATTTTCGGTAATAAAGATTGGTATTATTCATATCTTTCTCTAATACTTTGTTCTAATTGCATAATGTCTCTACTTATTATGTTCTTAGTTTGCTCTAGTTCTATATTTGATATAGTTATGATTGATAATGAGTTTATGTAGAAGTTTGCAAAGCGCTTAGCTCTTTGTAGATCACATGTGGGTGTGGTGCTTAGATGTTATTTACCTGCAAATGTATCCTATTGGCCGGGTCGTGTGGTAGTTCGTGATAGTGACAACTTCGTTGATTCTTATATAGTCCACCCTCCGTTGATAGGACAGGCAGAATTGGTATTGCGGAGTAAGTCTTGCGATGTTCTGATTTACTTTAGCAATGTTCCTTATACATGAATGAAGAGTCTTTTATGCTATACATGATCTTGTAGATAACTAGAGTAGATTATGACTTAGTAGATAGTAGATAACTTAGAATCCATTCTCTAGCTAATCCGACGTCACCTACATATATGAGGAGTAGTCTATTTTCTAATCGCTGTGTTATTTACCCTTGAACTTATAATTCATTATCTTTATGGTTTACCTCCTACCAAAGTAAGTGACTGTGTGACGAGTTTCTCATTAGTAATCATGTTCTTGTAAGTTTATCTCTAGTCTATGCCTTGATAGATTTTGCCCTTATTTTAATTTCATTTAATCCTTTTGTTCTCTTAAGCAAAATTATAATTAACGATACCTGGAATACTTATCCTGGTGAAATGCTACAATGAGGTGTTTTATCTGTGCGCTTGCGGATAGAATAGATTATTTTCTAGGGAGCCTTTACATTTATAAATACCTTTGTACACTCTGGCACCATGCTGGGGATGACAACCTAGTATCTAAGTGGTGTTAGCTAGTGTCAACACACATAAGAAATATGGACCTCGTGATTTGATGGTTGAACAATTAGGACTAAAAGTGTGTTTGCTTGTACACAAGTACATTGGTCCTAGGGATGAAATAGTGGACTTGAGCCATGCCAAAGTGTAGATCAAGAAATCAACACCTCAAAGGAAGATCAAAGAGGATTATTGAAGACCCTAGAAGAAAAACAAGAATCTAAAGACATCAAGAAAGTGCATCTTGGACAAAAACACAAAGAATTCAACTTAGAAGGACATCAAATCTTCTTGGTAATCCCTAGAGTTATTCGTGGGGTTAGTCCAAAGCGACAAAGAAGAAATGAACGACGTACTTCTAGTGCAGGCATGGGAGTGTAGGACCAAAGTAATACAATAGAGCAGTTGCATGAGTAGCTAAGAAGATAGAGCACACTAAAACTCTCCAGTGTGTGCATTGAGATTAGCACCAAAGTATTGAGGTGCGTCTAGGGAGGACCCCAGTCCTCTGTACAAAGAACTCTCTAGTGGGGCACCATATATACAACGTAATGGATAAAAGATCCAACAAGTAGCAATGGCTAGTTGGGCAATAAAGGACTCCAAATTTCTCCGATGCAATAGCTAAAGATCTCAAGTGCCCCTAGTCAAGGTCAGACTATTCCCCAATAGGTAGTTTGGTTGGTTTGGGGCTATATATACCCTATACCTAAAGAGTGATTTAGAGCTTGTTGAAGCTATAGTTGAGTTGAGGCGCATTCCTTTGTCCTCTAACCATCATATGCGCTTAAGCAAATTAGACAATTAGCAAAAGTGCTTGGATTAATTCTTAGGCTAGTTAGAGGCACTTTAGCATTTGCGGTAGGTTTAGGTCTAGTGTTTAGTGAGGTTTGCATGCCTTCTTTTTATCGATGCTTGAGTGCACCAAGAGCTATACACATGAACCTTGTAATCCTGTGAGAACACAACACCAGTGCTTGTGGCGTAGCTGCTAATGTTGTACAAGGGATGAGAGGCCCTCGATAGTTTGGCCAAAACTCTCTAGAGTGAAGACGATAGGGAGAAGTCTATATGAGAGGCCATATAGAGACCCACTTGCACATGAGAAATACCCATGGGCTATCCACAGATCGAGTTACACTATAGGGAGCTTGGCTCTAGCCTGGTGATCCAACAATCACTAATGGAAAGCATGAGCTTTCAGATACCTTAGTAAAAATCTGAGTTTGCATTCTCTAACTCTCTATGTTATGCATACATTATTGCATTTCTGAGTTGTATGCTTTTACCTTCCTACTCTAGTTTTTAGTTAGTTGATAGGTTTGGAACAGAGGATGCAAAACTATTTGCTCTTAGAGATAGCAACACTTAAAAAAACTATTGCATGTATAGCAACACTTAAAAGAACTTGTATATATTTTTATAAGTGGTTTTTGGGCTTAGTTTTTGATTGACCGAGTTCATCCTCTCTTAGGTGTGACAATTCCTTTAGTACAGTTTTCTAGTCTTAGATGTCAAGTTGGCTCCAAGATGATACAACTTTCCTCTATTTTGTTTTTAAATTCATGCCAAGTTATTGCAAGATATATCATATGATAATTATTTAATCTCCATGATATTATGAAATGGAAATATCCTTAGGCTCCATTTGGATATAGGTATTAAAGGTGTTGGAACTGCATTAGTACCAATACCAAATCAGTTTTGCAATAGAAATGTCTTACAATATCAAATCTATTATTTGGATGTACCTACAATTGACACATCTCCTAGCTCCTCCTGTCAACAACAACCGCCTAGAGCTAGGGAAGGAGCCTATTGGAGTTGGGGAAGGAGGTGGGAGCTAGGGAAGAAGGAGACCACAACAACAACTGTATCTCTCAAGATTGAAAGAATGAGCCTGCCGAATCAGAACTACAGAAGGAGTGGTCAGCCATGCACGCAGAGAGGGTCGTGATGACTCATGATGGAGGCATCAAGGCTCACATGAAGGAAGGCATCAGAGGTTGGGATGACACGAGCAGAGAGGGAGATGTTGAGTCTAGGCAGAGCTAGCGCAGATTGGGGGCGCATGTGAACCATCAAGGGAGGCATCACAAGACGAACGAATCAAGGGTGGTGTCTTGGTAGACCACTAGTGAGGGATGCGTCGAGAGAGGCCTACTTCACCCAATACAGAAGGGTGTGGATATGTATTGGAGCCCACTTCTAGTTATAGTCCAATACCAAGGTATTGGAGATGTAATTGCAAATCTCAATACCAGGACATTCAAACATTAGAATTTGGATAACTTGATTCTAACTTCCAATTCTAGAGTCCAATATCTATATTCCAACAGGGTACTAGAAACATATGCCAAGATCTGAAACACAAAAAAGGATAATAAACATGCACAAGCGGAGACACGGACTTGGTATAGCTACAAAGCCACCCTTTTCAAAGATGAAAAAGGGAACTTTCCATTCACCTTAACCAGGGATTGAGAACATCTGGTGCTCTTTTTAATATACATTTATTCCAGAAATCAATTAACAAAGAAGCATGATTAAGATAAAAATTATAGTAATTTCCTATGAATTTGGATGAAGTCAAGCTTTATACTAAATTTGTATGGCTCTACACAATCTACAATTTTGTATTTGACATTTTTAAAGCTTTTTAGAGCTCCAAAGTTTTGTCTTAAGTTCTCACACAAACAATCTCAGATGTTCATATGGACTATGCCAAAATTGTACTTCTCAATGTCACCTACAAATTTATAGTTAACAACTTTTTTATTCAAGTCATTTAGAGTCTTAACTATTCATGTGGGTGATATTTAAGACTCTATCTTTGTGGTCATTTAGAGTATTAAATATTCATTTAGAGTCTCCAAAATTCAAATTTACAATTTTCAAACAGCTACCAAATTGTAGTTCAGTTCATAAGTTTTTTATTTAAAAACGTTTATAATCCCAAATATTCATTTTAAAATTCTTAGTTTTTGAGATTTATTTTTTCAAAAATTTTAAACGATCTTTTTTTTAGATCACACAATCTCAAACGATCTAAGATGGAGACATGCCTAAATCAAAATTGTAGTGCTTGATGAGATCTAAAACTTTGTAATTAAATATTTTTCTTATTTAAAATTATTTAGAGGCCAAAATATATTCAATACAAGATTCATAAAAAATAATATAAAAGGATAGCATACTATTCCGGGTCACAAGTAAGTGTGTAGTGTAGTGGTGGGGAGAGAACACACGAGGTTATGTGTTCATGAGTTGGAGTCTTAGTAAGTGTACACGAGTGAGATGGTCGACTCTATCTTGCCTTTGTCAATGTTTGTTTAATAGTATATCATCAAGGATGCAGTTATACTATATTAGTTGGCTCCCAGCTAACAACTAATTTTAGAGCTAATTAAGACCAATTCCAAGAGCTCTCTAAACCCAATTTTAATCTCTTCCGACCAGGAGACTCCCAATCTATACACGCAGTGGAAAACTGAGCACTGAGTGCACATATTTCCACACACATCCAGGTCTCCCAAAATTGGGGCTTCGCGGGTCATTTTTCTTTTGCTGGTTCCCAAGGTTCTTTCCACCGTTGCTGCCCTTCTCCTCTGTGCCCTAGCTAGCTACCCACGTGTGATACGACATAGCACCGTTGACCAACTCCAACATTTTGCTAAAAGTACTTGGCATCCTAAGATTTTTGCCAAAACCATAAAAAACGGCCTCCAACAAGTTGGCAAAACTACTTGGCAAATTTGTGAGCTTGGCAAAATTCCTTCTCCACTTGGCAAATATGCCAAGTCCTTCATCACTTGCCATTATGTGTATTCCAATTTACCAACTAGTTTTGCCAACTTGTTGGAGGCTCAATTTTATGATTTTGGCAAAAATCCTAGAATGTCAAGTTCTTTTGCCAAGTCCAAATAATAAATTATTGGAGAAGGCTTCTTTTTTCACTTGGCATTTGGTTTTGAGACTTGGCAAAACTATAGATTTGCCAAGTGAGTTTTAGCAAACTATTGGAGTTGCTCTAGGCACTAATAGGTGGGCAGTGGGCTTGTTCTTATTTTTTAGAGCAAAGAAAAAGGAATTGTTGGATAAGGGCGTTTTTTCTCTTCCAAAAATGTTTTTAGAGCATCTCCAGGAGTTCTCAATAAAGCCACTCTATCCATGATTTTTGGCAAGAATAGAAAAAACCATCTTGAAGAGTTCAATCCAACCTCCCAATCTTTTGACACTTGAAAAGAAATGTCACACCCATATTTGAAGAACAAAATAGGATGCACAAAAGACTCATATGTGCCCCAGGAATAGTCGCACACATAAGTAGACAAATCTCAAATGTACCATTGCAGTGTTTATTACATAGCGAAACATAATAAATCACATAGTCTTATACATAAATGATAGAAAGATGTAAACAACGCTCTCGACGGAAGCTCCACACAGGGACACTGTTGACTGGTTGACTCCAAACCTAGTACTCATAACGGTAGTCCTCATTCCAAGCATCATCATTATCATAACCTGGGGTGTTGGAAAATTGCAAGAGTGAGCACATATCGTACTCAACAAGTATAACCAGGGGTTTATGAGGCTCAAATAGCTGACACTGGTTTGACTGCATTTAGCTTTTAATAGTGGATAACATGTTTAATCATTGGATAGCAAATATCAAGGTAGCATAAGTAATCCCATAACCACATGATCAATGTATGCAAGAATTAAGAATAACACATATAAACAACATAATAAACCATCATTTATCATCATTAATCATGTTCTTCAGTGTTCATCTATTCCGTCAGTTTTTCGGGCCGTCCGTATCTGTGGGCACGGCTAGTATACTAGATTTAACACTCTGCAGAGGTTGTACATCTTTACCCATGAGTCATGATTTACCCTTTCGCCCGAGGTAGCTAGTCTCTTAACCCCCTTCCTAGGGAGGTCGACAGGGATCACTATGAAGCCTTTCAAAAGTTTGTCTAACATGTCAGGGCCGCAAGGTTTCCTTCGCAAGCAGATATAGATACCCCCCTTCCGAATGGCACAATGACGCGCAGCCAATACACATAGGGACAGGGGCTCGCACTATACTCGTGTCGGTTCAACCCCTCTTGCGCCCTTTCGGGTAACCGCTAACAAGCTAGAAAAGTTCTTCATACGGAGCTAAAGCCAGAGCCATATAGCCCTCATGGTTGTACGAGTTGTCCCAGCTTTTGCCAAGAGATAAGTCCTTATGGAGGGTCAAGATCAATCTAGCAAAAGCCAGAGTTCTTTTCCACCCTTTATATTCAAGTTGCTAGAAAGCTTATTTTATTATTTATTATATATTCAAATATTCATGTTACAAGATCATGGATTAATAATGAAGCACTAGCAAGAACTACCCAAATGCATATCCAAATAGGTAACAAGGAATTCAGGATAACAATCATCTATGATTTTGCTAAGGTCATCAAGGTGGACACATGTATATGATAAATGCTATATTAATTGTGTATAGGTAACAAGGATAGTCCCAGTTATACTTGCCTTGATCAAAGCTCTCCGAGCCTGCTGGTCTTCAAAGGCTTGATCTTGCTCACCAACGTACGGCTCACCATCTATTCCCAAACATCAATCAACAACACGCAATCCAATAGAGACAATCATACACAAAGCAAACAAGATATAATTAGAACATTACACCAAACAGTGGTAAAACAAAGATAAAATTTTATCAAAATGTTCTTCACAGCGCTACGATCACATAAACGTAAAGTTCACGAAAATCGGAATTAAAACGGAGAAGTTATGAATTTTCCAAGATTTCCTATAGATAAATAATTAATTAAATATTACTGTGAAATTAAAAAGTTTCAAAACAGTGAATAAATACTTCTAACACGTAGAGCTCGCAAATACGAATCTAACGAAATTTGAATGGACAAAAACGGAGTTGAAACGAATATTTTATGAGCAATTTAAATCTAGTGGCAAACTTGTAATTATCTGGAAGCATATTTTTCTCAACCCGGCAGAGAATACGTTTTCTCAATTTGGAAAACATAAAATTGGAGAAGGCGCTTTGGACGGCGGGTTAATTCGTGGAAAAGTCCAGGGACTCTTTAGCAAAAGTTACCCCGAAGGGGTAACTTCTAATCCTGAGCGTCGATCGTGATTTGGACGCCTGGGAGGACTTGGGGAAAAATCCGGCCTGCCGGCGGCGAGCCCTCCATGGCGGACACCATGGCCGGCGCCCGAGCTTCACCGGAGCTCCTTGATCTCGCGTTTCCGAGTGTCTCTGGATGAAAGAAAACTGCCATGGGAGAGAGGAGCTTACTCCGAAGCCGCGCAGAGGGTTTTCTCAGGCTCGAAAGGGATGGAGGAGGTCGGGTCGCGGCGGCGGCTTTGTTTCTGTTTCGGCAAGATCCAACACGGCTACGGGGAGCTGCGATGTTGGCTACCAACGCGCGTAGATGGAAGAGAGGGTCGCAGGGGTTCTCCAAGGGCTAAAAACGCTCGGAAAACATTTTTGGCAAGGAAAATCGCGGGTGGGGCGGATTCGGCACTCCCCTGATGGAAATCCTTGCTGCTCGCGAACGGAAGGTTGAAGGGGGCGCTGCTGACAGGTGGGGCCAGCTTGCCAGCCAGAGAGAGAGGGAAGGGCGCGCGGTTGGGGCGAGCTGGGCCGCTCGAGACCCCTGGGCCGGGGAAGGGGATTGGGCCGCGCGAGGGGTGGGGGTGATTGGGCGCGGGGCTGGCTGGGCCTCGGCCTGGTTTTCCCAGGGGCTTCTCCCCTTTCTCTTTTTTTCTATTTTATTTTTCTTTTCTGTTTTCTTTTCCATTTTATTTTCCAAAGCCTTTTCTAAATAGGATTTTAAATGCAAATAAATTCAAGCCAGAGGTAAATAATACAAAATAAAACATTCTTCAGCATGAATGTATAAACAAGTTTCTAATCTTATGATAAATTTTAATTTTGACCAAAAAATATTTAAGTGCTAAATTTAAATGCGCACAAAAATACTTAATTAAATCAAATAAATCCCTATTTATTTAAAACAGATTTTTGGGTGTTACAATTCTACCCTCCTTAAAAGAATCTCGTCCTCGAGATTGAAAGGTGCTAACTCAAACAAATATGAATATGATTTCCACAGATCATCCTCTCTTTCCCAAGTTGCTTGTGTCTCTAAATACCAATTCCATTGTACTAGCTAATTCAATTTCTCTAGTCAAGTAACATACCTGGTAACTTATCTGAAAATTTATTTCCTACACAGTCCTGAAGATCAACACCATCATCCAGCTGATTCACTGTAGCTGTGGGTGGAGCCTGCACTGCTACATCCACACTGATTCTCTCTCCCTTTGGTGTTGTCACAACTACTACTTTCTCTTTGCATTTAATTTCGGTAGTATATTTCTTCATCCAATCCAAACCCAAAATCACATCTATGCCTAAAGTTCTCATGACCATAGGACTGATATGGAAATCTACCCCCCTTAAAGAGAGACTTGCTGAGGGGCAACAATATGAAACTGGTACAGTCCCCCCTGGTGAGTTTACTAGCATATGGGTTTTCATGGCAACTAGTGGAATGCTATGAACTCTAACAAATGCTTGTGATATGAATGTATGCGAAGCTCCAGAATCAAATAAAACTGTAGCGGGAATAGAGTTGATAATGAACGTACCCATCATAATCTCCGGTCCCTCTTGTACTGTCTCTGCAGCCACATGGTTCACCTTTGCTCCATGAGAATTAGAATTTTGATTGCTGTTCTGCTGGTTGAATCTCTCTGGGCAATCATATGACATATGACCTTCTTTTCCACAGCGAAAACACCTAGTAGGGGTATTGGGAGCACTTCTCTTCATAGAGGTGGCATTTGAATTTCCTGAGCGGGGAATCTGCTGACCACTCTGCTGTTGATTAGGATTACGCTGGGGTTGTTGGTTGCGATCCCATTGACCAACCAGTCCCTGCTACCTCTGTTGATCACCCTACTGAGAATTGAAACATTGGCGGTTGTTGCCTCCAGAACCTTGGGCTAGCATCCTTCTCTTTTTGTCCTGGCCTTTGCGCATATTATCCAACACAATAGCACGGTTCACCAGAGCCTGGAAGGTAGGGTAGGTATTTCGAGCCAACTGCAATCTAAGTTCATAGTATAGACCTTTCATGAAGAGACGCTGCTTATCAGCATCTTCTCTGACTTCATTTGGAGCATAGCGAGCCAACTGCTCAAACATGTCATGATACTCAGCCACAGACATAGAACCCATCCTAAGAGATCTGAATTCTTCCTGCTTGAGCTCCATCATTCCCTCATTGATGTGTCGTGCTCGGAAGTCTGCAAAATTCTAACCAAGTGACAGGAGGAGCATTGTTGGGACGAGAAGCTTGATATGACTCCCACCATGTCTGAGCTGCCCCTGAAGCTGTCCAGAAGCATACAACACCTTCTCCAATTCATTGCAGTGTGCTATATTCAGTTGCCTCTCCACAGCACGTAACCAATCATCCGCGTCTATGGGATCAGCTGAGTGTGTAAATACTGGGGGTCTTCCCTTCATAAACTCTCCACGCTTATCTCTCACATGAACAGGTGGTGGTGTCGGTGGAGGTTGCTGCTGTAAGTGTTGCATGAAAACGTGCATCATCTCATTTTGGGTTTGCATGAGTTCCTCCACAGTAATTGGGGCATTGTCACCATTGCCATGGCCTCTGCCTCTTCCCCTTGCTGCCATCTGCATTCCAAGGTATAGAATCATGTCTTAGTAACGTCCAACATGACAGTTACAAGAGATAACAGAATCTGAAATTTTCTGGGTAACATCCAACATCAGTAGATCAGAAAGTCAGTCATATATCAAGGTCCAGAAATCAAAAGGATACATGCCGTACACCGTTGGAAACATAAGGAAATTGTCTACAACTTTCATTCAGATCATATTAACAGATTCTGTCGTTGAATTAGTCAAAACTGGGCCTAACCAAAACTGTTCCAGAATTCCAGACTGTGCAGAAACCTCAAATTTGAACAGTCATATCTCACAGCTCATAACAGATAATATTGTCATTCTTGAGGCATTGGAAAGACATGAAATCCTAATTGTTCTCAGAAAAATTTGATGAACATTTTACGAACAAATTTTGAATTACACCAGATTGATTGCAGACCGCTCCAAAAAAACAGCAAGGACAGAAACAGGATTTTAACCAAACCCAACTATTTAGTTCATTAATCCTTATGCCTTAGGCCTATAGACTAAATGAAATTGTAGAGAAAATCCACAAGATCATTACACTCATCACAAAGATCCAAATCAATCATGAACATAATAACAAACCAAACCAAGCATCAAAGTTTCACACTCCAAGCATTGACTCAACTTGCGGTACTATCGTTCTCTTCCTACTAAGGGTAAAGGTCCTATAACTCCTATTTCAAAGACGCTAGAAGGTGATGAGAAAAAGTTCTAGTAGCATATCAAACAAGGAGTGAGGATGAGAAAAAGTTTTTTTAAAATAAGCAACAAGGTGAAGATGAATAGGATATAGTGTAGAAGAAAATATCAAGGTTTATAGAGCAAGGATTTTGTAGCAATTTCAAACCTTAATACGGCCAATTTCTAACTAGGCTTGCTTCTGACAGTCAACAAAGCTTTGATACCAATTTGTCACACCCATATTTTAAGAACAAAATAGGATGCATAAAAGACTCATATGTGCCCCAGGAATAGTCGCACACATAAGTAGACAAATCTCAAATGTACCATTGCAGTGTTTATTACATAGCGGAACGTAATAAATCAGATAGTCTTACACATAAACTTCACACAGGGACACTGTTGACTGGTTGACTCCAAACCTAGTACTCATAACGGTAGTCCTCATTCCAAGCATCATCATTATCATAACCTGGGGTCTTGGGAAATTGCAAGAGTGAGCACATATCGTACTCAACAAGTATAACCAGGGGTTCATGAGGCTCAAATAGCTGACACTGGTTTGACTGCATTTAGCTTTTAATAGTGGATAACATGTTTAATCATTAGATAGCAAATATCAAGGTAGCATAAGTCATCCCATAACCACATGATCAATGTATACAAGAATTAAGAATAACACATATAAACAACATAATAAACCATCATTTATCATCATTAATCATGTTCATCAGTGTCCATCTATTCCGACAGTTTTCCGGGCCGCCCGTATCCGTGGACACGGCTAGTATACCAGATTTAACACTCTGCAGAGGTTGTACATCTTTACCCATGAGTCATGATTTACCCTTTCGCCCGAGGTAGCTAGTCTCTTAACCCCCTTCCTAGGGAGCTCGGCAGGGATCACTATGAAGCCTTTCAAAAGTTCGTCTAACATGTCAGGGCCGCAAGGTTTCCTTCACGAGCAGATATAGATACCCCCCTTCCGAATGGCACAATGACGCGCAGCCTATACACATAGGGACAGGGGCTCGCACTATACCCGTGTCGGTTCAGCGCCTCTAGCGCCCTTTCGGGTAACCGCTAACAAGTTAGAAAAGTTCTTCATACTGAGCTAAAGCCAGAGCCATATAGCTCTCATGGTTGTACGAGTTGTCCCAGCTTTTGCCAAGGGATAAGTCCTTATGGAGGGTCAAGATCAATCCCGCAAAAGCCAGAGTTCTTTCCACCCTTTATATTCAAGTTGCTAGAAAGCTTATTTTATTGTTTATTGTATATTCAAATATTCATGTTACAAGATCATGGATTAATAATCAAGCACTAGCAAGAACTACCCAAATGCATATCCAAATAGGTAACAAGGAATTCAGAATAACAATCATCTATGATTTTGCTAAGGTCATCAAGGTGGACACATGTATATGATAAATGCTATATTAATTGTGTATAGGTAACAAGGATAGTCCCAGTTATACTTGCCTTGATCAAAGCTCTCCTGAGCCTGCTGGTCTTCAAAGGCTTGATCTTGCTCACCAACGTACGGCTCACCGTCTATTCCCAAACATCAATCAACAACACGCAATCCAATGGAGACAATCATACACAAAGCAAACAAGATATAATTAGAACATTACACCAAACAGTGGTAAAACAAAGATAAAAGTTTATCAAAATGTTCTTCATAGCGCTACGATCACATAAACGTAAAGTTCACGAAAATCGGAATTAAAACGGAGAAGTTATGAATTTTCCAAGATTTCCTATAGATAAATAATTAATTAAATATTACTGCGAAAATAAAAAGTTTCAAAACAGTGAATAAATACTTCTAACACGTAGAGCTCGCAAAGCGGGTTAATTCCTGGAAAAGTCCAGGGACTCTTTAGCAAAAGTTACCCTGAAGGGGTAACTTCTAATCCTGAGCGTCGATCGTGATTTGGACGGCTTGGAGGACTTGGGGAAGAATCCGGCCTGCCGGCGGCGAGCCCTCCACGGCGGACACCATGGCCGGCGCCCGAGCTTCGCCGGAGCTCCTTGATCTCGCGTTTCTGAGTGTCTCTGGATGAAAGAAAACTGCCAGGGGAGAGAGGAGCTTACTCCGAAGCCGCGCAGAGGGTTTTCTCGGGCTCGAAAGGGATGGAGGAGGTCGGGTCGCGGCGGCGGCTTCGTTTATGTTTCGGCGAGATCCAACACGGCGACGGGGAGCTGCGAGGTTGGCTACCAACGTGCGTAGATGGAAGAGAGGGTCGCAGGGGGTTCTCCAAGGGCTAAAAAGGCTCGGAAAACGTTTTTGGCAAGGAAAATCGCGGGTGGGGCGGATTCGTCACTCCCCCGATGGAAATCCTTGCTGCTCGCGAACGGAAGGTTGAAGGGGGCGCTGCTGACAGGTGGGACCAGCTTGCCAGCCAGAGAGAGAGGGAAGGGCGCGCGGTTGGGGCGAGCTGGGCCGCTCGCGACCTGGGCCGGGGAAGGGGATTGGGCCGCGCGCGGGGGGTGGGGGTGACTGGGTGCGGGGCTGGCTGGGCCTCGGCCTGGTTTTCCCAGGGGCTTCTCCCCTTTCTCTTTTTTTTCTATTTTATTTTTCTTTTCTGTTTTCTTTTCCATTTTATTTTCCAAAGCCTTTTCTAAATAGGATTTTAAATGCAAATAAATTCAAGCCAGAGGCAAACAATACAAAATAAAACATTCTTCAGCATGAATGCATAAACAAGTTTCTAATCTTATGATAAATTTTAATTTTGACCAAAAAATATTTAATTGCTAAATTTAAATGCGCACAAAAATACTTAATTAAATGAAATAAATCCCTATTTATTTAAAACAGATTTTTGGGTGATACAAGAAATCACTCAAAGTGGGTATATATCCACGGATTGGCAGGTACGCGTATCCCCTCTCTATCTAAAGTGAAAGGGCGGAGAAAGAATAAAAAGTAGAAAAGTGTTTCTGATGCAAATATATAAGAGAAGAAGAATATATAAACATGGTTAGGATAATTTAATGTATAGATTTCTGATGTAAAATATTGTCTTCTATATTTTAGGAGTGAATTATTAAAATATATTGGAGATGATCTTATTTATTCCTTCCAACACTTTTTGACGAGTAAAAAAACTCTATGGTTTTGAAAAGAAATTCTTGGAAACTCTTGGAGATGTTCAAAGCATTCTAAATAACAACTTTTGGAAAAGTACGGCACTTTTTTTAGTCAACACCCGTTAAGGCACGTCCTAACTGTCATTTTCCCGGATAACTGGCCCTTCAGTACGGTTAGGTTTTTTCTTGCATGCTTCATGTGTCATCATCAAATGGATAGTGCTTCTCAGGTACTTGCAGAATCTGACATGATAATGGTGACACTTGAGAGTCAGGCATACCTTCCGAAGCCGACAGAAAACCTAACCGAAGGGCCAATTATCTCGGGGACCTATTTATCTATGGCAGATAAACAATGATTGCACATGAAAATTAAGGACTTCTCAAGGCAGTCAAAGAACTACCTAATTCGGTATGTGATGACTGATGAAGGCGCTGTCATCGTGCACATTAGCCTGTATCTTATCCCCTGAATAGAAATAGCAATGTGGTCGCCATTGTCCAGTGTTTCATGAAGAAAAATTAATAGTCTCGGTTGGTGTGTTGTGGTGACAATTGTTTGCAAGTACATATAGGCGCATTTACCGAACCTGATCAGTGCACGTTAGGGTAGTTACTATTTAATTATATATGTACCAGATTATCTTTAGGAAAATGTCGCCTTTTACGTTTGCACTGTCACTCATGCTCAAATTAGGTTGGTATATTCTGTTAGCGTTCACCAGATTAAAGATCGATAGGCCCATTCCAAACAAAGTTGCTTTTCAATAACAATCAATGGGTATAATGTACTGCAATCATATGGAATTTCAAAACTCCTGATATGCCGAGTTGGGCCAGCGGAGCAAAGCTGTAGACTGCTAGGGTCCGGTGCAAAGTACAAATGGGAACGATAATCTGCAAGAGAATTTAGGGTACGTTTAGTTGGGCTTTTGAGGCTATTTTTGTTTTCCAAAGCTAAAATCCCAACAAAGGGGTTGCTTTTTTCAGTTTTTGTGTAGTATATTTTTAAAGTACCTTAGAGCATCTCCAACATATCTTCATATTTTGTTTTCAAAATATAGTGTTTGCCAACTCCTAAATTAATATGAGAAGGAAGAAAAGAAGTCATCTCTAAGCGTTTCTTATATTTCTATCCTAAAAGTTTATTTCTTGGCACTTTTTCCTATGACCCGGTCTCATGTTTTGTATCAAGAACCCTAAATTTGTTTCTGTATGCGTTTATATGCTCTTTCATCTGATCTTTCTCTCTTGTGTTTTTCTCACCTAGAACCTTGTCTTTTTTCCTGTTTACTAAACGGGCCGGGAAACTCTGGATGCGCGCTCCTTGGCCGCGCACATATATGCGCGTTTTGGATAACAAGGTTGGAAAAGATAGGGAGGGAAGATGCCAAAGTATTGGAGAGAGTTTTTTCTTATTTTGCTAAAAAAATTTAGAATGAGAAAGGCGGATAGCAAACTGTTGGAGATGCTCTTATATCTTATTTTGGCTTTTGACTTTGTGCTTTTTGAAATTAGTGGAATAAAAACCCTTTTGTGGTTGCTTCAAGAGAGATAAAGATAGGAGGTATATTTTATACTTGTTTCAATCAAACAGCCTCAGCTCTTTGCACAGCTCACACATCCCACAACAACTTTTCCTCGATAGCCACAACTCAACCAAACACACATTTAATTTGGACGCATGCTTCCGCCCTAAGCTACGCCAGAGGCTGGAGTTATATTTTAAAAGCCCAAATAGCTAACACACATTGCATATCACCAATGGAGGTGTAGTGTATAGTCTCAATGCTAGTGTAGCTGAAACCTAGCTAGAGCTACAAAGAAGCCTAGAGCTCTCCCTTGACTACGAAGAAACCTAGAGAAAACCTCAATTCTGTATGCCCCATGCCCTAGGAGATATAAGGGCGGGCATGGGCACCCCTAGATGGATAGGGTACAACATACATGAACTTCCCCCTTCGCTCTAAACTTGGCCACATCACTCTAATCTCAGCCGGAACCCTAGATCCGAGCAAGCATCACACCTCTCTCTCTATCTATCTCTCTATCTCCCTCATTCTATTATAAGAACTTATTTTGAGCATTCTAACATGGAGAACTCTTAGCTGGATGAAGGGATTTAAGGACCAAACTGGGATAAACTCTTTTCATATCTTGGTGTTAACCACTGAAGTCCCACACATCAACCACTCATTACTAATGACAGTTACGAATCCACAACAAATAGAAATTACACTGCATTGTGGCGCAACTTCTTCTTCTTCAACACCTCCTCGACCATCACCTCTATAACTATCACCTCCCATGCCATCATCCATCATGATAATATTGGCATTGTAGAAATCTTCTTCTTCTTCATATGTGTTCCCTATGTGCAATGCCTTCTCGGTTGCTTTGCTTTGGTACATCTCTCTTCGCGATGGTCACAAATCATGTAGTTCTCCATGAAACCTCACCTGACCAAGTGTGATCTTATTGATGGGGACGGGGTTCCTGATCTTCCACCAGGTGAAGATAACTCTTGTTTTGGTTGGACTATGACGCACCAA
Source organism: Sorghum bicolor (assembly GCF_000003195.3). Taxonomy (NCBI): domain Eukaryota; kingdom Viridiplantae; phylum Streptophyta; class Magnoliopsida; order Poales; family Poaceae; genus Sorghum; species Sorghum bicolor. The sequence goes on along the minus strand of NC_012873.2, from coordinate 10,732,301 downwards.
TCTAACTTTGGATCAAAAGACCCAAACTCTACAATCTTGTTATGAACCTTATCACAATCTGGTTGACCTCATCGAGAAGGCTAATCCCTTCCTATTGAATGAAGAAGACAAGCAATGACTCAAAAGAATGCAACTCAACTACATATGCATGACTAAGTACTCGAAGTTGGTGTTCACAACCAATGATAATGACTATTCAACCATAGACTGATCTAAAGCAAAACTCAAACCCGAACTTGGGTGATGGCTACTGAATATATAGTCTAGGGGCCAGCAAAGGACCCCTATTCATGCCCCTAAGGAGTCCTAGCATGTTACATGGCCCAATGGCCCAAAAAGACAATGATCTCGCACCTTGACATAGATTCTAGACATCCACTTGCTTCAATGGTTCCCATTGATTCTAGAGTAACTTTGATGTGGCACTAGTGCCATTAGTTAGATTATCAAATTATTTTCATCCATGCATGGTTCATCAAAAATAGAATCAGTATGCAACTTGGATGTTTATTTTTATCGTTGGCTCCTCCTAGAGTTTGAGATGGATGATCTTGACACGGATTGGGCCTCCAACATGGCTTGGGCACCCTTGCTGGCCTCCTAAGGAGGTGGGAAAGGGGGAGAACGTCCTTGGTCATATTTAAAGTATTCTCCACATGGTTGTGGTGTGCTCACACTTGGACCAGGGTCCCAAGGGTGATTAACAGGTTCGTGATGATGTCGTAGTAACCAGCAGAAACAATGGTAGCATGTCTTGATGATTTGGAGATCTTGCTAATGTGATATTGTTGTTAGATCAGATCCATTTGAGTATCAAGTATTCATGGACCTCAATTGAACTCTGATAGGAAGAGTTATAACATTCACAATAGAGTACTGTTAGGCTACCAATAAACCAAATGTTAAGCTTCGATGAGCTTGCTCCCTAACATTGGTCATGTACATAGTGTAGGCATGCTCCATTTGTTGTAGAGACCATTGAAAGTGTCTTCTCCATGTGTACATCATCATGATCTTTATTCATAAACACAGAAGGTACCGATGTTAGGTAGGAACAAATTCATATTAATATTGTTATGCAAGTATAGGAATGAGTTCACCTTATTTTTATCTTTAATGAGCATGAGCATATCCGTAGGTGCCATGTCCTCATCACTAATCATATTTGAATCTTGGCAGTTGCACCTGTGGGTGCAACATTAGACCTGAGGGTGTCTTCGGGTTGAGGCCCACGATGTTGTTTAGTTAGTTGTAGTTGACCCAAGGGTGTCTTTGGGTCGGGGCCCGTGATGCTGTTGAGTTAGTTGTGGTTGTCATATTTCATCGACGGGGACCCACAGGGCTCGAAACATATGTTTTTCTATCCCCTGCTACAGTAGAGGTCTAGAAGTAATATTTGGTGCAAGCCTATGCAAAACTTAGGATGATTTGTATGGATGATGTTGTTTACATAGTATATACTAGACTTTGTTGTGAACTTTCGATTCATTGGTGATGATAAATTGATATTATGTGTTATATGCTCTCTAATTTTATTAATCTTTTTGTTATATGTTAGCTTCTCATTAGCACACCCATAGGTGACCTGAGATCCATGGGCGGGTGTGGGTGTGACACTGCACCGTGGGTGGGGGTGTGACATTGCACCTGTGGATCTCATTTAAGGTGGGCATAGCCAAATATTGTTGTCATTGTCATGGGTACATTTTTACTCCACCCACACCTTACCCAACTTGTTGCCATCCCTAGTCATAGCAAGAACAATATATATCCTTTGTCTTCTTAAGCAAGATGTGGCTTTTAGCAGCTTTAATAAATTTATTTAGGTCTTGGATATAATTAAGAGACTTCATGCCTTCGTTTTGTGTACATTCATGACCATCTATGTTGTTTAATGAGATTGCTTCAAGATATTATTCATATAAACAAGTGAAAGAATGAACTAGAATTTTGCCATAAATTGGTCTAGATCTACATCTAGAATCTTCTATATTCATGGAGAAAGAAAAATATTGGCAAAGTAACTAGAGATTGATATGAGCCACTATATATAGACATACTCTCTCCGTCCCAAAATAAATTTGACCAAATTTATTGAAAAGAATATCAATACTTATAACACCAAAAATCACAGGAACAGGAAGCATACATAGCTCATATGTGGGCACTGAGCCCCGCTGGTGTGGGATCCTCCTCATGCACTCCACCACAGGTCCTCGCCGGTCCTGAAGTCAGTCTCCACCCACGGGACGAAGAGGACCTTGCCGTCGTCGACGTCAGCGTGAACCAGGTCCAGCGATTGTTTACACACAAAACAACAATAATGCAAAGTAGATCAGTTGGTTGAAGCCCAACAATCATCATCAATTAAGGAATGGAAGATCATCTTGTTGGAATGATCTCCCACCGACCTTGACCTACGCCCTGATCGGGGGGACTGGTCGACCAGCCCACGAATTTGAGAATTCGGAGACTGTACCGACCACCGAGCGTTATATGCTCGGGGACTGGTCGATTAGTCTATTCAATTGCAGACGAGCATGATATGCTCGGGGACTGGAAAATTCAATTTTTTAGACCTTGCTACAAGACTCATACTTCGCCTTCCAGCAAGCTCAGGGACTACATCGGTACGATGCATCTGGCGATGCATCTCAGTTTTAGAATTTCTATGATTTTCTTTTTAGACCCTGGCACCACGTGCCTACGTCACCTACTACAAGGCTCAGGGACTAAGTGGGCACACTTCACCTTGCGGTGAATATGCTTGCTTTTTTGAGGTCTATACTTTTTAGAAAAGTAAAGTGGGCACACTTCACCAGGAAAAAAATCTTTTTTAATTAAGAGCACCATGCATTCTTCGAACAACCTGCTTCTTCGATGTCAATGTTGATCAACTGTCTTTTGAGTTGGTCAAAATACCGTTGCAACTGTTTGGGCGACTTTCGTACTTATTGAAGACGTCAAGCCTCACTGATCGAAGAAGCTCAAGACGGCGTGTTACATCACAATACATGGTGCTCGGGGACTAGCTGTGGGGGTATAAACCCCTATACCCTCATGGGCCTATATGGGCCGCACCATCAGAGGTGGCTCGGCCCACAGGATGAAGACGTGCGGCGCACGACTGGTCGGCGTGCACCGCAAGGCTACAAGATATTGTACCAAATAGGATACTTTGCTTGTAACTCTGTCCCTTCAGGATATATAAGGAGGGGCAGGGGTCCCCTAGAGGACAGATCATACACATCATTATCTCAAATCAATACAACCAGACACAGGACGTAGGTATTACGCCCACACGGCGGCCGAACCTGGATAAAAACCTTGTCTGTGTCTTGCGTCACCATCGAGTTCGTAGCTTGCGCACCGTCTACCGATAAACTACTACCGTGGGTATACCCCAAGGTAGACTGCCGACTAGCTTTCGTCGACAGGGGCGCAAGCTACGATGGCTGGAGGGCCCCTGTCACACTGCGCTATAAATATAGGTGGGGGCCGCCGACTCTCAGTACGAGGTTCACCGTGAGCCGCACTCCCCACTGAAACCCTAATCCCGATCTAAGTAGGGGCGCAGCCAGTGACGGGAAGCCCTCTACGCCGTCACTGCACTGCACCACCATTTCCTCCCCGCCGGTCGCCACTGCACCACCAAGACTTCATCGACCATCGCTGCCTAGCGCAGATCCATCACAGAAGACATGGCGGCCTCCGATCCTCCACTGCGCCTGCTCCCATCTCCTCCGATGGTATGAACCCAGTACTCTCCCTTTCCTAGATCTCATAGATCTACTACTGCGTCACTTGTTTATCCACAATAGAGAATTTTCCCCACTGGTTCTACCCTAAGTCGATCCTAAATTTTAACATTGGTATCGAATGCCTACTCTAGGAGTAGATATAGAGTTTTGGGGAAGAAGAAAGGATAGATCCACTTTGGATCTATCAAACCCAGTAGAGAAAAGTTTATCCGATTTTGAATTGGATAAAGAAAGGATACACAGTCAAACCCTAACCCTAGAATCCCAACTCTGCATACTTACCACGCGAGATCTGCCAAAAGGGAGCCACCCATGGGACCACTCGACGGCACCGCGCGCGGACGCACGCGTGCGCCGTCGAGGGGTGCCTTGGTGGCGCCACCAGCTGCTGCGTGCCATGCTGCTCACTGTTGGGCGTGGCAAAGGAGAAGGGAAGGGGTAAAGAGAGAAAAGGAAGGGGAGTGGCCGGGTCCGCCCAGCGGCGGCCCTCTCACCGGTGGCCTCCATGGCCGTCGTCGCGCCGGCTGCTGCCCCTGGGCGGCGCCGTGTAGAAGAGAGAAAGGAGGTAGGGAAATGGATTAGGGTTTGAGGGAAAATCGGCCGGCCCTAGTTTTATCCTACCAAAAATGAAGGGCGACCTTTGGATCTAAACCAACGGCACGCATCGATTGGGCCAACATATGGCCCAGGCGGGGAACGGCTTTGCTGGCCCAGGCCCACGGTGCAGCCTGGGTGGCGAGTCGGGCGCGGCGCGGGCGCTTGCTGCGCCAAATCGCGAAGCTGGGCCAAAAGAAAGCTAAAAAAAGACCCCGCGCGCACGCAGCTGGGCCGCTGCGCTCGAGTTGGCTGCTAGGCCGTGCGGGTCGTGCGCGTGCGCCAGCGGGCTGCGGGTCACCGCGCAGGCCGCGCGTGGGGACAGGCCAAAATTGGCCGAACTGCACCGTTTACATAAGTTTTTCTTTTTTCTTTTTTCTAGAAGCTATTATTGATGCTTTTTTTATTATTTTTTTGATAGTTATAATCCTTTTCTCTGTATATTTTTTGTCCAAAGATAATTATATCCATAGAACAGTAAGGTTTTTGTATAGTTTCTGGAAAATAGAATTAAATGTTTATTAAAGTTTCCGCTGCGTACTTAAAGTTATTTATTCATTTTTCATTATTAAATTCAAACCGACAGGAGATTTTAATTTTGAAAAATGGATAAAATTACAGATTATTATAATATTGTTATTATTCTGACCAAAGTTGATTTATAGCAATATTATGATATTATTATAGTTTGTGGTCATGCATTAATTCTATTTCTACCCAAAAGTGATGTAGAATTAGTGTAAAAGGATAAAATTGGATAAATTTATATATTATTATAATATTGTTATTATTGTGACCAAAGTTGATTAATAGCAATATTATAATGTTATTATGGCTTTGATATGCATTAATTATATTTCAGCCCAAAGGTGTTGTAGAATTAATGTAAAAGGATTAATTGTATGTTTTACTTTTGACCATAGTTGGAACTAAATCATGCAATTATTGTATTATGTTCTCACTTAATTTGAATGTGTTTCAGAAGTCTCCTTGATGGCATATATCAAAGATATTCCAGCCCTCAAAGGAGACAGCTACACATAATGGAAGAAATAGATTGACCTGGCCTTCATCTTGGCTGAGGTCGACTGGGTCATCTCCACACCGTTTCCCACTGAGCTAGTGGAACGGGTGAGGGGAGCTGAAGAGACTGATGTTGCATGGGCAATAAGAGAAGGAAAGTATGTAAGTGACAGAATGATCTTTGACCTTCAAAAGAGACAGTGGGCCACTGCCAACAAGAAATGTCTGGCAGTGGTAAAGAACACAATTGATCCTACTATAGTGGGGTCAATTGGAGAGTGTGACACTATTGCAGAGTACCTTGAGAAAGTAAAAGGTCAGTTTCATGGCTCTTCAAAGATATATATGCTACTCAGCTGATTAAGCAGCTGATGACAGAAAGGTACTCTGGCCTGGCAATGGCAATGGCATTAGAGAACACATATCAAAGATGAACCATCTAAACAACAAGCTTAAACCAATGGCCCCAGCAGAAAAAGGCACAACCTCCTCCAGGGAACAAAGATCTGTGTCACTACTGCCACAAAAAGGGGCATTTCAAGCAAGATTGCCCTAAATTCTTAAAGATGATAATGGAAAAGAATGGTGAGAACATTATTACTTTTGTAAATGAATATCTTTATGTACAATATGCAAAATCTACTTGGTGGATTGACTCAGGGGCAACTGTTCATGTTGCAAGTTCTTTACAGGGATTCCGTTCGACGCGGACTACGCAAAGAAAAGAAAGACAAATTAAAGTAGCAAATGGAGTCCAGGTGGACGTGGAAGCTGTTGGCGATGTTTCTTTAAAACTTGCTAATAGTTTTATCCTTTTGCTTAGAGATGTTCTTTATGTTTCTTCTTTACAGAGAAACTTAATTAGTGTGTCTTGTTTGGACAATGATGGTTATGGCTGCCATTTTGGAAATGGCAAGTGTGAGATTTTCTGTAATAATGATAGTGTTGGTATTGCTTTTTTAAAGCAAGATCTTTATTTGTTATCACTTCGTGAATGTGTTAATTCCGTATGTGATGTGATTGATAATGTATCCTCGTCTGCGGTTTCCAATAGAAAAAGAAAGAGAACTCAAGATGCCTCGTCGAAATCATGGCACTGTCGTTTAGGCCATATTTTGAGGGGGGAGAATAGAAAGACTAGTGAAGAATAACATTCTTCCTCCATTAGAGTTCTCAGATTTAGAGCAATGTAGAGAATGCATTAAAGGAAAGTACATAAAGAAAATTAAAAAGGATGCTAAAAGAAGCACAGGAATACTACAAATAATTCATACAGACATTTGTGGTCCTTTTCCTATGAAAAGCGTGGATGGCTATGATTCATTTATAACATTCACAGATGATTACTCCCGCTATGGCTATATTTATCCAACTAAAGAAAGAACAGAAGCATTGGATAAATTTAAAATATTTAAGGCTGAAGTTGAAAATCAGCATAATTTAAAGATAAAGATAGTCCGATCCGACCGTGGGGAGAGTACTACGGTCGGCACACCCCATATGGCCAAATTTCTGGACCTTTTACAAGGCTTTTACAGAAAAATGGTATAGTAGCCCAGTATTCCACACCGGGCGAACCTCAGTAGAATGGAGTAGCTGAAAGATGCAACCGTCGTCCCCTAATGGATATGGTGCGTAGCATGACGAGTTATTCCATCTTACCAAAGAGTTTTTGGATGGAGGCTCTAAAAACCACCATTTATATTCTCAATAGAGTACCAAGTAAGTCGGTGCCCAAAACACCATATGAGATGAGGACAGGAAGAGTGCCCTCACTAAATCACTTGTGTGTCTGGGGGAGTCCTACTAAGGCTAAAGTATTTAACCCAAATATTGGAAAACTAGATCCCAAAACAGTGAGTTGTCATTTTATTGGCTACATTGAAAGGTCAAAAGGTTATCATTTCTACTGCCTAGATAGATACACAAAGTTTGTAGAAACGAGGCATGGAGTTTTCTTAGAGAATGAAATGATCAGGGGGAGCATGGTAGCTCGAAAAATTGATCTTGAAGAGAAGCGGGTATGTGTACGCACTCCGATGATTCAGGATCCATTTTTTGAATTACCTGTTCTTGTTGCACCAACAGTGCCTACCACTGTAGTGCCAACACCTGTTGTTAGTTCTCCTGTGGCAACAATGGATGAACATGAGGAACCTGTCCTTCAGGATCCCGTGCAACCACCACCTGTTGCCCACGAGGAAGAACAACAACAGCCCCAAGAGGCACCCACAAATGACTCTTAGGAGATCTCAAAGAGTTAGAAGATCAGCCATTCTGGATGATTATGAGGTGTATAACATAGAAGAAGCTCAAATGGAGGGTGATCCCACCTCATTTGAAGAAGCTATGAAAAGCAATCATTCATCAAAGTGGCTTAAAGCCATGGAAGATGAAATGGAATCAATGAGTACCAATGAAGTTTGGGACTTAGAACCTATTCCTAAAGGAGCCAAAACAGTAGGCTGTAAATGGGTCTACAAGACTAAATATGACTCTCAAGGGAATATTGAAAGGCATAAAGCGCGACTTGTGGCGAAACATTTCACACAAAGGGAGGGAATTGATTACAATGAGACATTTTCTCCAGTCTCATTTAAAGATTCCTTCAGAATCATAATGGCTTTAGTAGCACATTATGATATAGAGTTGCATCAGATGGACGTAAAGACGGCATTCCTAAATGGGGATTTAGAGGAAAATGTTTACATGGCACAACCGAAAGGTTTTGTCATGGAAGGCCAAGAACAGATGGGATGTCGCTTAAAGAAATCAATCTATGGGTTGAAGCAAGCTTCAAGACAGTGATACTTGAAGTTTGACAAACCATAAAGCATTTTGGGTTTAAATAAAACATTGAGGGCAATTGTGTATATTCAAAGTTTAAGAATGGAAAGTTTATCTTCCTAATCTTGTATGTGGATGATATCTTACTTGCTAGTAGTGATATCAGTCTACTACTGGAGACAAAGAAGTTTTTGTCCTCAAAGTTTGACATGAAAGATCTTGGTGAAGCTTCTTTTGTTCTGGGCATAGAAATTCACCGAGATAGAGAAAAGGGCGTACTAGGACTGTCACAAAAGACATATATAGAAAAGATTCTAAAGAAGTATAATATGCACAAATGTAGTGCATCACCTGCACCCATTGTCAAGGACGATAGATATGGGGATTTTCAATGCCCTAGGAACCAATACGAGCTCGATCAAATGAAAGTGGTTCCATATGCTTCTGCTGTCGGAAGCTTACAGTATGCTCAAATCTGTACGCACCCTGACTTAGCGTTTGTTATCGGGTTACTTGGCAGATTTCAAAGCAATCTAGGACAGGAACACTGGAAATTAGTAAAGAAAGTCTTGCGTTATTTGCAAGGCACAAAAGGCCTCATGCTGACGTATAGAAGGTCAGAATCCTTGCACATAGAAGGGTACTCGGATTCTGATTATGCGGGAGATGATAGAAAATCCACGTCTGGATATGTCTTCACTCTCGCAGGGAGAGCTATTTCATGGAAAAGTTCAAAACAAACCGTCACTACATGATCCACAATGTATGCCGAGTTTGTAGCATATTATGAGGCAACGGGGCAGGTGAACTGGTTAAAGAAGTTCCTACCCGTTTTAAAGGTGGTCGACAGCATAAATAAACCACTAAAATTATACTGCGATAATAATCCAGCAGTACAGTATGCTTACAACAATAGGTCAAGTGGTGCTGCCAAACACATTGACATAAAGTATTATGTTGTGAAGGATAAAGTTCGGGATCAAAACATAAGTCTTGAGCACATAAGGACTAAAAAGATGCTCGCAGATCCACTTACAAAAGGCTTACCACCCAATGTGTTCAGAGAACACGTAGCCGGCATGGGTTTAAGAGAAAGCCTATGATTCCTGACCTATAAATGGCCCAAAGTTAAAGTTAAGATCAGAGACCTGCACTGTAGCTGTCAAATCTATCGGCTATAGACTGTAACGATGAAGCATGCTCTGTGCACTCATCTGTGATGGAACGAGTAAAAAGTAAAGTGTTTAAAGTCAAAGTTTAAAGGTTAAAGAAAGGTTGAGATCAAGGGAGAGAATGTTGGAATGATCTCCCACCGATTAGGCCCAAAGGCCTAATCGGGCCTTGACCTGCGCCCTGATCGGGGGCGCCTAGCCCATCTATAGCTGGACGGCCCCTGTCACATTGCGCTATAAATATAGATGGGGGCCATCGGCTCTCACTACGAGGTTCACCGTGAGCCGCACTCCCCACCGAAACCCTAATCCCGATCTGAGTAGGGGCGCAGCTAGTGACGGGAAGCCCTCTGCGCCGCCACTGCACTACACCACCATTTCCTCTCCGTCGGTCGCCACTGCACCACCGAGACTTCATCGACCGTCGCTGCCTAGCGCAGATCCATCACCGAAGACATGGCGGCCTCCGGATCCGGATCCTCCACCGCGCCTGCTCCCACCTCCTCCGATGGTATGAACCCAGTACTCTCCTTTTCCTAGATCTCATAGAACTACTACTGCGTCACTTGTTTATCCACAATAGAGAATTTTTCCCCACTGGTTCTACCCTAAGTCGATCCTAAATTTTAACACATCTAGTTAGAGAATTGTGCGTTTGTTACTAGAGGCGCCGGTCCATGGATCGGACCACCCTGCCCTGGTTGTTGTACTGGGATCCATGGCAGGGGCAGATCCGTAGATGAACTTGTTCTTGGCTCCGTTCCACGGCTCGACACAACGCAGCTGAGGTGAGTGCACACGACGTTGATCTGATCCCGTAGGTGGCCAGCGTCTTGTACAGCTCCCCCACCAGGTACGTGGACGTGGGGTCACCCTACTTCGCGTGCCTCGCGGCGGCGCACACAAACACGCCGGCCAGCCGTGAGCATCAACACAACACAATAGCGGGCATGCCTGCCTGTGCCACTGCCAGCAGGTGACGAGTGACGACGACGATGGCTGGATGGCGGTGGGCGTTCTCGGAGCTGCGTGCAAAATCAACGGGCCGCGGGTACTATTCCATAGTTGCTGGCCGGCGACGGGCCTGCGACTGCGAGCACCACATGTTCGAGGCTGTGTGCTCTGCTTCTGGCGCGGCGTGTATCGGTATTCATTCAGTGGGTGGGCAAGGGGTAAATCGGGTTCATCATCATCAGCGACTCACCATGGTTAAGGCCTTGTTTGGTTTACAGAGTTAAACTTAACTCCCATGATATCGAATGTTTGGACACATGCATGGAGTACTAAATATAAATCATTTACCAAACTAAAAACACAGTTAGAGAGTAATTTGCGAGACGAATCTTTTAAGCCTAATTACTCTATAATTAGATAATAATTGTCAAATAAAATAAAAATGTTACGGTACCTGTTAAACTTTAATATCTCCAACCAAACACCCTCTAACTAAATCTACGACTCAATTTATTTTCTATCTCTATCTATCTATCTATCCTATCTACCAATCCCCTCACAAAATTTATTGACAATTTTTTTCCGATCGAGCCTGCTCTTTGGAAACAATGGCGGCTGAGGTTTTTACTTTTTGGTGGCTGCTGGCGCCTCCTTCCTTTGGAGTGTGATTGACAACGAACTAGGTACCTTCCGCTCCATCACCAAAGTAGAAGCCACACAGTAGGGTCACTGCTTCCTTTTGGAAAGATCGTTGGCTTCCTGATATGGCTTCAATTGTCATCTCACACCGGTTGTTTTTCTCCTAGACTGTCTGACTTGACGTCTCAGTAGTGAAGTTTTCCAGAGCAGGTTTGATTTGTACTTTTTTTAGTGGAGGTTTGATTTGTACTTACGTAGTATACTCGGCTACTGGTGTTGCTCGCTTGGAGCATGCAGTTCTCCTACTTTCTCGTTCCCCTCGACGGCTCTAGTGACCTCAGGCTGTTGCTGCTCACCGGTAAGCGTTTCAAGACAAGAGACGCGGACACTGCTCTTGCTCCAAGCTTAGGAGAGATAGATCCCTAGAACAAAATGTTTTGGGAGTCATTATTCCCAAACACAGTTAAAAAATTCTCCTATTGTACTTCAAGGATAGATTGAGCACCTGCTAACCTCTTCTACAAGAACGTTCTTGATGACGACAAGTTTCATAGGTGCAAGAACAACATCGAAGACAAGCATCACATGTTCTTTGAGGCCAGTCTCAATGCATAGTTTCATGACACAGTTACCAAGACTATAAACTAGGTAATCGAGCCACAAGAGTTTCATGGGGATGAAACTCCTCTCTTATCTGATGAAACTCTTTCAGTTAATGACCCTGCCAAGTCAGCAATTTTGCTTATGTGTGTATGACACTTCCATGAAACATGCATTGAGACTGGCCTGAGTGCAATTCCATCTCCACACTCTGGCCCTCGCTGCGGCTTCTCACAGTTGGAACGATTACCGATGATGAAATCTAGACCCCCTCCATCATCACCCACACCCTTAACACCAGGCTATCGCCCTCTATCATGCTTACCATTCTCTAGGGCCTATTGGGTGCAAGAAACGACGCCAACACTCCTTGATAGTCTGAATCATCAAGTCCAAAGTGATTTTGGCCCTCTATGTTTTTTCCAAAGCACATAAGATTTTTTATAGAGCTGCTCTAGATTTTTTAGGGAATTGTTCCATGCAACTCCACTCTAGGGAAAAAAGTGAATTTGTGAGTTCTATGTTTTTTTTAGAATCATTTGTGAGTTCTATGTGGATTTTGGCCCCTCCAGTTCGACAAGAAACCCGTGCACATCTGGTCCGGCCCGTCTTAGCCCATCCACCACCTGTTTTGTACAAAGCATTTATTTTAAGGCTGCGATCTTGTCGTGGAAACAACTAGGACCTATTTCTACAGAATTGGAGGCCCATATGTGCCTATCGTTTCTCCGTGGGTTTGTAGACGGCTTGTGTGAACAAAAAAATTTAACCTTGACCGATAAGCTGTTTTTTTGCTATATTTGTATAGTTTCCAAATTCCAATATTTTTGTTTGACCAACGAAGTTTTGACGCTCTAGCAGGGGCCTCTACCCAAATCTGACTAAAAAACGTACATCATGCACTAAATAAAAAGGATTGAAAATTTGTTTGACAAAATGGGAAAGAAAACAATCAAGGGAATTCAGATTGTAAACCGTTTTCAGGATTTCTTCTGCATTTTGCACAGACATTGGCGTTGTTTAGTTCACTCCAAAAACCAAAAACTTTTCAAAATTTCTCGTCACATCGAATCTTACAGCACATCCATATAACATTAAATATAGATGAAAACAAAAAACTAATTACAGAATTTGCCTGTAAATCGTAAGACGAATCTTTTAAACCTAGTTACTCTATAATTAGATAATATTTGTCAAAATAAAACAAAAATACTACAATGTAAAAATCTAAATACTTTTTGATCTAAACAAGCCCTTTCACATTTCCTGCTATAGCTCCGCTAACTGACGGTTAAAATTAATTGCTAGACAACGAGTCTAGTTTGTCAGCCGCGTCACATCCAATAGGTCGGTCCATATTTGGCAGAGCTTCTTTGCATTAGCTTTTGCATGCCAATAACGTCAGTCCCAATGTATGTTTTATGAGAGTGTCATGCATATTAAATAGAGTATCACATAAGCAAAATTGCTGACTTGACAGAATCATTAAATGAAAGAGTTTCATCAGATGAGAGAGACGTTTCATCCCCATAAAACTCATATGGCTGGGTTACCTAGTTTATAGTCTTGGTAACTGTATTATGAAACTATGCATTGAGACTAGCCTAACAACTCATACACTACTATAATATAGTTGTATCATAATCTTAAATTTTAGCTCATGAGACACTCTTTCTCTCATCTTTTTTTCCTTCGTATCATAAAAAATCGTATGTGACACTGTATAAGATAGAGTATAAGACCATTGCTGTGATTTAGATGTGAAAAGGTCTTTTCTAGAAAAAAAAGGTAAAAAGGGCATAAATTCAAATAAAGTCAAGAAGAATTGCTTGCAAGGCTTGCTAGTAATTTAGATGTGGCCAGCTCGCTAGCTGAATCAAATAATATAGAAAAATAGCTTGGTATTAGAAGTTCTGCTCTCCTTTTTCCCCCCCTGAAAAAAATGTTTCTTTTTGGTCGCCCAATCTCATGTTTGTTTCCCGGTGGGGCATTTGCAGGTTCAGATCAAGAGGCATCCCCTTATATCTACAATTCTCTCTGCCACAAGGTTCAGGTGGTGTGATTTTGCATCCTACTTCACCAGAGCAATTTCACCCGTCGATGAGAATAGACAGTAGATACACTACTGCTTGCCGCTGAAAAAGGATCCAGAAATCGAGTATCCTCAAGACCCGAACAGGTGCCTCTTCAGGCTTCAGATTCAGAGAGGAGAAGCGCGTTCAAGGAACAGTTTCACACTGACTGGATCGAAAGCAGCGCAAGCAGCTCGCTCCATGCATCAATCAACTGCTCGCCGTCGCAGGCACAGCACCATGCCAAGATGTGATCGACAGAAATGAAGTACAGAGCAGTCAAGAACCAATGAACCATGCTCAATAGAATCCATTTCAGCTTTATGAATTCAACCTCGCCTGCTCTAATCCTATTCCAATTTCCAATCTATGTATGACAACAATCCATGCCTCAAGTCAACCAATAAGGAATTGGATCCGATGCGCATCCAGCAGGATATTTATGAGAAAAAATAATCAAAGAATGGTGCGCCATTTTGCCATCTCCCGTTCCCGGCGAGGCGCTATCTGAACCCCATCCTGAGAGAGTGGCTTCCCCGCTTCACGGTGACCCCGTCCGAGGCGCCAGCGCCCGGGCGCACGGTCTCCGGCAGCGTGGCGTCAGAGAGCGCCAGCATGACGGCCGTCGACGGAGGCGGGCGCGGGGCGGTGACGAAGAGCCCGGTGATGTCGCGGAGGGGCGGCCGCCGCCGCGGCGCCTTGCTGCCCTCGCCCGGTCTCTTCATCGTCTGGCGCTTGACGGCGATGCCGCGCACGGCGGACGGCGGCGGCGCGTTCTCCTTGTCGCCGCTACCGCAGCCGAGATTGAGGACGGCCATCTGGGAATTGGGATGAATGCCTCTGAGATGCGGACGGAGGTTGGCTGTCGGTGGAAGGTGGACGCGAGGAGGGAGGAGATCTGTCGCGGAGAAGGAGAGGGACGGGATGCCTGAGCCCCTGAGCAGGAGGCGGTGCTCGCTGGTTGTATTTGTAATGGGAAATGGGTCAAGGGTGGGTGGTGGAGGAAGACATGCCGCCATGGCTCTGAAATTTTGAGCTTGGAGAGAAGAGTTTTGCGAGGGAGGGAGGGAAGCCATGGACTGGATGCGGAGGGTGTGTGCTTTCCAGATTTGGTTCCCCATTCCCGGGCTAGAGCGAGAGAGAGGCTGCAAAGTTTTCTGTTTTTGGTGCGGCGGCAGGCGGCAGCTGCCTCGCGGCCTCGCGGGCGCGGCCGGACGCCGGGGAAGGTTCGAATTTTTGCTGCCCGCTCTGGGCGAGACTTCCGAGGATTTGCGCCAAATTTGGGCGCGCCGGGCTGCACGTGACTGGCTGATTGGCGCCGATGCTGATTGATGCCCCGTCGCCCGTCAGTGACATGACAAATTCTAAAACCTCGTAGTAGGCTGGGCCTCATACCCAATCATCACCTCTCTCATTCTCAAAAGAATAAAAACACACACACACATCACCTCTCTCTTCGGCGAGCAAGTACTCCTCCATGAAAAAAAATGCGTTTCTAGATCTAATATGAAATTCAACTGATTTATGCGAAATTCATATGCAATCCTAAAAGAATTCATGTGTTCCAAAGGGCCTCTAGATCTAGTATAAGTCTGTTTAAGGTTTGACTATTTAAATTTATAGAATATCAACCATACTATACACTAATTACACTAAAATAACATTTTGTTTCTTTCTTTCCCATGCTTCCTCCTCACTGTGACTGCTCGATGCCTGCCGTGCCATATGGTTGTTGTGAGCTGGCTACCACACATGGACACAAGAAACACCAGAGTATTTTTAGAACAGCCAGATCTGATGCGCTCTCTGCTTTGAACTGTAGGAAGGAGAGGAAAGAGCTGATGCACGGGTTCTCAATGGAAGTGAGATAGAGATGAAGGTGGAGGAGGTGGAGCTTAATTAATTTACCAAACACTAACAAATCCCATTGGCAAATCCCATATACACGGTGGATCCAAGTGAATCTGGTGAATCTAGATGGATGTGCAGCTGGTGGAGCTCTGCCAAACGGACCCATAGTTGAAAGATATGCAAAATTATGGTTTAGAAAAAAGAAGAGTGGAGTTTTTAAAACTCCAATGCTTTGATATATTAGGCACTATTGCGGTGGGCATGCAAGAGAGGAAGAAAAGAAAGGGAGTTGTGGCAGAGGTGAGGGATGTTAGAATATCTATTCTTAGTAAGTTGTAACTCTATTCTTAGGAAGTTGTAACGTGTTGGGATTGTCCACACGGTTGTAGATTAAACTCTAGTCATGTTGTACACCTCCCATATATAATGGAATACCGAGGAGCCATGAAGGCATCCTGTTTCTGTTATTTGCGTATCTTCCTATAAGGGAAAAACTGGGAAGATAAAGTTTTGATGTGTTAGTTTGGTCTACGAGTGGACTTTTCTAAAAATTAGGCACGAATTGGGCTGGTCAAGCCCAAGCCATATGTATTGACAGATTGCTCTACCCCAATATTGACATTTACCCACCGACTGTTGAACTGAAAAGAAAGATAAAAATATCGACCGATGCTCTGTTCAGAAAACGAGAAATGACGATAGACAGGCCATCAGAAATCTTTACCTTCCAACCTTCTAACGGTACTTTGATATTTTTAACGACCCAACATTCAACTTTAATTTTGGACTGTGGTATGGTGAGTTTAGATTGGGCCTACTGCACTGCTATGTCTACTAGGAAAATTTTATAGTTGTTCGATAACACAGGCGAGGATAACCGGCGCAGGTGAGGTGGTGTATGTATTTCGGCATAAGTCTATCTTAACTGTATGAATTACACTTCTTTATGTCATTTCCTCCCGCTGTTAGGGCGCACTACGTACCAGTCTCTAGTCATTTGTTTTTTTTTTGGGTCCACTTTGTGCTCATGGATGGACGATGTCACGCTTCTGTGAGTTTCCAGTCTCGTTTAATATACTCACCTACTAGAATACTGTCTTGTAGTTCTCAATAAAAATGGGTAAACGGTTGAGTTATATCACCACACAGGATAAAAAGATAAGGTATTTTATCACGCTTCACCATATAATATTGCCGTGTGGCTGAAGCTATTGAGCTATTGCGATTGCGTGGAAATACAGCAATATATGGTTGTCTTTGAGTGGTACGTTATAAGTAGCAATGCAAGAGAGCTGGCCAAAATTGTATCTCATTTTCATCTCCACTCTAAGGGAACGGTACTCCCTATCCTTATGTGCGTTGTTCTAGGTGTAATAGTTATCTACATTCGCACAACCTTCAATGCATCTACGGTAATAATACTATGCGGGTGCACGTCCTGTCCGAGCGCCGCGCATCTGGGTCTACGGCTCAATTAAACAAACGCACCCGACTCAACTCATCTATCTCTGTCCTTGTTCCTTATCCGATCCCTTTCCTCGAGTTGGACTCCCGCAGCGCTCGTGACATTCTGTTCGTCCTCTCCTCCTCCGGCTCTTCCACTCCCTCGCTCTACTCGCGCGCTTCAGTGCCTCCCCTCCCTCCATGACCTCCAAGCCACCGGAGAGGAGGGCGACATTAACAGCTTCTGGCGAGCCCTCTTGCTCCCTTCCTCCCTCCCTCCCTCCCTCCCTCCCCCTTTTCGCGGCCTCTATGTCATCAGAGAGGAGGGCTACGACTTCCGACAAGCCACGCCTTTCCTCCCTATATCGCTTCGCGACCTCCATGGAACCGAAGACGAGGACGACTGTGGTGGCTCCAATGAGGTAGGTGGTAGATGGGTCTAGATCTGAGGCCTTCCTCCCCCTCCCTCCTGTTCTGAATCTGATCCGTGCCCTCCTCCTCTTCTTCTTCTTCCTTCTCTAGATCTAAGGGATGCGGTGGTGGCTACGGTTCTGGTGAACTCTCGAGGTTCAGCTCTCGCACGTGTTGTAATGGTGTTCTCCAGATGTTGCAGTATGTTTTCACTTGTTGTTTTAGTAGGCTAGGCTTCCGGCGAGCTCTTGGGTTCAGATTTTGCCGTTGTTGCAATGGTTCTCTCTGGATGTTGCGGTAGGTTTCAGTCGTTGTTGGAGTACTGTTTTTGATATGTTGTTTCAGTTTCTTCAGTCGGCATGTTGCAGTAGTTGTTGCATGTTGTCATAGCAGTTGTTCGAGTGTTGTTGTAGTAATATGTTCATTGTGTTTCAACAACTACAGTATGTTTAAGGTCTTTTAACTTCATCATCCCGGTGTTGGAGTTGTTGTCATTTTTTTGTTGTTGAAATATATACGTTTACGATGTTTCAACTGATTCAACCTTTTTGTTGCAGCAGTTCATCGGGCGTAGTTTCAAAATCGCATTTATGGTGTTTGCAGTGTCTTCATCCTTATGTTGCAGTGCACAGGCGAGGAGGGGGGTTGACGATTGTGGGGCCAAATTGGCAGCAGGCAGATGTGCTAGGGGTTGGCGAGGTTGGGGGCGAGTTCGATCTACTTCCTCCTCTGCGCGCATGTTGGGGACGAGGTGCGGGGTGGGTGAGTGTAGTGGCATACGGGGGGGTTGGCGGTTGTGGAGGTGAACTGGCAGCAGGCGGATGTGCTGGGGGTTGGCGAGGTTGGGGGCGGGTTCGATCTATTTCCTCCGCTGCGCACACGTTGGGGGACGGGGCATTTCCTTTTTCACTTTCTCCTTCGTCCGGACACCCCCTACATCCGGGCATCCGAGCGCTAGGAGCGCCGATGCATCTATACACACCTATGTTTTGCTGCACTTGGTAGACATATCGGGCCAGAGAGAGTACACATTAAATTACGTCCTCCGTTAAGAGATAGTTCTATCATTGTGCCCTGGCTACAATGTCTTCTATTTCCCACCTAAAAATGGTTCTTTCGTCAGGCGCCACTCCACCAAAGTCGCGGCCAGCACAGCTTCCAGCTAAAACGCCCTACAACAGTCGCGGTAGGTGACGCGTGCGGACACAGGACACTTCAGGGAGAAGTGTTAGAGTGCACAATAGAATCTGCTCGTTATACCCACGAGATGGCATACCCTCAAGGGCCCAAGTTCACTAGAACCCACAATATATTAAGGTCTTATATTAGGTCTAACTCAACCCAAAAAATCTGATAGGTGAGGACTGGCTTCGCTATGTATGGTGTGCTCCTCCAACATCAATTATCGATATGGGACTAAACCTAACAAAAAAGGACTAGCCGGAGTGGTTGAGAGGCGAGGGTTTCTCACCACCTCTAAGCGGGTTCCTTAGGAGAGGTTCTGCATCATAGTTTTGTGATGCGTCGTGCCGTGGGAGAGGGGGACACCCTCTCGTGGCAGAATTTTCCCTACTATGTCTAGTGTGACGCACACCTCGTCTGTTCCAAAAGATTCGTTTCTCAAATTACAGGCAAACTATATAATTAGTTTTTTTAATCTATATTTAATGCTTCATGCATACGTCCAAAGATTCGATGTACCAAGGAATCTTAAAATTTTTTGGAATTCTGAGGTGAACTAAACAAGGTCTTGGTTTGTGAAATTCGTTTAATGCAGGAACTAAACTTTACAGGGAGAGATCTGTAAGATCTCTTGCACATGAGTTGCACGTGCCGTTGTTGGTTCTGGACAGCTGCGTTCTTGCACCATATGTAAGATACTGCATTTTCACGAAGTATAAAGGCATGATTCAACTTTGCAAACCTCACATTTCACCTGATTGGTAGGATTACTCAGAAAGTGAGGAGGATGATGAGCATGCTGAGTCAGAGAATGAAAGCTCAGAATCTGAAATGGAAGACGAAGTTGATGAAGATTGGACAAGCAACAATGGAAAATCTGGGCCTTGTTTACATATGAAAATTTTTTAGATTTCGCTACTGTAGCACTTTCGTTTGTTTGTGACAAATATTATCTAATCATGGACTAACTAAGATAAAAAGATTTGTCTATATTTAATGCTTCATGCATGTGCCGCAAGATTTGATGTGATGGAGAATCTTGAAAACTTTTTGGTTTTTAGGGTGAACTAAGTGACGATGAGGATGCTCTCTGAAAAAGTTTGTGGATGACATGAAAAAGTTGGTCCCGAGTTATTATATCTCCCTGTCTTGTTGTGTAAGAAATGCGTTCCGATGCTTTTTGACAGAAAAGACAAATATTTGGATGTGTTTCTGAAAAGTTTACTTGTTTCATTTACAGAGGAAATGATATTGTGTCACCTTTGTGCCTCTCTAAAACGAGTGGACATTTGAGAAATTGATATTGTGCCACCTTTGTGCCCTTTTTAAAATGAGTGGACATTTTGAACTGTAGTGCAAAATGAATGTAAAGACATTATTCCTGGAGAACCCAACCAACTTAAGCAAATCAGAAAGAGTAAAGTTCACTACCGGTCTCTAAACTTGTACTGTTGTGTCATCTCGGTCCCTAAACTCGCAAATCGATCGTTTAGATCCTTGAACTTATTCATCTGTATCGTCTCGGTCCCTAAACTTGTTCAGTTATGTCACCCCAATCCTTAAACTTAAAAATCACTCATTTAAGTCTTCAAATTTGTTCAATTGTGTCATACTGATCCCTAAACTTGGTTTTGAGTCTCATCTAGGTCAAAACAAAGCGATCTAAAAACTCTATATTAAAAAAATAATTTATAACCTTTTCATATAAACTCAAATGAAGACAAACTTTATAGCAAGGTTGTAGCCCTCAATGCGATCTATAACTTTGTAGTTGAAAAGTTTTTTATTTGAAGTCGTTTAGTATAACAAAATTTAATTTTAAATTTCAAAATCTATAAACTTATAAAAAAATTTGAGACCCTAAATGATTTTAATTAAAAAACCTTTCAACTACATAGTTGTAAATCGCGTTGCTGGCTACAATTTTGATATAAAGTTTATCTTTATTTGAATTCATATGAAAAAGTTATGACTTATTTTTTCATATAAAGTTTTTAGATTCCTTGTGTTTGATCCAGATGAGTCTTAAATACAAGTTTAGAGACAGGGATGACACAACTGAACAAGTTTGAGGACCTATATGAGAGATATACAAGTTTAAGGACCAGGATGACATAACTGAACAAGTTTAGATACCTAAATGGTCATTTTGCGAGTTTATAGACCGGAATGACATACCCGAAAAGTTTAGGGACCGGTGATGGACTTTACTGGTTGAGGGAGATACTCTGTATATTTCGCACCGATTCTCTATCTTTTCTTTTCTTTTTTTTCTTTTTCTTTTATCTTCTGTATGTCTTATCAGAGTCTAGTGCACTGGCCAAAAGATTTTGCGAAGTGATTCTGATTCATCTCATAATACTTTATTTTTTTTAGAATTTGGATCTGAAATATTTCTACAAGAATATGGATCTCTACCAATCTCTTCCTAAGTTAGAGACTCAAATATAGGTAGCTAGGTTTTACCATATTTAGTAATATATTCTTTTAAACCCGAGGCGGCCAAGGTTTGAGTACTTCTTCCATCTTACGCAAATTTGGAGCATATTTTTGCTTCATCAGTATTACAAACTGTGTAATTAGTTTTTGTTTTCTTCTATATTTACTGTTTCATAGTAAGTTCCTGCTACATGTTGTCTATTTAATTCACGTCAACTGCCATCCGTAGTTGTAAAAATATCGGATTGGGTAGTACAGTACAACTCGAGGAATGTAGCTATCGAAACAATTTGGACGAACTTGCAAAACATAATACTGTAATTCAGTAAAAGAAAAACGTGTTAGGCATAGACTAACCGAGAGCAATAGGATAGTCCCGGGGATCCATTATTCAACGATGAAACATCCTTGGTGCGTGCAAAGGCTATTTTGTCGATAATGGCTCAAGAGTATCCAATGCCGTACACTATGTAAAACAAGCATTTGATGTCGCTGCTGCTGCTGATGCCTCAATCTCATCGATTCTGGCCACAAGAAGCGAACGAGGTACTAAAAAAATTTCATCAGCCATTAGTATTGCAATGTCCCCTTCAGCCCGGCACTGGATCAGCTATCCATCGCCACATGATTATGCAGGTTGCAGCAAGCAACTGCTTGGTTAATTACGCCACAAATGGTTCCAAGGGTTTGATTGAAGAATAATGGGATTTGAGTAAGATTCATGCAACCCCATCTCTGGGGCCAATTGTTCAGAAAATGTTTGGGGAATAAGTGAGCAACCAGTTGACCAGAATATATGCTTTCTTGAATATAGAGAAATACAGCAAGTCATAGCAAAGCTTCACATGCTGTTCTTTTTTCACAAGAAGACAGCTTGACAGTTGACACAGAAACTGAGCTGAGAAACAAGTTCCAATGCAATGCAAAATACTGCAGGACCTTCCAAAAACAAAACTGTTGTAAAATGCAGAGTGATTGCAGAGAAGGTTTTCACTGTCAAAGAATGCACAGGCGGAATTACATGACACGGTACAGACATTGTCCTTGTCCGTCCCAATCCACAGAGATTAACACCAAAATTATGTACTTACAGGATGCCTATATCTAATCATTCACTCACTCATTCACTCCAAGAAGAAGGCTGCAGTTTTGGAGCAGAAGGCAACAGCTACGAGCTACCTACCTTTGCAGTTCGCCGTGGCGCGCGCGCGGGGCGCTACACTTGGCTCTCCAGGTCCAGGTCCGGCTGCCGGCCGGAGGATCCGGGCACCTTGGCGCCGGCCTTGGGCGCCTGCTGCGGCGGCGGGAGCGAGGGGCGCGCGCGGCAGACGGGGCAGGTGGCGCGCGTGCAGAGCCAGGCGTCGACGCAGGCGACGTGGAACGCGTGCCGGCACCCGGGCAGCGCGCGCACCGCGTCCCCGTCCTGCATGGCGCTCAGGCACACCGCGCACTCCATAGGCGAGTCCCCCTCGCCGCCGCCGAAGCCGTTTGCGTCCGCCTTGAACCTGAGCACCGGCATGGCCGCCAGCGCCGCCTTATCGATCCCGCCGGCGGGCCTCTTCCGTGCGGGCAGCCCCGCGCCGGAGTCCGTCCGGTGCACGCCGTCGTGGCCGCTCCAGCGCACGTACAGGTAGTTCATGTACAGGATCACCCCGTACAGCACCAGGCACACCGCCGTGAACGCGCCCACCAGCTCCAGCGTCGCGCCGGAGGTGCAGCACCCGCGGTGGCCCGGCGGCGGCGGCGGCGGCGACGGAGGTGGAGTCCCCGGCGACGCGTCCAACACCGTGGACATGACGCTCATTAGTTGGCTGTCAGCTACCAGATTAGGGATGCCTTGCCAAGGCAGAGCGTCGTGGCGCGCGGTTCTTGGGCAAGCAGCAAGCTCTGCTGGTCGCCGGGTTGGTGCGAGCAGGGAATTGTTATGGGAGTAATGGTGGGGCTCGGATTGGTGGTCTGGAATGCTCAGGAGGCTTGTATAGCTGTGGATCGTGATCATGTCGGAGATTAGAGTGAGGATTAAGTGATTAATTAACTGTGGTTTGGTGTGCTTCTCACTGCTCATGGATGGAGATGGAGATGGAGACAGGCTGCTGATGAGTCTGGGCGGGCTTTTGTTGCCACGAATGGTGCGGTTGCCTATTGGAGTGGCAGTGAGCACTGAGCAGCACACGGATTTGGTGATTTGGATCTGGAAAAAGGGCACATCGATTTGGAGATCAAGATTGACCTCATCATTGATACCTACATTCACCTACCTAGGCATCGTAACTTGGTGGGATTACTGTTAATTACATTCATGTTCAAATCTTCTTGTTGGGTAGGTGTTAAAATTACCTATATTCTCACAGTTGTTATGAATATTTTGATTTTTTTTCAATTCATTGGATTGTCGCTATTTTTTAATTCTCTATATATTGAGCATGGGAAAAAAACTCTACACGTAAGTTCTCTACACATCTACATGCAAAAAGTCTCGTTGGTCTGAAAAATCATAGCTGAAAATACTGTTCGCTGATTTATCATGAGAGAAAAACATTGTTTGGCTAGTAGAAAAAATACGACTAATAAGACAAGCGAACGGGCGTCAGTAAATTTGATGACTTGGCATACTAATTATAAAGAGATGGAGAGTTTCATAGTGTTTTATCAGGATCAAACTCATTGGCACAATTACTAACAACAAAAAAGATGATGTGACAGTTTTTGGTAACTGCGTTTAACTCTAGATTGCCAGTTTTTTCTTTAAAAATGTGCTTGAAATTCACTACTGAGTCTGCCCTTAGATTGCCGCATCTCATCCATACCTCTTAGTGTGTTTTAGTCATAAGCATGGAACAACATACTCCCTTAATACTAAAAAAGTAAAGTTGTTTTGGATAGCGGCACGGTCTCTAAAGTATAACTTTGATTTTTTGTCTTTATAAAAATATTTATCAAAAAGTGATATATGTATATTTTTATAAAAATATGTTTCAAGACAAATCTGTTCATATAGTTTCCACATTGTCAAACTCAACAACTAGAAAGTTATCTATAATTTATATTCTTAATGTTTGACCAAAATTTTGTCCAAAACGATTTAACTAAGTTTATAGAAAATAATATCAAAATATATGTTTTTTTCAAATATATTATAATAAAAATATATTCTATAATCAACTCAGATATACATATTTGATATCGTACATGTTGGTAAACTTTTTCATAGATTTTGATAAACTTAAAATTTATTTGGCTTCTTAAAAAACAAAAACTGCATTGCTTTTAGGATGGACTGATGGAGGAAGTATATTATAGTATAGTATAGTATAACATGCATGTTTTATTTTTTAAAGTCATGCATGTTTGAATGTGGATAGGACTAGGATTCAGTACGGACTTCAACTGAAGCCACTTAATTAACGAAGCAACCCGTCTATTCCAAATTTTGCCTTGTTCTGTCGAGCAAACCTGCCACCCGTCTATTCATGGATGGAGAAAGGCTGATGAGAGAGGGCGGGCTTTTGTTCCCACGAATGGTGCGGTTGGCCTGCATTCTTCTATCCTGGGAGTGCTAAAGGGTTGGAGTGGCAGTACTGAGCACACGGATGTGGAACTAGAGAGAAAGACGATTTTCCATCTTCTTAACCCGAAATAAAATGGCTAAGGAGAAGAAGATTTTTTTTATATCTCCGGGAAGAGATCCAGTGGAGATGGGGTGAGCCTGTAGGATTAGAGCACGTGGCTATGAACCACAGTGTTGGGGGTTCGAATGCACATGGATTTGGAGATCATTGTTCATTTGGCTGACAAGCTATAACAGAAATTATTGTTGGCTGATTTATTGTGAGAGAAAAACACTGCTGAATGACTGTCAGCCTTGAGGGCTTGTTTAGTTACACTAAAATCTAAATTTTTTTTAAGACTTCTCATCAATCTTGTGGCACATGTATGAAGCATTAAATATAGATAAAAAAACTAACTATACAGTTTGTCTATAATTGTAAGATGAATTTTTTTAGCCTAATTAATCTATGGTTAGAAAATAAATATTAAATACAAACGAAAGTGTTGCAGTACCCAAAATCTTTTCACCCAAGGAACTAAACAAGGCCCTAAGCATAGTGACAAGCCTTATTTAATTCTCATCCAAAAACTTCTCATCCCATCTTATCGAATGTTTGGACACACGCATGAAACATTAAATATAGATAAAAAATAACTAATTACACAATTTACATTTATTTTTCAAGACAAATCTTTTGAGCCTAGTTAGTCTATGATTAGACACTAATTGCTATAATTACACATGTATTATAGTATCCAAAAACTTTTGAGGGTTACAAACTAAAGAGGCTCATTATTGTTGACTATATTCACGTTTAAATCTTCTCGTTGTGTAGTTTAAAATTTTACTAATTAATAGGTTTTCACTAGGGATCTATATTTTTGCCATTTGCTAAGTAAAATTTGATTTTTATTTCTTCTTATACTTATTTGGTTTTCGGCACCATCTAAGGTTGTGGCTATTTTTTTTTGTCCTCTATACATTGGCCGTGGGGGCAAAAAAAATTCTGCAGGCATTGTATGTTCTATACATCCAGATGCGATTGTAAAACAGTTAGAGCATCTTCACCAGATCTCTTATATTTACATTTTCTATAAGTTGTTTTAGAAGCTGGTGAGATTGAATGCTTGTGATGATTAAAAATACTCCCTCCGGATATGATTTAGATGTCGTTTAGGATAACGACACGGTCTCCAAAACAGAACTTTGACCTCTTATTTTTATAAAAATATTTAAGAAAACTGATATATATTTTTATAAAAGTATTTTTTATATATTTTTATATTTATAAAATCAATAATTTAAAAGTTAATGATGATTTATATTTCTAATGTTTAATCCAAACTTTGTCCAAAATGACTTCTAAATCCTATACAAAAGAGAGTATAAGATATACTCTCTCCGTCCCTTTTTAATTGTCGTTTGCGCTTCCCGAAAAACAACTACTGACAATTATATATTTAAAAGTATTAATATTTATAATACATAATTAGTATCATTAGAAAGATCTTTAAATCTAGTTTTTTAATAAATTTATTTGGAGATACAAATATTGCACGTATTTTCTACAAATCGAGTCAAACTTTTGGCACGTACACCAACGGCGACAATTAAAAAGGGACAGAGGGAGTAAGTTTATGTCTCTAATTGGATTGTAATTAATCTAATGATACTTAATTGATATTTGATAAATTTTTCTACTTTCTTGTATAAATTTTAGTTAAAATGTGATATTGTTTGACTTGTTCAATAAAAGGTGAGAATTGCATACTTTTTTTTGGATGAAGTATTGTATACTACGGTTCAATACCGACTTCAACTGAATCCTAACAATTACTAATACAACCTGCCTATTCTAAACATGCCTAGATTGTCGAGCAAACCTGCCTATCCTAACAATACTGTTTGGTTGTCACAAACAGTGAAGTATCGTAGTCATCACTCATCAGAAGGTTTCTGTATTTCTGTGTACCAACACACATACCTGCGGCGGCGCCTCCGGATTCTTCATCCTGTTGAAGTTGACTTGTGGAATTGTTCAGATTTGCCAAGATTGCAAGAAAACGAAGAGATGGAGCAAAATTATTTGAGTGATGATGGGGACATATGGGAATTAGGCAGAACTGGGCCAGGGGCATCCATCCAGAGCAAGTGGACAATAACATGATGCCTATCCATAAGGAGCAGCTAGCAACAGCTGCTCATGGTCTCTCACCACTGCTGTCTGCAAGTAAAAGTCTCCAGGTTAAATTAAAGGTGAAGCTGAAAACTACTGACTGATGTGAAATAGGAGTAACTCTGCAGTTCTGCTTAATGCAAAAAAAATCTGCACGAAGAAATATCTAGTGTTTGTGTTACCTTCACGCTCCACAACATCGATCCCGATGTGGAACAAATTTAATGATCTGCGGAAAGTTCTCAAGTCTCAAATGTGAAGGACTAGTTAAATATGACAACATCTTGGTCATTTTAATTTATCTGAATCTGAAGGCTGAAGTACATGTGTTCTTCCCAGTTGCCATTTTGAGCAGCAAGAGCCGTACAAGTTGCGCATTTAGCTACTGGAGTAATAAATTAATAACCGGATAGGTCTTTCCCATGAGCGTCAGATTATGTATTTTAGGGCCGATAAGATGGGAGAAGGCAAACACAAAGATGGCAAACGATTCAGTTAGTTAAGAATATCTTAAAACATGAAACGTGCCCATGTTGCATTATCCTGTTTGTGGTTCTAATTTTTCGAATTTCGGACTTTATCTTGTCGGCCATATGCAACCTGGATTTATCTATCTGTTTCTATATATATAAGCCTGGCTAGCTACTGAGCTAATTTTGTAGATGTGGCTGCTACTGAACAAATGTCGATTCCAGAAAGTTGATCTTTGTTTGCACATAGCTGTTGTATAGGTATTTCTTTTGCCATATGTCCAACTGATTGCCAATTCGGTACTGGCGTTAATTAAGTTAAAAAGAGACAGACGGACAACATTAAACAGGGACAAACTATCTCGAATAGCAAAGTTCAATTGCCTTCGTGCTATGTTCATATGGAGTCAATACAACAAGCAACTCAATACGGACGGAGTACAATTTCTGAAGATATATACATAAAAATGGATCTATCAATTCCAAGCTAGGTTTCAAATTCGCTGCACTTGGAGGTTGGATGTCACGTCGCGGAAGAGCTATTTTATACGATGGAGACAGAACTAAGGACGTAGGAGCCTACGTGGCGGTCGAAACTCACAGCAATAGATCAGGTTTGGACAATATAATGACCAAGAGTGTAGGATGTGGAAAGGCGGCTACCAACCAACGGTTGCATTTTATCTTCAGTGGGTTTTGAGAAACCGGCTACGTTTCAGTGGATTTCAGGCTTTCAGCTAGGCCACTTTTAAAGAGATGAACCTACCTAGTTCGATGGAGTTTTTTCCTAATGCGTTATCACTACTACATGAACAATTAACAGAGACGGTGGTTTTGTATTTTTAAAGACGATGGGTATCCCGTCTTCCAGTTCTACTGCATCTATTATTAATAATTTTTAGATTTGAAATATTTTAAATTTCTACTGCCTCTGTTAAATGTTTTTCACTATTTTGGTACTGTAAGCTAGGATAATCAAGCTTCTTTTTACACATTTCTCAGGTACATATAAGATACTAAGAACCACCAATGTGAGCCAAACGATACAGTACACATGCATTATGTATATTACGTGTCTGATCATCGTAGCACCAGCATTTTACGGGTAGGATATTTGGCATTGACTAATATATATCTTTTATCAGTTGAAAAATGGAATAGTTTTCGAAGCAAAATCATCTTCCCAAATCACATCTTAGTAACATTTAGTCTTTTTAGAAAAAGTTTTCACAAGAAAAACCATAGTTCATTTATACTCCTCAAATGGTACTCTCAGATCGCTGAATGGTATATGATTCCTTACCAAGGCATAGCATTGTTTTGCTTTCTTTTGTTTCTTCCTATTTCTGAATGGTTTATGTGGAGCTCGGATAGGATAAACATGATAGCATACTAGCATTGCATATATTGTAAAGTCAAAACAAGAATCCAAGAAGAAAAATATCATAATCCTAGACCAAGATGTGCATGTGTGGAACATGATGATAAACTTTATTGTACTCCTTAGCAGGCATGATCTCTCTCTTTATAACTTATAATTGTTTTGAGACATGACTAACTTTTCTTTTTCTCATTTTTTCAATGCATGAGCCTTCTTTCGCTCATTCATCATTTTTTTCTATGCTTGGACTTTCAAACATCCATTTAGTTTTTTTTTACATTTTTTTCATATCCCATGTATCTTTTGCAATATATGCAATGTGAAAGGCATGTTTTGTGAATATTGGAGCACATTCTCTCCAGCAAATTTTAGGGAGAGATAACACCAAAGGAATATTGAGCATTTATTTGATGGATTTGAAAGGCATGTTTTTATGTACTTCTAGTGTATAAGCAACATGTATACGTGGCGTGTACGTGATCATGATCTTGGGAACATGACAAAATTCTCAACAAGGGTCAATAAAGTTTGACTAAACTCAACATAAGTACAAGTAGCATACTTAGAAGGTTTTGAACATGTATGAACATAGCATCTGGATTTGGTAGGAAATTTTGTCTCACCATTGAGTATGTGGCACTATGGTTTTATGATATTTTTATAAAAAATGGAATCTCCATGCACCTTGAATAGAAAAGGTAGAGGCTCTTAGATTGTCTTTCCGTTGGAGGTACTCTGTTTAGATAAGCTAAATTTCTACTAGACACTCAATTTATTTCTTTTGATGTAAGTTATGTTCCATGTTCTTGTAATGTCTGTGCACATGAGTTAGCTCGCTATGATCTGTTATGGGATCTGGATTAATCCTATGTTTGGGTTGATCCCCTCCCAGAGTTTGTAATCTCTTTAGCGGTTTGTGACCTTTACGATCCACTTGAGACATAATAAAGCTACGAGTCTTTGCTTTTTAAAAAAGGACTTCTATGATAGGTGGGTCATTCCCTTGCTTGTGGGGCCTTTCCTCTTGATCTTGAGTGGGTATGAAGTGGTTTGGTGGAAGTTGGAGGGTTGGTCGACCCCCTATTGTAGCCCTATGAAAGCCCAAGTTTGGTTTTGGTAATTAATGACACCAAGTTGCTAATGCCTTGTGTTTAAGTGATTTGAGTTAGGCATAGCAACACATGTGATGAAGGTGCATGGTGGCATGGAAAGGTGGCCACATGATCACAAAGGGATGAAGCATGAAGTGAAGATCATGGTGATAGACGAGGAGCAAAGTTATCAAGGCAAAGGTAGAAACATAGGGTTTTACTTTTGCCGGTCTAAGATGAGTAGAGAAGTGATTGATCGGGTTTAGGATAGATAGCCGACTATCAAGAGGGGAAATCATGGTCATCTCTCGAATCAAGTGCTACTAGGTCCATATCTTGAGCATATGCATTAGGATCTAGTAAAGTGCTAACTTAACTCCTTTGTTGAAAATGTTTGTGAAATGCTAACACACGTGCACTTTGGTGGTGAACACTTGTTGGTGTTAGCACACTTTACAAAGGAGGTGGTGTTAGCACACTTTACAAAGCTCGGCGGGATTCGCCACTTTTGAGAAAATTAAGTGTATATTTTCCATTGCGCCGGTGGGAAATTTGGAGAAGTCGCGGGAGTGTTTCTCGCTGAGAGACACTCACTGGACGCTGGCCTAGGAGCACCGGACGCTGTGCCTGTGCGTCCGGTGTACAGGCTGCCTGGCTTAGCTAGGGTTAGGCACCGGACGCAGGTTGGAGCGTCCGGTGTTCTGAGTCCGGTGTCCACACGTTTTTGCAAACCTCTCTGGGTATGAGTCCGGCGAGCACCGGACGGTCCGGTGCTCAGCGTTTGGTGACCCCGAGAGGTTGCATACCTCCCTGAGTTTTAGTCCGTTGAGGACCGGTCGCGTCCGGTGTGGACCTGCAGAGCGTCCGGTGGTTCGCAGGTAGCCGTTAGGGACTGACACGCAAGATCCAAGAAGGACACGTGGCCAACCCCTGAGCACCTGACGCTGGGGGTCGAGCGTCCGGTGATCACTTGGTAGCGTCCGGTGCCCCCGTTTTCAGCCCAGTGAAAGTGGCCAACGACTAGTTCTTTGAGGGGGCTTATAAATAGAAGGTGGCTGGCTTTGGGAGGTAAATTCTTGCACATTTGATTACTTGAGGCATACATTGAGCTAGAGAACAATCCCTCCACTCATCTCCTTGCTTGATTGCTAATCCTAGTAAGATTGAGTGAGATTCAAGTGCATTGCTTTGAGAGTTGCATCTAGTGGCACTTAATCCTTGAGTTTGCTACGAATTTCTTGTTACTCTTGGGTGTTTTCCGACGCCCTAGATGGCTTGGAGCAGCGGAGGTGTTGAGCTCATGATCGGAGATTGTTTCGAGCCTCACCAAGTGATTTGTGAGGGGTTCTTGAGCCTTCCCCGCGGGAGATCGCAAATTGGTTACTCTAGTGGATTGCTCGTGGCTTGGAGGATCCCCATCTTGTGAGTGGATGTGCGGCACCCGCTGAGGGTTTGGCTTTGGATTGCCAATTAGCTCACGATCCATCAAGTGGGTGTATTGCCACAACGAGGACTAGCTTGCTGGGAAGCAAGTGAACCTCAGTAAAAATCTTTTGTCATCTCTTGCCGAGGATTCTCTTGTGATTGTGAGTGATTGGTTGGATATATCTCTACTCTACAACGTTGGTATAACAATCACTCTCCACTCCTTTACTTTCTTGTATGCCTTGCTAGTTGTTTAGCTTGTTTAGTTTAGTATTCTTGTTTAGGAGTGTAACTAGCCTTCTCTTGTTATTGTGCTTTAGTGTTTAGCCTTGTACTAGTTTGTACAGGTGGCTTGCATAGCTTAGTTGAGCTAGTGCTAGAATTGCTTCTCCATTTGTTTTACTAACTCACTTGCTTAGTGAAGTTTGTAGAAATTTTAAATAGGCTATTCACCCCCCTCTAGCCATTTGGACCTTTCACCCTATGACAAGTGGACCACACCTCCTTGGTGGGACAATGTGACCTCACTTCATACCAAAGTTGAGCTGATCTGGCCAAAATATGATCGTTGCCTGACGTGTCAATTTTTGCTAATTAGACCCATATTTGCATGTAGCTTCTAGAACCATTACACATAATCATGATGTTTTTGGATGGTCAATTGGCCATACTTTGGGGTCGATCAACGTGTCAAGTTGGGCTTCCAAGCTTGTTTTTTTCATTCACTTTGTACCTACATTTAAATAAAGAGCAAGTACATGTGGAACCAAATTATTTGAACCTATACCATTCATGGTTGGCTTATATCCTTTCATATGTGACACTTTTGTGATGTTTTCGACCATCCAAAATGTTGACAAAATCATCATCAACATAGGCATGTACCAATTTAACCCCAATGTGGCTCACCGAGTAGCTATAAAGAATATTCTAAAGTACTTATGACAGACTAATAAGGATGTGTTCTTGATTTATGGTGGTGAAGATGAGTTTATAAGTGGTTATATTGATGGTAGCTTTCAAACTGATAGAGATGATAACAAATAGCAATCTGATTTTGTGTTCTACCTCAATGGATTACGGGTAAGCGAGGAAAGTTCAGGGAGGACGAGTACATCACAACTTCGGAATTTATCAAGGTGGTTATTTGGATCATAATGTTTCTTTTTAAGTTGGATAACATTCCTAATGCACCAAGTCCTTTGGACTTCAACTGTGAAAATAGTGGTGCCATCGCACAACCAAAGGAGCCAAGGTCATAGCAAAAGTTCAAACACATATTTCAGTGATGCCACTTTATTCATGAGATCATGGCTTCTTCAATACACGCTGTAAGTTTTGTATGCCTCAGGATAAAAGTGCAGGCCACATCGGCACAGGCCTTGTTTACTTCCCGAAATTTTGGGCCGAAATGCAAAAAATTTTGCAATTTGGCCTTTTGGAAGTAAACGGGCCCGAAATTTTTTGGGCCAATTTCGCAGGCCGAAACGGCGGCTCTGGCAGCCCAAAATTCCAGGGCGCGGTCGTACTTATACCCGGCCGCCGCGTCAAACCCTAACCCTTCCGCATTCGCCCACCCGCCGCGCACACCGCCCGCTGCGACGCTCTCCTCTCTCGCGTTCCTTCCCTCCGCCGCCGCGACGCTCTCCTCTCCCCCGTTCCTTCCCTCCGCCGCCGCGACGCTCTCCTCTCCCTCCGCCGCGACGCTCTCCCCTCCCTGCTCCACACAGCCTAGGTCCCCCCTCTAGATCCATCGTCGCGTTTATCTTGCCAACCATGGCCGGCCATGGCTGCAGCGGCTTCGACGGTGACGAGGCTCCCTTCAACCGGACCCACAACAGCGGATCTGCGGCCGGCGGCGTCACGCGCGATTTCTGGGCTAGCTCTGGACCAAGCGGCTTCGGCTCCGGTGCTGGGTCAAGCTCGTACCCCAACCCGCACCTAGGGTTCGACGGCCTCCACATCAACGCTGGGGACCAATGGGCGGCCGAGGACGTGGACCACTACGTCGAGCATCTCCGCGGAAGCAGAGATCTTATGCCACCTCCCGTTCGCCCTCCGACGGTGGGGGCAACTCGGCGTCCCTTGTTCCGGCCGCCTCGGCCAGCTGGTGACCCTGTGGGGTCAGCAGAGGAAGGTTTCGGCGACCCGTTGTCGCCTGGCGGGGGTAGCAACCCTAGATCTGCACGCACGTCATCTCGCGGCCGAGGACGCGGGCACCGCTCACAAGTTTCTGTCGGAAAGGTAAACAAGACCCTGCCTACCTGCTTACAACATGTCAAGTAGTTTACTTCTATTTGACAGTAATTAGGTTTTGTACATGTGAACTACTTACTGCTCTAAACAACACCTTGCGTACCTGGTAACTGCATGTGTAGTAGCTTACTTTAAATATTTTTGTTTATGTTTGTACTATAGATATTTCTGTTTATTTTTGTTTATTTTTGTTTCGGACATTACTTCTGTGTACAATGTGATTAGGGTTTAGTGGTATGGTTGTTATGTGTTGGTCAGTTCATGATAATTTCATTCTCGGATAGCCCAGAGGGCATGTTTCTGTTTAGGGGTTGCAATGACGATATCATACGTACCAATTACTATACATTCTGCTTTCTGTTTTCATCATCTGTTCATACTATCACGGTTTAGGTGCACAAGAGCAAAGCTAATTGGACCACACAAAATCTAATGAAGTACTGCGACTGCTACGTTTTAGAGATGCAAAACGGCAATTGCCCTGGAGGCCAAATGAACAAATATGGCTGGAAGGGGTTGAGCAGTAGGTACTATGCTGCAACAGGTTTGCTGCACGATAGGGAACAATTGCAGGGCAAACAGAGGACCCTTAAGAAGCTGTGGAGGTTTCTGTAACCTTGCACGTACGCACACTGGAGTTAATATAGATGCCAAAGGGTTCATCCAAGCTACAGACAAGTGGTGGAACGACAACGCTACGGTATGTGTCTCATGAACTATACATTGCATTTCACTTGTACATCTCCAACAATATCTAACTGTTTCACTGCCTGCAGGAATGCGAGTTGATGAAGATTAGGTCAAATGGACTGCCTCCGTACTTAGATCAGCTCGACGAGATGTTTGCTGGGAACACAGTTGATGGCTCCTCATCGTACGTTCCAGCTGCTGGTCCAACAACTCAAGTGCATGAAGTTACATCTGATGACGAAGGAGCAGATGACGAGGACACCCCTACCCCTATGAGCCTTGGGACCAAAAGGACAGGAAGCACTAGCACAACTGCAACGAGCCCCAACAAGAAGACCAAAAACACATACGCCAGGGTCATGAACCAGCACATGAACTCGCATTTGGAGCTTGCTAGAGAGAGGCTGGAGGTTCACAAGAATGCCCTTCAGAAAAAAGCACAGGACAAGGACGCCGCAAGGACAACTGTGAACTGGAAAATAGCTGAGTGCTCTAGGATTGCTGAGCATGAGCTTGGCATTTCTCGAGACACGCCAGCCCTGTTGGACGGACTCCTTGCTCTGGCTGAGAATGAAGCGCAGATGGATTTGTTCCTTTTGTCAAGTGAGACAGTGAGGATACGAATCATCTAGAAGCTCGCCAGCAACCCTCCGCCGGTGGACCCCTAGACCTTTGAATGTACTAATTTGTTTGATCACCAATCTTTGTTGCATTATGAATTTGTATGTGGTACTGTGGTACTTTTGGGGCATTCTGATAACCTTGATTGTGTTGTACCATATGCTGACTACTTTGTGGTGTAATTGTGGCAGGCTAAGAATTCTTTGTACGATGCACGAAGGGAGGAGTTGCTGCAGCAGTTGGAGAAGGAAGAAGATGAGTTGCTGGATGAGATGATGGAAGATGCTGAGGAGGATGAGTTCATCTTCGGTATGTAACAATATGCAATGCACATTGACAAGTACATGTGTAGAGCTGACTATAGAGTTCCTAAAATGAGTGGCATTGAATGGGTTCATGCTAAGACGGCCAGTGAGAAGTCATGTTACAAAATGTTTAGAATGACCCCTACAATGTTCTTTACTTTGCATGAGATTTTATGGGATAAGTACAGTCTGAAATCGACTACCAAGTCGACTTCTTTTGAGGCTCTAGGCATGTTCTTATGGATGGTTGGGGCACCACAGTCTGTTAGGCAAGCTGAGGACAGATTTGAGAGGTCTTTGGGGACTGTGTCAAAAATGTTCAACAGAGTCTTGAATAGCCTTGTGCAGCTAGCAGCAGACATCATTAAGCCAGTTGACCCAGAGTTTAGAACACTGCGTCCAAGGCTTAGAAATCCTAGGTTTTATCCACATTTCAAGGACTGCATAGGGGCTATAGATGGGACTCATGTCCAATGTGTAGTGCCAAATGACATGTCTGTTCAGCACTTGTGCCGCAAGGGGATCACTACACAAAATGTCATGGCTTGTTGTGACTTCGACATGAGATTTACCTTTGTGAATGCTGGTTGGCCTAGATCTGTTCATGACATGAGAGTGTTCAATGACTCGACAACAACATATAGCGCTGTGTTCCCACATCCACCTCAAGGTACTGACTAATTGATACAGATGACTGATTGTAACAGTTGATGACATTGTGGCTAACTGCTTGTTTGTGGATGCAGGGAAATACTATCTCGTGGACTCGGGCTATGCGAACAAGCAGAGTTACCTAGCTCCTTACAAAGGCAACAAGTACCATCTGCAGGAGTTCTGTGACGGGCCCGAGCCACAAGGTAAAGAGGAAATCTTCAATTATGCGCACTCTAGCCTTAGAAATGTTATTGAGCGGGCATTTGGAGTTTTGAAAATGAAGTGGCGCATGTTGCAAAAGATCCCTCCATACGCACCTCACAAGCAATCCAAAATCATTGTTGCATGTATGGCACTGTATAATTTTATGAGAAGCAGTGGCATAGGAGATAAGCACTTCCATAGGTGTGACAATAATGAGAACTATGTGCCGCGAGAAGCGTATGAGAATCAGCCACCTCCTGAGGTTGTGGAAGATGGTCCAAACCCGATGGCTGCATTCCGTGACTCGCTTGCTTATGCTATGGCAACTGGTTCGTAAAAGTGTTGTGATTCTTCACAGGTTTGTTTATTTGATTCCTGCGGTTTGTGAGTATTTTTTTACGACAGTTTTGAATTCATGCGAGTATCTGTGAATGTTTGAGGACATATATGAGCTGTGATGTTTACTGTAACATTGTTGAGCCCATTATGTGGTTGTAATAGGAAATAAATGTTGTAATAGGATGAATACAGTTTTGTTGTAATAAAGTGTGCATGAATAGTGCCTGTGATTTTGTGTATACTTGAATCTATGCATGTTGTGCATGGTGGCCAAGCACAGGAACAGCAGCATTAACGGCAAGCTGCATGTACATGGGGTTGCATGGCAACCATTTAATGCAGCTGCATGACTTGCAGTTTTGCAAAATTTTTTGGTAAGTAAACAGCAAAAGCAAAATACAAAATGTCAGTATTTTGATGTGCTGAACATTCTGTTTGGGATTTTGCAATTTTACAAAATAATTCAGGAACTAAACAAGGCCACAGTTGGTTTGGGCTCCCAAAATCAACAATGCAGGGTGCAAGTAGCTACACTTAGAACGTACTCATTTTATTCCTATCCAGAACGTGCGTGTCAAAAGTGGTCAGGGGGAGGAAGTCACTCCGTCGCCGCAACACATGTTGCAGTGGCTACCTGCACCTTTTGTCAGATGTAGCGGTCACATCTTCTGCAGAAGCATTTGGCAAACTGCAAGACTATCATCGGTGAAGACATGGACACGTGGTGAAGATGTGGAGGA
The DNA here is from genome assembly GCF_000003195.3 of Sorghum bicolor. Taxonomy (NCBI): domain Eukaryota; kingdom Viridiplantae; phylum Streptophyta; class Magnoliopsida; order Poales; family Poaceae; genus Sorghum; species Sorghum bicolor. The sequence goes on along the minus strand of NC_012873.2, from coordinate 10,695,471 downwards.
TGGGGCAGTACGCCACGTTGTAGCATTGGAGAAGCCCTCATTGATAGAGGTGATGTGAATATTTGCAGGGTGCGCATGGATTGAATGTCATTGATCCATTGATGAAGCTTCTTCTATGACCAAAGCACGAGGAACACGGCACAAGTGCAATAGGCATCAGATACTTACATGATTGACTATAAATATAATTTTGGTTAAATGTGGTATGCTTAAGTTTTTTTTTGACATGCTTAAGTTAGAATGACTTATAGGGCCTTTTTAATGCCTTCAAAATTCCAAAACTTTACAAAATTTTCCATCACATCGAATCTTTAGATACATACATGCAACATTAAATATAGATTAAAAATAACTAATTACATAGTTTGTCTGTAAATCGTGAGACGAATCTTTTAAGCCTAGCTAGTTCATGGTTGGATACTAATTATCAAATACAAACGAAAGTGTTACAATATTCAAATTCAAAAAGTTTTTGGATCTAAACACACCTATAAATTGGGATGAAGAGAGTATTTTCCTTGGATTATCATGAGCTTTTTTTTCTTAAAAGAACCGGTGGGCACCTCTCCTGCCCGAGTGCCCCGTTGGTTGAAAAGAAAAACAGGAAACGGGTAACTGTCCGTGTTTTGGAGGAAAAAAAGGCCACACATCAAACCCTCAAAAGTTAAAGCCCGTGTCTACTAAACCCAGGCCACTAGGGCGGTTCACGGTGGTCCAGACTGCGGCGCCTCAGCTTCACCAACCAACGAGACCACGAAGCACCCAGCCGCGCGGCCATGTCGTCCAATGGTCCCACCGGCGCCGCGGCGGACGCGATGGAAGCTGCCGCCGCCGTCGGCAGCTACCGGGTGTGTGACACGGTGGTGCTCGTCTGCCTGGCCTCCGCCTCCGTCCTCATCGTCTTCACGGTGGCCTTCTGCTTCCGCCGCGCCTTCGCCAACGGGTACGCGGCCGCCGCCGTGGCTGCGAACAGCGCCGAAGCCACCGCTGCCAACGGAAGAAGCCGGTGCGGGCTGGCGCCGTCCGCGCTGTCGGCGATCCCCAAGCTCGCCTACCGGAGGGGCGCCGGCGCCACCGCTGGCGCCGGGTGGGCGCAGTGCGCGATCTGCCTCGCCTTGGTGCGGGACGGGGAGACGGTGCGGTTGCTGCCGGCGTGCGGGCACCTGTTCCACGTCGAGTGTATCGACCTGTGGCTGCGCTCTCACGCGACCTGCCCGCTTTGCCGGCGTGACGTCGTCGAGGCTCCCGCCGAAAAGGTTTGAGCTCACCGCCGGTGGCCCAAGATGATATTGGGCATCTATACCAAGAATTGTACATGCTAGTTGCTAGTCTTAGGCGTAGTTTCAATATTTTTGTCGCTGGAATCGAAACTTTTGTTTTATGCTGTCTAATTCTGATGGGAAAAAAAAATCATCTTTTTATGATATACTTGGTTTTGTGCTTTCTATAATCTGCAATCATGGAGGCAAGATGATAATTGAAATATTAAATATGTCTATGTCAGGGGCCTGGCAGGGCCTATGATAAGGAACTGGATTAGATTGGAGTCTAGACAATATAGGATGATGAAATGGGTGGTGACATTGGTCAAGTTGGGATGTATATTTTACGAATCTATGCCTATCATAAGGATAAATTATAGAACAATGATTTTGTTTTGTCGTGTATCCAGATTTGACGGTGGGCAAGTGAAATATTTGTTTGGAATGGATGCTTCTTTTTTTTTGCTACTGTCTTGCTACACGCATATAGTGACGGTATTCTATTTCCCTATAGAACTTCTGTCCTGCTTGTACCTCAAGGTGTAAAATATAATGTTTATCATAGAGGACACACTATGAGATAAAGGAAAAGATGGATATAATAATCCTTACTTAACCTAAGAAGGTATTTTGCTTACCGTATTTTGATTCTGATGGTTGGGTTGATAATAGACTTTAATGGATACATATGTAACTAGGGCATGTCGACTTAGAATAACTAAGTAGAAGAATTATACTTCATGATGTATTTTGAATGTTTTGTACTTGCACCTTTTATAATTTAGGACGGAGAGACTAGAAAATCTTGATAGCTCTTGTGTAATTTAATTTGTTCCCATCACTATTTTTTTGGATGATGAAACAGTGCGACGTAAGGGCTTGTTTGGCAGAGCTCTAGTAGCTTCACTAGAGCTTCGGTAAGCTCTTCATCTCCTCTTTCTCCTCCTTCCTACAGATCGGAGTAGAGCGGGGTTAGCACTCACGGTCAGGTGGAGGCTGGCACCTGTAGCTGATGTGGGACCTGAGCTTGTGGCATCCTAACACGGCATGTGCAACCAAAACTCATAACGCAATTGTTTGTATTTCTTATGCTCATGTAAATCACATAGAATTACCGTTGTAACATTTCACCAGGAGTATTATAAGGTATCATATTTATCCTCACGAAAGCAATGCTTAAAGAATATGATAGCTAACCATCATGTATAGACCAACTAATATACCAACTAGAATAGAGTGGGGGTAGATGATATATATGCTATGAGCAATAACACACATAGAAGAAGTCTAATTATAAAGATATGCAATCTAGCTAATAGGGAGGACAACGAGTGAGCATAAGGTTTCCAAAGGTTCAAACTCTACTCCTATGTATCTGTCTTAATCATACAATTGTAACACAGAGATTGAGTCAACTCAACAAGCATACTAAGCAGTAGGTCAGACAACAGGAGACAAAACCCCTATCCGAAACAGCTACTATTTTACTAAGCCTTACTTTTTTAATAACTTACCTACAACATGTGGTGGGATACAAAATCTAGACAAGGCTATCACCGCCTACTAGCACCCATAATACATCTGTGTGACAAACGGTAAGCAAAGACAAGATAATGTATAAGCACCATGCTTACACCTTTCTCTCTTTACTCTAATTGTATATACACAGTCCAACTAGAGCACCCTATGATATGCAATGAACATAATACTCATGTGGACTTCAATCATAATCTCATATGAAACAACTATATGCTAAGATAAACCATAACTATATGCTAAGATAAACCATAACAACAATATAACAAGTATAATGTTGCATAAAAAAAGGATGGTAGAGCAAGAATATAAATATATTGAATAGAGCAAAGTCTTACAAGAGAGAAAGGAGATACAATACCATACCAGACTCCTAGAGACTAAATCAGAACCAGAGCCTAATCTCACTACTCACCCTATCTCCTAACTATACTAGCACTACTACATCTTGAGAGAGTGGAGATGCTTCCTCCTTGTGGTGTGCCTTGAGAGTGAGGAGGTACTCCTCTATTTATAGTGGAGGTTGAGTAGGGGCTACTCCACCGCTACATCATCAATCCATGTGCTCCCTATCCTTCTTCATTGGATTAAACCTTCATATAATAAAGGATGGAGAGTAATTGAGCATGTGCTTCTTTGCATGGAGGCATGCAAATGGTGGTGGAGAGAGAGTTCACCAAGCCACCTAGGGGGTGGGGTTGGCTGACCCCCTATGACATGTGGGGCCTTCCCCCTTCTTCTAGAAGCATGGCTCACATGTCATGGTGGGTGTTGGATGCTTAGAGAATGGATGCCACGTTGGTTTTCTTCCTAGTAGGTGAAAGCCCAAGTTTGGTTTTGGTAATTAGTGACACCAAGTTGCTAATGCCTTGTGTTTAAGTGATTTGAGTTAGGCATACCAACACATGTGATGAAGGTGCTAGGTGGCATGGAAAGGTGGCCACATGATTACAAAGAGATGAAGCATGAAGTAGAGATCATGGTGATAGATAGGGAGTAAAGTGATCAAGGCAAAGGTATAAACATAGGGTTTTCCTTTTGCCGGTCTAAGTTGAGTAGAGAAGTGTTTGACCGGGTTTAGGATAGATAGCCGACTATCAAGAGGGGAAATCACGGTCATCTCTCGAATCAAGTGCTACTAGGTCCATTTCTTCAGCATATGCATTAGGATCTAGTAAAGTGCTAACCTAACTCCTTTGATGAAAATGTTTGTGAAAAGCTAACACACTTGCACTTGGTGGTGTACACTTGATGGTGTTAGCACATTTGCAAAGGATGAGGAGTTCCTAGGGTAGAGGGGGGTTTGGGTTCCTCTCTCCCTCACACTGAGATTGCGAGGCGGGATTCAACGCTTTTGAGAAAATGAAACGTATATTTTCTATTGCGTCGGTGGGATTCCTTGGAAAGTCGCGGGAGTATTTCTCATTGAGAAACACTTATCGGACGCTGGCCTAAGCGCCCAGTGTATTGTCGGTGTCTGGCCCAAGTGAGCAGAGCACACCGGACGCTCAGCATAGAATGTAAGGTTTTCCTGTTCATGCGTCCAGTGGTTGTTGGTGTCAGCGAGCGAGTCTACGAGTTCTTTTGACAAGAGCATCGGATGCGCCAAAGAGCGTCCGGTGTTCCAACGTTGCTATAACCCTCTCTGCATACGGGTCCGATGAGTACCAGATGCTCACTTGACTGCGTCCGGTAGTTTGTTAGTGACCATTAGAGATCAACGTGTGAGAGTCAAAAGGACGACACGTGACCGTCATCAGAGCACCGGAAGCAAGGTTCTAGCATCCGGTGGCTCCCCGCTGTGCGTATGGTGCCCCCGAGTTTTGCCCAGTGAAAGAGCCAACGACTCTATTTGTTGAGAGGGCTTATAAATAGAAGGTGGCCGGCTTTGGGGGGTTCTCTCTTGCACTTTCGAACATTGGAGACATACTTTGAGCTAGAGAACACTCCCTCCACTTATCTCTTTGCTTGATTGCTAATCCTAGTGAGACGTGGCACCACCCTTGGCCACTCCTTTTAGTCCCGGTTTGTATAAAGGGTTTTTTCTTTTTCTTTTTCTTTTTCCTTTTTATTTCTTTATTGATTTTGGTTTTCAATTGTATATGTTCTCCAATTTATTCGTATACGCCGCTATTATCCGTATACGTTACACCTATACGAGAGCGTCATTATTGCACACAAATAAAGTATGAAACTACATATATATATTATCCGTATAATATATATATATATATATATATTATATAGCTATACACATACGTACATACACATTACATTTACAATAATAATATTATGTACAAATAATAATCAAGTGTGCTGCCACTGGTTAATGATTACATAATGTTTGCCCGCTCACTCAAAGCTCATACAAGTGTTCATCCTTGTTTGGAACGGGCTTGAAGCCCTGCGGGTATAAGTGAAACTCGCCGTCTTCCGGAATGACATGGATGGCGATCGTCTCCTGGACTCCAAGGAGTAATGTGTACTCGAACACTTTATCTTTCATATTCTACTCCTTCCATTTGTATTAGTTAAAAAAGATATTAATATACATAAAATCTATTTAATTCCAACAAATAAATAAGATATGAATTTACTGTATACACATGCATGTTACTTACTTTTAGAACACTTTGAGCAAGTTTAAATATGGTGCACCGCATAAATTCACAAACATAGTATCCACATAGATTCATTCCAAACGGCTACGTGGGCACCCAAGGGAGTAGAACATGAGGAGGAAGTGACATATTCAGATCCGTACGATATCTTTGTTGTAGCCAAGCCTAAGCCCTGCCCAATAAGACGGTCGTTGGTTAGGTATAGCTAGCATAATAAAGTAAAAGAGCACGCATCGATATTTAAAGCATGATATATACTTATCTCTGGATCATGTCTATTATGTCTTGATAGAGTGCCAGGTCTTTTTTCATTGAGTCCCACACATTTATTTTTTGTTCCGTGATCTTAATCTCAATGAGTATCCAATGATCTCTGCATTTGTTTAGAGTCAACTTATATATGTATATCTTAATGCCGGATTAACTAAGACATGATATAACACAACACTTACCCCATATTGTAAGGGAAGAGTATCTTCTCCCTATGCCTTTGGTTATAAAAGAACCTCCGGAGGTTCTTCTCCATTTCCTTAGGCTTCAGATTCAATGGATCTTTAGTCTTAGTGTCCTTGTACACGACATATGGATCGATGAAACCAATTTGATTGTCTTTTTTCAATCTTTGTTCTCTCATCATGTGTCTGCACATCGTGAGCGTAGTTATTACGAATACATACATATGCTATAATGGGATTAATGATTGAAAGGAAGAATCACTTACAGACAGTAGTAGCTCATGAGAGATTTATCGAGAGCATTCATATGGAGAAGTTGGTGTACTTCACTAAAATCTATCCATATGACGTCATCTCCATGGAAGTAGTGTCGGTCGCGGACTCGGACGACAATCAATTCTTCTTCCTTATGTTTTGAGCTGACTCTCAAGTAGTACTCATGCAGCTTGTATATTTGCGTACCAAGTCCTCGTACCTTCTATGGGTGGCACATACTCCTGCCGTAAATGTACCGACTCTGATACTCATCAACACCTCCGTGGATTGGCGCATCGGTACGCCCTAGAAGTGCTTCTAGGGGCAGCCCAGTTTCTTCAATCCAATTATCGAGTTCATCTAAGTCCACATTAGCAGGTATAGCCATTGCCATCAAGTTGACATTTGAACGTACTCATTCAAAACCACTAGTGGCTGAACTGATTGCTGCGCTTGTTCGCCGAGCTGTGCAACTTTTTGCTGGACTTTTCTTTTGTCTGCCTTGATTTTCTTTAGGACAATACGGTCGTAGTCTGATATTGTTAACCCTAGTTGTTTACTCGCAGCACGGTTCGCGTCTGTAATGTTCTGCACCACTTCACGTAGCTTTGAACGAGGATACATTAGGTATGGCGGCTCTTGCTCTGCTTTTCTCTTAGCTTTGCTTGTTTCAAAGAATGCTTTGACTTCTACTTTGATTGCAGCAAGCACTTCCTCATTGGTCTTCTCATATGAAAGCTTGGTCGTCTTCGGGATCGTCGTGTTCAAAGCTTTCTTCTTTGCCGCAGGTGGTTGGAGTGATCTCTGTGTCTCGGCGCACGACCTCTTTCTCCTCGATGCAGCACCAGCCGGTGCCGACGAGGCGGCGGCTGTTGTCGGCATTGGCGGAGGCAGCGGCGCAGGTGGAGCTTGTTGTTGTGGAGGAGATTCGGCCATGGGCGGCGTTGGATTCCTTCGTGGAGGAGATGCGGCGGCCGGTGGTGGGGATGCGGCCTTCTCTTGTACGTCGTCGTCGTCGTGTCCCACGACACTATGGTCATGCGGTGAATGGACAGACAGACTTTGGTGGGGGGAGGCCCTGGATTTGAAGAAAAACAAATAAGGTATATTTATACATTACTCAATGTAATTTGATACAGTATATAATTACAGAAAAAGCAGTAGCGTCCACAATAATCCGCACCTACTAGGGTTCGGTTGTGGCGGCGGCACCCCAGGAATAATGATGTACCGTTTCCTCCAACATATGAATGTCTTCTCCGCTTCACCAAGTGTCTTCTCTCCATCACCGCCTTCGATATCGAGAGGCACGTTTTCACGGCCTCTGACCACTCTATCCACCGAGACACAGGCATATCGGGCTGGTATTGGGACAGAGTGGATCCTTGGTGTCTTGGTGGGGTCGATAGGAGATACACACCGGTAGCCACCTTTACTGTGCCATCGCCCTTCGGAATATGGAGCTCAGAAGACGTCAACGGAGCGGTGACGTCATCCACCGGGAATCGCAGCCCTACGTCATCAACTTGCCTCGCAGGCGCCTTCGTAGAAGCACAATTGCTCTTTAGATGAGCTGAGCAAGGGCTGATGTTGGCGGCCGATGGCTGTGACAAGCTTTGGAGGCGAGAAGTTAGAGCTTCCTCCACGGCCTTTTGGATTTTCCCATCCATTGTGGCCTTCAGCGCTTGCTCCCGCTCAAGGGCCCGTTGAGCCACTTCTTGGGTCTTTATGAGTCCTTCCTCCAATCTGTGTATCCGTTCCCTGTCCTCTTCCTTCTTTCTCTGGTGGCTTCTATAAGTTTTCCTATCAGCAGGGAAAGCATGCTCCCACGACACGGTGCCATAGCCTCTCGTCCGTCCACCGTGCTTAGGGTTCCCCAAGGCGAATGTCAACTCATATTTATCTCTATTCGGCTGCCATTCTCCACTTTGAGCGATGGAGCGGGCTTGATGGAATCTTTCCACAACAGCTTGGATGCATTCCCCATACACGACCTTTCCGGTCTCAAGGTCTAGTGAGCCTCCATGAGCAAAAAACCTGTGCTTCGCGCGCTCAGGCCACTCGAGGGATTCGGGCACCAACCCCTTGTCGATTAACTCTTTTCGGCATTTTCCCACTTAGGAACGGTGGTTTGGTAGACACCTAATCCCATTGTATGGTGGTAGGTCTTGCGCTGGGCATTCTCTTGGTTCTTTCTCACCCGTTCCTGAGCCTCTTCGGACATCTTGAACCATACAAAGTCGTCCCAAAACGGCCGTAGCTTTGCATAGTTCAGAGAGTTGAAATCTGGAGTCATGTTTTTCTTGATGTAGTCTTGATATAGATGCTTCTTATAGCCCTAGAACATTGGGGCCATCTTCTTCATAGACCAATCTCGGACTCTTTCCTTCAACTATTCATCGTTTGTCTCCAATGTGAAATGTTACAAGACGTCACCCCAAAGTAGCTCCTTGTCACGTCTAGAGACATAACTGATTTCTAGGTGTTTCTTGTTCTCCTTCCATTCATGGACACTGATCGGGATCCTATCCCAGACAAGGTACCCTAAGTGGTAGATGAAGGCCCTTGAATGGGGTCCAAGTGGCTTGCCTGTTGCTTCCTCGAATTCTGATATTACTAACCGGCCCTCCATAGGCTTCTTCGGGCCTCGTACTCTCCGGCTGGTCCCCGTGGTTGTCGTCGAGCCAGAGGGCTATGTAGGAAGAAACAAGACAATTTAATACAAGATATTATTTCGAATTATATCTGTAAAAACAAAGGAGACTGCCATATTACAGACATGCTGGCCAGCATTGTCTTGCTCATTCGGGTCGACCAAATACTGAGAGCAGTCATCGATGCCCTCAGGGTTCTCATCGCCTTCACGATCGTCGTGATAAACTTCTTCATTGGGACCGCAGATCAGGTTCATCATTTCCTCTTCGTGTTCTCTCGGGTCGGCCATTTCTCCAAAAATATGTGACACATGACTACTAGCACTACTGTGTATACCTGACAAGGAAACAATATATAAAATTAGGGTTTAGGGTTTAGGGGTTAGGGTTTAGGGCTTAGGGTTTAAGGCTAAATACACCATAAAACATCACTAAATAAATTATAGAACATCACATCGCATATATATTGTGTGAACATCACTAAATACATCATAGAACGCTTTATGTATACTATGTGAACATCATAGAACATCACATATATATTACGTGAAAAAACTAAATACACCCTAGAACATCACTAATTACATTAAAGAACATCGTATATATATTACGTGAAAATAAATAAGAAATTGGTACTATAATATACATGAAAATAAATAAATATATATGAATTTGAGCAGAGGCAATATTGTAGATTCATAAGAAATTGGAACTATAATTTACATGAAAATAAATAAATATATAATGTAATACAAATATTATACCACTAATTATAGCACTAATTGTACCACTAATAGATCCATCTCGACATACCTGTAGTTTGAAGGCGGTGAGACGGCGGAGAGATGGCGGTTGGTGCGGAGACTCGACGGGGACTTCGGTGACGACGGCAGAGAGACTTCGATCTGGAAGAAGGAAAAAAGAGGGAACAAATATTATATCATATTTACATATGTGTGAGAGAGAGATAGACGACAAAGAGACGTCGATCCGGTGTGTGTGTGTGTGCACGCACGCGCGCATCGCCCGCGATGATCAAGTGTGTGTACATGTGTGTGTTCCGCGGCGGTGCTCCACGATGGCGACGACAACGGCGGTGCAAAGATTTTGGTGTTTGGCTACTGTAGCACTTTCGTTTTTATTTGATAAACATTGTCCAATCACGGAATAACTAGGCTTAAAAGATTCATCTCACAAATTACAGATAAACTATGTAATTAGTTTTTATTTTTGTCTATATTTAATAATCCATGTATGCAACTAAAAATTTGATGTGACGGGGACTCTTAAAATTTTTTGCGAACTAAACAAGGCCTAATTAACAAATGTAAACACTTTTATTTTATCTAACTTTTCATTTTTTTTTCTTTCTCTTTTTTCTATATATAAGTTTTCACTTTTTTCTTTCCCTTTTTTCTTTAATTTTTTCTTTCTTTTTTTTCTTTGTTTTTTCCTTTCCCTGTCTTAGCGGCGCGCTCGCGGGGGCTCAGCCGTCGGTGGGGGCGCGCGCGGGCGACAGCGTAAGGCGTGGGATCCAGGGGCCCGCGCCACTGCCCCTTGTCGGCGGGCGTTGTCGGGCGCCGAGGGCGCGCCCGCGCGTGGCGGCGGCGGGCGAGCTCGCGGGCTCGCGAGGCGGCAGGCGCGCGCAAACGAGAAAGAGAGAGGGAGTAGAGGCGCCGGGCCGTACGGCGGGGTGGTGCTCGGGGCGGCGCTCGGAGTTGTTGACGACGGCGAGCAAGGACGACAACAGCGGCAAGGACGACAGCGCGACGTGGACGAAGAAGACGGAGCGGCGGCGGGGAGGGCAAGATCGACGAGGGCATGGTGGAGAAGGAGAAAGAAGGGCTCTGCCCTTTTTAGGGCAGGGCACCTTTAGTCCTGGGCCGAGCCACAGCCCGGGACTAAAGGTGTTTCACCAAATTATGGCGCCAGTTCATGCGCCATAATTTGGTTTTCCCATTTTTATTTTCCATTTACATTGTTAAATGCATTAGAATAGCCCGGGACTAAAGGTGTTTCTGCGGGAGGACATCGGGAGAGACCTAGGTTCCTGTATACTTCTCTATTACTTCAGTTCTATGATAACATTGAATAGATATAGCAATCACATATTAGCACTTTGGGACATCAGAACACCAACCACAGAAAGAGAACTGGAAGGGGGCTGGGAAGTTCTAACTACGGTCCAACAAACACCGATCCGAACGAGGTGGAATACGTCGACCGTTAGGGCTATCACTACCCTAGGGCTACCACAACAATCCGCAGGATTGGGTGCAACCTCAGGTAACCTCTAGTATAGACACCATGTCTACACTAACGATTACTACTCTAATTACCATGAATAACTAGAGCACTCGATGCGAACGGAGATCCTATGCCAAAATATAACAACTACACTACTCGATAATAATAAAGTTATAAAAGTAAATAGAGAAGATAAATATATTAAAACATAAGTCTTACAATAAATATAAAGACATACCAAAACTCTAAAGACTTCTCCAGAACCGAAACGCAGCTCCGCTCTCCCTAACTCCCGACTAGAACTAATCTACTACATTGGAATGTCTAGCCCTAATTCTCTATAGAGGAGAGGTTATCCTTCGAGGGCACCTCTCAACTCTATAATGATGTGTTCTCCTCCAAGGGCCAGGGGCCTTGCTTATATAACCTCTTTTGGTGCCTTTTTTGGTTCAGCAGGCGATGTGGTACTAAACTTTCCACCATATCTCATTAAAATGCACATAGGGCTTAATGGACCAAAATTTTATTTTGGCCCAATTAATCCCGTAGCTCTTTTATGTGGAGTCCTTCTTTTATTAATATCTCTTGATTCTGAACTCCAAATATAGCAAATAATATATGCATTTCGATCAGCTCGACACGATCTTTGTAATGATGTACTCTATTCTGTGATTGGTGCTTGTACCAGGGCGAGCGCCCTAGGATCAAGGGCGGGCACCCTGGCCCCGGGCCCGTCTCGGCTCCGCTTTGATCGAGTTGCTTCTAGAGTCTTTCTGATTATGGAAAATTACCGCCCACATTAATTCTCTATGTAAACCCGATGTGTGGGTCTTTCCTTCGTATTTCGTGATAACCCCCTGCAGAAATAGACAAACACCAAAACTCGTGGAAATCTGTCAAATGAAACCCTAAGTCTAGGTGTCGGTTGCATTTGTATCATTTTTTATGATTAGTTAACGGTTAAATGTGAGCATTAAGGACCGTCAACAGAAAGATACTTGGTTTTTGGGTCATTTGCACGTTAAACTTTTGTTTCTTTAATAATAATTATACAAATGCGCGGCATTGATTGTATAAATTTGAAATTTAAATTTTTAAAAGTTGTAAGATGGATTTTGGAACTCTGGATGGCCTCAAATAGAAAACTCATGAATACAAAGTTTGTTCCACTCATCAAGACCTACATTTTCTCTAATGATCACATTTTCATTTGAAAAAGTTTGGACCACTCAATTTTAAAATTTGAAGGAATTCATAGCGAAACGCTAATTTTCAGAACCATGGATGGCCTCAAATGGAAAACTCACGAATACCAATATTTCTCCACTCATCAAGATCTACATTTTATATATAGACCATTTTTTCATTTGACAAAGTGCTAGCAAAGTGTAGTTTAAAATCCAGACTTCCCACGTATAGTTTCATATAGTTTGTGTGAGATTCAAGATTTGTTGAGTATTGTTTATATAAACTTTTCCAAATGGAAAAATGGTTTATATAAAAAGTTTGGATATTGATGAGCTCTAACAACTTGGTATTCAAAAGATTCGAAGTCATTTTCTCCGTTGTTTGACCAAATTTGACCAAAGCCCGTCTTCGAATTTGAAAACATGTGCCTAGGACTCGATCAAATTTATCTGGATGAAAATATAATCCATGTATGAAATGTAGGTCTTGATGAGATCTAACAACTTGGTATTCAAAATTTTTCCATTTGAAGTACTCAGATGGGTCATTTGACCAAGTTTGAACAAAGTCAAAATAGTGGGTTTCACAAACACACACTTTGACCGAGCTCTGGATGGCCTCAAATGGAAAACTCATGAATACAAAGTTTGTTCCACTCATCAAGACCTACATTTTCTCTAATGGTCACATTTTCATTTGAAAAAGTTTGGACCACTCAATTTTAAAATTTGAAAGAATTCATAGCGAAATGCTAATTTTCAGAACCATGGATGGCCTCAAATGGAAAACTCATGAATACTAATATTGCTCCACTCATCAAGATCTACATTTCATATATAGACCATTTTTTCATTTGACAAAGTGCTGGAAAAGTGTAGTTCAAAATCCACATCAAGATGTTACAATTATATTACACATAATGTTACAATTATATTACACAAGATGTCAAGTACAAATCACTACCATTATCAAGCTAGCACAGTGGTAAACTTTTTCTTAACGTAATGCACTTGGTTATGATCATTCCGTAACCATGGAGTGTCCTCTGCAGCGAGCATGATGCTTGGGTCTTTGGCCACACAGAAGGGTGGGATCCGTTCATCCTTTTCATAATCCTCTGACACGTCTGACTTGTCTTCAATTCCCACGATGTTTCTTTTTCCTGTAAGAACGATGTGTCGCTTTGGCTCGTTGGTGTTTTTCTCATCTTTTTTCCCTCTCTTGGGTTTTGTAGACATGTCTTTCACATAGAACACTTGATTCACCTTAGTACCGAGGACGAATGGATCGTTTGTATATCCAATATTATTGAGGTCCACCGTTGTCATTCCGTACTCCTTATCGACTGATACCCCTCCTTTCATCTTCACCCATTGGCATTGGAATAAAGGGACTTTAAAATTATGTGCATAGTCTAGTTCCCAAATCTCCTCTATACGACCATAATATGTGTGCGTGTCCCCATTCGTGTCCGTGGCATTCACACAGACACCACTGTTTTGGTTGGTACTCTTTTTATCTTGTGATACGGTGTAAAATGTATTTCCATTTATCTCGTACCCTTTGTACGTGAGGACGTGTCACGCTGGTTGCCTAGCCAACAAACAAAGTTCATCTCCAATATCTTTATCACCCTAGCATTTTTTCGCAACCAGTCACCGAATGTTTCCATGTGATGATGCGTAACCCAAGTCTCATTCTTTCCAAGATTCTCGGATCGTACAAAATCCATGTGTTCCTCAATATAGGGTTCCACCACAATGGAGTTTCGAAGGACTGTGCAGTGCGCTTTATTGAATAAATCATCACCCTAGCTGATATATGTTTTCTTTCCTAGTGTACCCTTTCCACCGAATCTCCCCTCATACCTTGATTTAGGAAGACCAATCGGGTCAAGATCAGGAATGAAGTCCACACAGAACTCAATGACCTCCTCTGTCCCGTATCCCTTGATGATGCTTTCTTCTGGCCGACCCCGCTAGTGAACATATTTTTTCAGTACACCCATAAATCTCTCTAAGGGAAACATGTTGTGTAGGAAGACTGGACCCAGAATATGAATCTCTTTGACCAGATGAACTAGGAGATGTGTCATGATATCAAAGAAAGATGGAGGAAACACCAACTCAAAGCTGACAAGACATTGAACCACATCGTTCTGTAGAGTAGCTAGATCAAGAGGATTGATTGCCTTCTAAGAAATTGCATTGAGGAATGCACACAACTTCACGGTGGCCAGACGTACATGTGGAGGTAGAATTCCTCTTAAGGTCACCAGAAGCAGTTGTGTCATAATCACGTGGCAGTCGTGCAATTTTAAGTTGACAAATTTTTTCTCTGGCACATTTATTATACGCTTTATGATGGAGGAGAACCCAGATGGGACCTTGATGCTGCTTAGGCACTCAAACATGATTTCCTTCTCCTCATTGCTAAGAGTGTAGCTAGTAGGTCTTAAATACTAGCGTCCATCATCTGTCTGCTCTGGATGCAGGTTGTCTCGTTCTTTCATGCGCTTTAAGTCCTCTCGAGCCTCAAGGGTATCCTTAGGCTTTCCAAACACACCCAGAAACCCTAGGAGATTGACACAAAAGTTCTTCGTCAGGTGCATCACGTCGATGGAGTGGCGGACCTCAAGGTGTTTCCAATATGGAAGCTCCCAAAATATTGACTTTTTCTTCCACATTGGGGCACGCCCCGAAGCGTCTTTTGGAACAGGTTCGCTGCCTTCTCCATTTCCAGACACTACTTTCAAATCTTTGACCATCTCAAATACCTCTGCCCCATCTCGGTTGCCTGGCTTGGACCGGTGTTCTGTCGTACCTTTAAAATGTTTGCCTTTCTTTCTCAACTGGTGGTTCTTAGCAAGAAAATGACGATGGCCAAGGTACACGACCTTTCGACATTTTTTCAAATAGACAGGTTGAAGGTCACCAAAGCAATGGGTGCAAGCATTATATCCCTTGTTTGTCTGTCCTGAAAGATTGCTTAGAACTGGCCAATCATTGATTGTCACGAACAACAATGCTCGTAGGTCGAATGCTTCCTGTTTGTACTCATTCCACATACTCACACCTGGTTTGCTCCATAGAAGCTGGAGTTCCTCAACCAATGGCCTCAGGTAAACATTGATGTCATTGCCAGGTTGCTTCGGACCTTGGATGAGCACCGGCATCATAATGAACTTCTGCTTCATGTATAACCACAGAGGAAGGTTGTAGATACATAGAGTAATGGGCCAAGTGCTATGACTAGAGTTCTGGTCCACAAAAGGATTAAATCCATCCATACTCAATGCGAACCTTAGGTTTCTTGCGTCCTCTGCAAAGTCCGGGAATTCTATATCGATTCCTCTCCACTGAGAACCATCTGCAGGGTGTCTCAACATGTTGTCCACCTTACGGTCTTCTTTGTGCCATCGCAACAACTTTGCATGCTCCTTATTTCTGAACAAACGTTTTAGGCGTGGAATTATTGGAGCATACCACATAACCTTGGCAGGGATTCTCTTCCTCGGGCGTTCTTCATCCTCAACATTGCCAGGGTCATCCCGCAAGATCTAGTACCATGACGCATGGCAAACAGGGCATTCATCTAATTTCTCGTGATCTCCACGGTACAGGATGCAGTCATTAGGGCATGCATGTATCTTCTCGATTTGTAATCCCAAAGGGCAGACGATCTTTTTTGCTTCGTATGTAGTGGTGGGTAACTCATTAGGCTTTGGAAGCATCTTTTTTTGGATCTTCAGTAATTTTCCAAATGCCTTGTCAGAAATACCATTCTCTGCCTTCCATTGTAACAACTCCAGTGTCGTGCCTAGCTTTTTTTGTCCCTCTTCAACCGACAGGTAGAGTAGCTTCTTGTGATCCTCTAGCATTTTGTCAAATTTAGCCTTCTCCTTTGCACTTTCGCAATCTCTCTGTACGTCGCGAATGACATCACCAAGAGCATCGTCATCATCACCGTCTTCTTCACCTTCATCCTCTACTACTAAGTCGCAGTATTGAGCAAAAACATCGTCAGGGTACGGTTGCTCTTCTTCATATTCTTCTATCATAACCCCGGACTCTCCGTGTTTGGTCCAACAAATATAGTTTGGCATGAAACCATTCGTGAACAAGTGCAAGTGAATTTCTCTTGAGTTTGAATATTCCTTCAAATTCTTACACACGGCACATGGACAGCACATAAAACCATCCCACTTATTTTGCTCTGCCACTCTGTGGAATTCTCGCACGCCCTCAATGAACTCGTTGGTGCGGCGATCGGCATTGTACATCCAATGGCGTGCCATTATCTACATTATCATGGAATTGTAATTTTTCTATTAGAAGCTATAATTTTATCACTAAAGAAAATTAATTTCAAGAATTTTTAAAGTGAAAAACAATTTATTTAACAATTACAACAAAAATTATATTATTAATATTTTAAAATAAGAACATGACCATATTAAAGTAAAAAATATCCTATAATATCTATAATAGAACTAAACATGATTCGTGTATACATAGTAGTAATGATTTGTGTATACTAGTTTCTAGCGGGCACACACTTAGCATCGTTCAAAAAAATTCAAACATGAGAAGATGATGATTGGAGAGATAGCAACATGAAATAATTAAAATAGAGATATGTCCAATATGAAATTACATATGGCGGTGAGAAACATAGGAGGATGAAGCTAGCAACCTTTCAAACAAATCGACGACGGCGTAGAAGCGTTGAAATGGATCGATCGCGGAAGATGAGAGCAATAACAAGCCAGAACAATGGAAGAACAAGCAAGAACAAAGGACCTCGGGCTCAAGCAGGGAGAGGAAGAAGGGAGGAGGGAGATTCAATTTATAGCGGGGAGGGTTTAGTCCCGGTTGGTGTTACCAACCGGGAGTAAACACCAACCTTTAGCCCTGGTTGGTGCCAACGACCGGGACAAAAGGTTTAGTCCCGGTTAGTGTCACAAACCGGGGCTAAAGGTAGGTCTTTAGTCCCGGTTTGTAACACACACCAGAACTAATGGTCCCTCTCCGACAGCGCCCGACACCGGAGCCGTTGGGGAGGGACCGTTAGTCCCGGTTGGATTTACCAACCAGGACTAAAGATCTCTTTTGTCCCGGGCGCCAAAAATGTCGGGACTAAAGCTCATTTAGCACATCGACGAAAGATCTGTTCTCTAGTAGTGCCCCGGCGGTGAGCCTCCTCGGGGCAGGGCGAGCGTGGCGCCGGGCAAGGGGAGGCGAGCCGCGCTGCGACACGGGTGGCACGCGGCGGCGAGTGCAGGGATCCTGGCGGCGGCAGTGAGCCTAGGAAGGGAGGGGCGCGTGGGCGGATAAGGCAGGGCACGGGCTTAGTTGGGCTGTTACGGCCTTTTAGGTTAGTGGGCTTTGCCGAGGGCACCGATTCAAAGCCCTCGGCAATGATTTTAATTTTTTTTTAAAAAAATCTTTGCCGAGGGCCTGTGCCAAGCCCTCGGCATCTTTGCCGAGGGTAAGATTTTTTTATTTTTATTATTTTTGAGCCCAATTTTTTGTGGTGCTACAATATATTGTTTTGAACTTATTTTTAAAATTTGGTTCAATTTTGACTTTTTTCATATACTCCCTTAATTTGTTTTTTTAGTGATTTCTTTAGATATTTTAAATTTGAACGGTACCTGGATGGAATAATGTAATAGAGTGTTTCAAAAAATATTATTCATGTTATTTGGTGTATGTTGAGTTCCTATCTAGGAACTCACATCAAATGTAGTACATCTTCTTCATGTAACATAACAAGGAATATACCAAAAAAGTGTTTTAAAATTATATAAAATCCATACAAAGTCCAAAAATCACGAAACTCATCGAGGTGCCATTTCATCGCATGTGTAGACTATGGTAAAAAATGAAGAAGGTTTCAAGCAAATTACGATGTTGGATGCCTAAAACCCACACATCTCCACATTTGGTCACAAGTGATCACTTGTGGAGATATCTGGATTTTAGACATCCGATGTTGTAACTTGCTCCAAATTTTCTCAAATTTTTATCATAACCTACACATGCGATGACATGACACCTCAACAAGTTTCATGATTTTTGGAATTCGTATAAATTTTATATAATTTTCAAACACTTATTCCACAAGTCGCTCGTCATGTTACGCAAAGAAGATGTGCGAAATTTGATGAGAGTTCCTAGATAGAGACTCAAAAATACACCAAATATCATGAATAACATTTTTTGAAACACTACACTGCTTTATTTCATGCATCTGCAGTTCAAATTTGAAATATCTGGAAAAAATAAAGAAAAGAATTAAACTAAAAAATATAATAAAGAATTCAAAATTGGACCAAATTTTAAATTTGGGTTCAAAATAATGTATTTTAGAACCACAAAAAAATGGGCTCAAAAAATACAAAAATCAAAAAAATCTTTGCCGAGGGCCCAGCATGGTGTTGACGGTTCTTAATTATCAATTTTAATTATCAAATAAACAAGAGAAAGGACCAATATGCAACCAACGCCTAGAATTAGGGTTTGATCTGACAGAATTCCACGAGTTTTGTTGTTTATCTGTTTCTGCAGGGGGTTATCAGGAAATAAGGAAGAAAGGTCCACATGTCGGGATTACATAGAGATATCAATGCACCGCGCGATTTTCTATCATCTAGAAGACTCCAGAATCCACGGGAAGAAGACAGAGGCCGAAAGGGGCCAGGCCCAGGGCGCCCGCCCTGGTGACCTGGGCGCCCGCCCCCTGTTGGATGCCAATCAGGACTCTCTTCGCACGGGATGTTCCACCGACCTATTGGATCAAAGAAAACATAGTACCACCTTGCCTACCGACCCAAAAACGCATAGAGGAGGAGGACTATATAAGGAGACCCCTCTGGCCCCTGGAGAAGACATGAAGAAATTATCATAGAGATTGAGGGGTGCCCTCGAAGGAAAACCTCTTTTCTAATTAATATTTCTTTTTAGGCTTAGCAACCAATGTAAAGTAGAAATAGATCTTCTAGTTTCTACTAGATTGAGAGAGAGAGTGGAGGTGTAGATTGGAGGAAGCCCGTCCTGTCGGTGTCTACTCCAAGCTTGTACCTGCGGGATCAAGTTCTCCTAACCCGAAGCTTGCTCCTAGGATTCTTCAGTATTTCGACTTCTAAATTCTAGTAAGTTCTTGTTTTATTGTTCTTATGGTTTATGAGTTTACTTTAATCTCTTCGCGTAGAATTTAGAGTAATCATTGCTGGCGTAAACGTGGTGTTTAGGCTGGGGTACTCATAGATATTCTCTGACTAGCTGGACCGTGGTAGTAGTGAGGAACGTGACAATTCCGAGTTACCTTTGCACACCATATCTCGTTAGCAGGAAGGATAGGGTTTATAGGTGCGGGTTGAACATCCTTTGTGGTGTCTAGATTTTGTTAGCCTCCCCAATAGAACAGTAGATCATCCTTACCAAGGTTAGAAGGAGACTAAGGTTGCAGTCTTCTCTATTTATCACTCACATCGAAAGACATTCTTTGTTGCCTAAAGGGTTAGTAGTAATAGACCGGTTAGTCAGATGCACTCTTTCTCCTAGTGGTAAAAAAATAAATACGATACTCTGGATAATTTCCTGGGTGAAGTGCTCACCGATATCCGTGCGCTTGCGGATCAATTCCTTATTGCGTTCTCAAATATCAACAAGCATTTCTGGCGCCGTTGCCGGGGAGAAAGACGGTTGCTGAGATAACCTTGAGTCTTACTACTAGCTTGTATCTATACTTTTATCTTTTCTTATCTTTTATATTCTTTATTTATTTTCTTTACTCTTACCTTATGGAAAACCAAAATTCTAAATCGATCCATGAATCTGCAATCCCTTCAGTAACTGACCTTTTACCATGGGAATCATCACAGCCTATCCAAACACCCCAGTATAAGTTAAGTTCTAGGTTGAGTGCTATGATTCAACACCTATCTTTTTGGGAAAGGAAGACGAAAACCCTTACCTTCATATTAGAAATTTTGAGCAAACATGTGATTGTCTTCGTATTGAAGGCATTTCTGATAAAACTTTACGTTGGAAGCTTTTTTCCTTTTTCCTTAAGGGGAGAAGCTAGACAATGGTACAGTCAGAAGGTAAGTCAACAACGAGGTGAATGGGGAGTTTTACGAGCCAACTTTTGTCTAGATTTCTATTCCCTCGACCATATAGCCGACCTTAGACTCGAAGTCCTATCTTTTAAACAAAAAGATAATGAAACTTTGGGAAAATCCTGGAAACGTTTTTCTAATCTTTTAGAATCTGGTCCAAACCTTAATCTTGAAGACCCTGTTCTTTTATTCCACTTTTTTCGAGGTCTTCAGAAAAATCACAAACAAATGCTACATACAATGTCTAGAGGTTCTTTCTTTCGTATCCCTACTGATGAAGCTAGAGTGATCCTAGATAGAATCCTAGAAGCTGAGATGGATAATACCCTTCATGATGAAACCTATGAGGCCGAAGTAGACACTCTGCCAAATTCCTCGTCTACTTTAGCTATCCCAAGTTCTGAGCCACAAGAGGAAGAAGTTCCACCACCTGACTTCATGCTGGATATAGAATCCGATCTTTTTGCCGATTTTGGAAATATTTCAAACTACCATTCTATTGATAAACCCCAAAACAGCCAGTTTAGCATTTATTTGCCAAGTGAATATCAATTGAGAGAGCTTATCTCAGTAATGAGTAGCGAATGGTTGGAGGAATCAGAGCTTTCCTCTGATGTGATCCGCTTGGACACACCCTCTATAACTATACGCTGTGCTTATAATTCTGATCGATTTAATGCTCTTTATAATCCTGTTGTGGGGATCAACATCATGTCTGAATCTTTTGCACTTAAACTATTTAAAAATCTTGTCTTAACCCCCACAACAAAGGTCATAAAGGAATCTTCGGGACGATTAGTCCCCAGTCTTGGAATTATTAATGTCCTACCTCTTACTGTAGAAGGCTCCATGGTTCATTTGAACTTCTATATCTTTGATACATGGGACTTCGACCTGTTGATAGGACAACCTTTTAGAAGACTCCTTTATGAAGGTCATACTGAAAAGCTACACATTTCTTTTGGAAAAACTTTTAAATTCCCAATAACAATTTCACACTCCTTAAACAATAAGGCCGAATCATATCTTTTGCCTGATCCTATGGAGGAGGTAAAGGCTGCATCTCTAGAGCTTTTAGAAGAATCAGACTTAGAAGACGAAACTCCTTTCTTCATAGAAGACGAAGCCGAGCCTTCTGAACCTGAACCCTTAGATGAGTTTGCAGAAACACCTAGACCTCCCATAGAGCTTAAAACCTTACCACCCGGTCTTATCTATGCTTTCATAAACAATAATCCAGAGTTTCCTGTGATCATTAGCGATAAACTCACTCAGGAGCAAACTCTGCGATTAATGACCATTCTTGAGAAACATCACTTAGTGTTCGGCTACTCACTCCAAGATCTTACAGGAATCAGTCCTATGATTTGTACCCATCGTATTCCAACAGATCCTTCTGTTTCACCCTCTCGAGAACCCCAACATAGACTTAATAACACTATGAGAGAGGTAGTTAAAAAGGAAGTTATAAAGTTGCTACATGCAGGGATTATATATCCTGTGCCGCACAGTGAGTGGGTGAGCCCAGTACAAGTTGTGCCTAAAAAGGGAGGCATGACTGTTATTATGAATGAAAAGAACGTGCTAATTCCGCAACGCACCGTCACAGGATGGCGGATGTGCATAGACTATAGAAAACTAAACAAAGCCACGAGAAAGGATCACTTTCCTTTACCTTTCATAGATGAGATGCTAGAGCGGTTAGCAAACCATTCGTTCTTCTGTTTCTTAGATGGATATTCAGGGTATCATCAGATCCCGATCCATCCCGATGATCAAAGCAAAACCACTTTTACATGCCCTTATGGAACTTCTGCTTATCGTAGAATGTCTTTTGGGTTATGTAATGCACCAGCTTCTTTTCAAAGATGCATGATGTCGATATTTTCTAATATGATTGAAGAGATTATGGAAGTTTTCATGGATGATTTCTCTGTTTATGGAAAAACTTTTGATAGTTGTCTTGAAAACTTAGACAAGGTTTTGCAAAGATGTGAAGAAAAGCACTTAGTCCTTAATTGGGAAAAATGACATTTTATGGTTAGGGAAGGAATAGTGCTGGGACACCTAGTGTCTGAAAGAGGTATTGAGGTAGACAAAGCTAAAATTGAAGTAATTGAACAACTACCTCCACCTGTGAATATAAAAGGAATTCGAAGCTTTCTTGGCCATGCTGGTTTTTATCGTAGATTCATAAAAGATTTTTCATTTATTGCTAGACCACTTACTCTTTTGCTAGCCAAGGATGCTCCTTTCGAATTTGATGATGCATGTCTAACATCTTTCAATTTATTAAAGAAAGCACTCATCTCTGCACCAATCATTCACCCCCCTGATTGGTCATTGCCTTTTGAAATTATGTGTGATGCTAGTGATTATGTTGTGGGGGCAGTATTGGGACAAACTAAAAATAAGAAGCATCATGCAATTGCTTATGCCAGTAAAACTTTGACAGGAGCTCAACTTAATTATGCAACCACTGAAAAAGAGCTTCTGGCTGTTGTCTTTGCCATTGATAAATTTAGATCTTATTTAGTTGGAGCTAAAATAATTGTTTACACTGATCATGCTGCACTAAAATATTTGCTCACTAAAAAAGATGCTAAACCTCACCTGATTAGATGGATCTTATTATTCCAAGAATTCGACTTAGAAATAAAAGATAAAAAAGGAGTAGAAAATTTTGTTGCTGATCACTTGTCTAGAATGTATTTTAAGAGTCCACGGGAAACCCCCATCAATGATTCTCCGGGAGAACATGCTCTACGGGATTAACAGGTCTAACCCCTGGTATGCAGATATTGTTAATTTTATGGTTTCAGGGTATGTACCACCAGGAGCAAACAAGAAGAAACTTATTCAAGAAAGTCGTTCACATATATGGGATGAGCCATACCTCTTTTGAGTATGCTCTGATGGCTTACTCAGGAGATGTGTGACCACTGAGGAGGGATGGAAGATCATCGACAGATGTCATTCATCACCATATGGAGGTCACTATGGAGCATTCCGTACACATTCAAAGATCTGGCAGTGTGGATTCTACTGGCCTACAATGTATGAAGACACGAAGCAATATATCAGAAGATGTGGGCCATGTCAAAGACACGGAAACATAAATACAAGGGATGCAATGCCACTCACCACCAACCTTTAGATTGAGCTCTTTGATGTCTGGGGAATAGACTACATGGGTCCATTTCCTCCATCAAAGAAGTGCGAGTACATATTGGTGGTAGTTGACTATGTCTCCAAGTGGGTAGAGGCATTACCTTGCAAGCATGCCGACAACGTCAGTTCAAAGAGGATGTTTGAAGAAATTATATTTCCAAGATTTAGAGTCCCTAGAGTAGTGATAAGTGATGGAGGAGCACACTTCATCGACAAACGCTTCAAGCAATATCTATCAAAACATGGAATCCGTCACAACGTCGCTACCCCCTATCATCCTCAGACAAGTGGCCAAGCAGAGACTTCCAACAAACAAATCAAGAATATTCTTCAGAAGACAGTAAACGAAATGGGAACGGCGTGGAAAGACAAGTTACCCGATGGACTCTGGGCATACCGGACAGCATACAAGACCTCAATTGGAATGTCCACATACCAATTGGTGTACGGGAAGACTTGCCATCTACCTGTTGAACTAGAGTTCAAAGCACACTGGGCCATAAAGAGATGGAACATGGACCTAGATGTTGCTGGAGATTATAGAAGAATGCAACTATCAGAATTGGAAGAATGGCGAGAGAAGGCATATCACAACTCAAAGATTTATAAAGAAAGAGTCAAAAGGTGGCATGACAAGAGAATCAAGAAGAAGGAGTTCACACCCGGAGATAAGGTATTACTTTTTAATTCTAGGGTAAAGCTTTTCGGGCATGGAAAACTCCGGAGCAAATGGAAAGGACCATTCAAGGTAATTAATTCATCATCCCACAGAGCTATCACACTTCAAAATGACAAAGGTACGTCATTCAAGGTAAATGGTCAACGTCTTAAATTATTTTTAGAGCCCAATAAAGAATTAGAAGAAATAGACGTAGTCCATTTTTACCTTCCCAAGGAGAATTAGAGCCCGACCTTTTTATTCTGATGTTTTTGGGTCATATATATATATATATATATTTCTAAATAATTTCGCATCTAGAAACGCGCTCGAGAAAGTGGGCCCACAGAGGAGCCAGAGAGAGGGCGGGCGCCCAGATCAGGTGGGCGGGCGCCCAGCTCCTGTTCCCCCTCGGTCCCGATTTTCTCTGTTATGGAAAATGCACTTATGGTAATCCGAATAATCCCTCAGATGGAAAGTTTTGCATGCACATCGACGGGAGCAACCCGAACAACCCTTAGAGGCATTTTTTGACCCCTATATAAACAGACCCCTGACTTCAGTTTTCAAACACCAAACCACCAAGCCTTCTCTTCTTCTTCAATTAGAGCTTGATTAGTTCCTTGCTACTCCAATGGCCGAGAAGTACCACGATGATTGGGAAGTCATCCCCTTCAACCTCAACATGGAGCCTGTGGAAGACCCCGATGCTCGTGCTCTCGTCCCGGCCAACACAGAGCGACAGCTAGAAGCCATGCCATTACGCCAACGCAGCTCCGCCCAATCTTAACATGCTCAACCAGTTCTCACCGCACCGCCACAACCCTTACTCCTCAAAGGATCATCATCCAAGACGAAGACCACTATCAAGGTGCCAACCGGCACAAGGATCCTTCCACCTAGACCCAATGAGAGGGTCGTTAGAGTTAAGACCAACCGGAGCGGCGAGATCAGCAGTATTCGCTACACTACGGAGGAAGAAAGGCCTTACTTTGAAGGGATTAGAGCAGCCAAAGTCCGTTTCATCCCTCTAAAGGCAGCCCCGAAGCACGCTCTTAATGCTTTTGAGACACCTCCCAAGCGTCGCAAGACTATAATGGATATTGATGAGGAAGTTCGCAGACTAGATAGAGTTATCATAGACCTCCAGTCCTCGATTAATTTCCTCACAAGGCAGCTCTCTAACCACAACACCGTTATACTAGGCCTTAGGCAGGATCTTGCCAGTGCCAACAAGAAGATTAAGGAATTAGAGCGCCGCTAAGTTATCTAGATTAGACCTTGAGGCAATGCATCTTAGTCATCTATCTTTAAATTTGGTTTAGGTTTATTATTATCATCAGTTTGTTACTTCTATCGTCAGTTTGCTACTAGTCTTTTGTAATAAATGCCTCAAGATTAATAAAGAGTATTATTATTATTATGTCTTGTGTGTCTCTACTTTATTTTTGTGCAAGAAAGCAGAAAACAAGTATGGGGAGATCCCTCGACATGCCAAACACACTCCAACTACACCACTCCACGATTTAGGTACACACTCTGCACACTTTACTTTACACATACATATATTTTGGATTATGCAGAATATTGTTTCCAACATGATAAAATAAAAGATTAAAATATTTCTAATCATGATTAATCTCAATCCGTGATATTTCCTGAAAACTTGCAATTATTATAAAATCATTTTAAAACCCTGTGTTACTTAAGTCAATATGGAATATGTGATGGTAGAGTATGAGTTTCTTATTCTTGATATCATTGTTACTTGGAGAATTTATTTCAAAATCTTCAAAATTTTAGCTACCATCCTCAGTGTTTTATATGCCTGATAAAACTGAAAATATTAATTATGATTATAAAAGCTATCTCCTGTGTATTGAGTTTGTTCAAAATGAGTTAGACCCTTGTTGAGAGATTTATCATGCTCCTAAGATCAAGACATTTATTCAGAAAGATTCACTCTTCCGAAGTATTATTGCATTAGAGGCATGGGCTATGCAAAAATAGAGATAATTCGAGGAAATAAAAAGGAGCAAGTGCTCGACAACCTCGCAGAAAAAAATGGACAAGTTTCCGATAGTAGAATTAGGGGTACCTCGGTATCCACTTAAAAAAATATGATAGCCCATGGTCCCTCTAATAAGCAATATGCCAGCAAGAGTTGACAAAGATTTTAATTTCCAAAGTCTTTGATCTAAGAGTATGACATTCCCCTCCTCGGATCCTGTTTTGATCAGGCAATAAATGCAAAGTAAGTATGCTTGAGAATTTTTGCAAAATAAAACAACCTCAGTGAGATATATAAAAGATAATGAGTGATCTAAGAAGAACCTATGAGGATAAAAAGGTATGCTAACTTTCTTTCAAAAATATACAAAAACTCCAAGTGACAAGATTGAGAAGAAAAGATCTTTACTCTTAACCATAAACTTTCCTGACTATAGTACACAGTGGAATTTTAACACCCTGCAATTATGAAAAGAATGTTTTGAAATGTTTTACCCTAGATATTTTTCTTAACCATCCTTTTCTCGAGGACGAGTAAAAGCCTAAGTATGGGGGTATTTGTTGACGGTTCTTAAGTATCAATTTTAATTATCAAATAAACAAGAGAAAGGACCAATATGCAACCAACACCTAGAATTAGGGTTTGATCTGACAGAATTCCACGAGTTTTGTTGTTTATCTGTTTCTGCAGG
Organism: Sorghum bicolor; assembly: GCF_000003195.3. NCBI lineage: Eukaryota > Viridiplantae > Streptophyta > Magnoliopsida > Poales > Poaceae > Sorghum > Sorghum bicolor. The sequence goes on along the minus strand of NC_012873.2, from coordinate 10,668,597 downwards.
GGGTTATCAGGAAATAAGGAAGAAAGGTCCACATGTCGGGATTACATAGAGATATCAACGCACCGTGCGATTTTCTACCATCTAGAAGACTCCAGAAGCCACAGGAAGAAGGCAGAGGCCGAAAGGGGCCAGGCCCAGGGCGCCCGCCCTGGTGACCTGGGCGCCCGCCCCCTGTTGGATGCCAATCAGGACTCTCTTCGCACGGGATGTTCCACCGACCTATTGGATCAAGGAAAACATAGTACCACCTCGCCTACCGATCCAAAAACGCATAGAGGAGGAGGACTATATAAGGAGACCCCTCTGGCCCCTGGAGAAGACATGAAGAAATTATCATAGAGATTGAGGGGTGCCCTCGAAGGAAAACCTCTTCTCTAATTAATATTTCTTTTTAGGCTTAGCAACCAATGTAAAGTAGAAATAGATCTTCTAGTTTCTACTAGATTGAGAGAGAGAGTGGAGGTGTAGATTGGAGGAAGCCCGTCCTGTCGGTGTCTACTCCAAGCTTGTACCTGCGGGATCAAGTTCTCCTAACCCGAAGCTTGCTCCTAGGTTTCTTCATTATTTCGACTTCTAAATTCTAGTAAGTTCTTGTTTTATTGTTCTTATGGTTTATGAGTTTACTTTAATCTCTTCGCGTAGAATTTAGAGTAATCATTGCTGGCGTAAACGTGGTGTTTAGGCTGGGGTACTCATAGATATTCTCTGACTAGCTGGACCGTGGTAGTAGTGAGGAACGTGACAATTCCGAGTTACCTTTGCATACCATATCTCGTTAGCAGGAAGGATAGGGTTTATAGGTGCGGGTTGAACATCCTTTGTGGTGTCTAGATTCCGTTAGCCTCCCCAATAGAACAGTAGATCATCCTTACCAAGGTTAGAAGGAGACTAAGTTGCAGTCTTCTCTATTTATCACTCACATCGAAAGACATTCTTTGTTGCCTAAAGGGTTAGTAGTAATAGACCGGTTAGTCAGATGCACTCTTTCTCCTAGTGGTAAAAAATAAATACGATACTCTGGATAATTTCCCAGGTGAAGTGCTCACCGATATCCGTGCGCTTGCGGCTCAATTCCTTATTGTGTTCCCAAATATCAACACATGGCCCTCGGCAAAGTGGGTGTTTACCGAGGGCCAGGCCTAGGGCCCTCGTCTTTGCCGAGGGCCAGACATGGGGCCCTTGGCAAAGGAGGCTCTCGGCAAAGACTAGCTATAAAAAGAAATTGGGTCCAAACACTATTTTTTTAAAAAAAAAACTTTGCCGAGGTAGCCCTCGACAAAGCCTGACGGCGTTTGGCCACCGTGACCCAACGGGCCAACTTTTCCTAGGGCGCCACGGCCCTCGGCAAAGACAATCTTTACCGAGGGTCTGTCTTTGCCGAGGGCTAGGCCTTCGGCAAAAGCCTCTTTGCCGAGGGCCATTCTTTGCCGAGGGCTCCTGTGGCTGGCCCTTGGCAAAGAGTGTCTTTGCCGAGTGCCCGCGATTTGGTCCTCGGCAAAGCCTCAGGCCCTCGGCAAAGGACGTGTTTCCAATAGTGTGTATCGTTAGTACCACACTCCTCTGGTTATCAATCGTATTACAAATTCGACTAACCTAATAATATGAAATGAAGAGATGACTATTAGTCACTCGAAGTTGGAGTTTCACAACTGATGACAATGACTCTTCAAAAATAGATTAATCAAAAGTAAAACCCCCAAAACCATAACTTAATTTGATCACCTCAACTCAGTATAAATTGAGTTTAGGGGCATAATACCCGTGAACGTGCCTGCTAACGAGTTTTAAGATGATACCTGGCCCAACAAACCAAAAGATAATGACCCAACATACTAGTAGATTCTGGACGCTATTTTTTTTGACGAGTAAGGACGCTAATTTATTTTGACGATTTCCCATAACGTAACTTAGTGTGGTGTAGAGGAACACTGAACATATGCATAGAAGACGAGGGTGGAATCTAGCACACATTGAAATAACTTATCAACATTAGAGCAAGTATTATAATACAGCCAGCTGCTGGCTGTAAGATTTCTTTATAGCTTTTTGCAGCTCACTCATATAATGGTTAGCTCATCACTATTAATACATGGCTCACTTGTCTGTCTCACAGACTTTCTTGGTTTTTGTGCCTGAGCCGGCTGTAAGCTTACAGCCCGCTTTTACTCTCTCTCCTCTTCTCTCTCCACCTCAGCATTTAGCTGGCTTACAGCCTACTATAATACTTGCTCTTAGTCTGTGTCCTTGTTTTTTGTCAAAGCTTAGCAAGATACATATATTATTATAAATATAATATATTATTTATTAATGAACCGGATGGGAGATGGCTTTCTAACAGGAAGAAGAGCCAGACCTTTAAACAATGCAGTCGTTGTGCAGAGCGGACAGAAAGAGTGACATGAACTTAGATCTCGTGAGATTTCGCAGGCACTGCACATATGGCATACATATCTACATCCGTTTTGGAGATTCCAGTTGATGGCTGAGTAATCGATGACGCACAAACTAGAGCAATGGTGCAAGAACAGGTCAGATACATGCAATGGAAGTGAATTCGACCTTCCCGTTGTGCACTTGTGGGAAGTTTTTTTTATGATTCTATAAGCTCGGATCAATCAGATGTTGCTATGATGAGATTTATATATAGTGGCCTACTAGGCGCCATGATCGCGATTTATGTGGACAAACTGAATAGTGGGGCGGCCATGTTTGTTTCCTTGTAAAAGTGTACGTAGAATAGAGATAAACACACACACGCGCGCGTTAGTTTTTGGTTGCTTACCTAGCTCTTTGAAACGAAAGCAAAATACATCTGAAATTATCTGATAAGTATATAACAAATTTGGTTCATCGCCATCACTATTTCTTTGACTGAACAAAAACAACTAATTTTTTTGATATAATCCATTTCAAACCACAATTCAGTGGACTCTACAAACTCTGAGGCCAATTCCAAATTTCCAATACCATGGGCAAACAAGCTGCGCCGCAATTAAGGTATATATATATATATATTCTCAACCAATAAATAAAATTTACTTGCGTCTGCTGTTGTCATATACATACTCACATCTATGAATCTCAACGCTAAAATTGAAAATTTACGGTCAACTTGCACAACTTTATATATAGCCAGCTTCAAGGTCACACCCTTTCAAAAATATAAAGATACCGCGGCACCATCCATATAAAGGCGACCATACTACACTAGCTCTCAAACAGAACTAGCTGCCTGCAGTTCTGCACTGCAAAATCTACAGCATCTTGCATTAATTGAGCCATGTCGCTGTCGCCGAACACCTCGCTGCCCTACTCGACGGACAAGGGCGGCTACAGCACGCACGACACGCTTGTGCTCGTCGGCATCGGCTTCTGCGCGACCACCGTCTCCGCCCTCATCATCGTGCTCTGCGAGTGCCTATGCTGCCGCCGCCGCCGCAGCGGCGGCGGCGCGGGCGGAACCGTCGTGTACGTGGCGGCCCGGCCGTTCTTCCTGCACGGCGGCGACGGTGGGCTGAGCCCCTCCGCGGTGTCCACGCTGCCGTCGTTCGTGTTCCAACGGGGCCTGTCGGTTGGCGGCGGCGGCGGCTCCGGCCGCGGCGAGGGCAGCGGCAGCGGGCGCGGGTGGGCGCAGTGTGCGGTGTGCCTGAGCCTTGTGCAGGAAGGTGAGGTGGTCAGGCGGCTGCCGGCGTGCATGCACCTATTCCACGTCTGCTGCATCGACATGTGGCTGCACTCTCACTCCACATGTCCTCTCTGTAGGGCCACGGTTTTGCCCGTAAAAGAGATTACTACACAAGACCAACAGCCTCCGGTGTAACGTATTATAAAACAGAATGTAATAATTTATGTCATTATATCGATATACAGTATATATATATATATATAACATACTTAGCTTGTGGCTTAGATGAACATATCATGATATCTGCAAATCTGATCCATAGAAAGTATATTGGTCGTTTCATGATCTTTATCATTTATATCATGTAGATCCAGTTTTTGTCCCATGATCTTTATTATGGATTTTACATGTTTAAGCTGATTTTTCAATTTAGAGAATAATAAAAATAATAAATGATTTTTCATTGAGAACCCTAAATTCACTACCGAAATCCGGGTCTTTGCCGAGTGTTAAATACTTTGCAGAGTGTTTTCTTTAAACACATGGCAAAAAAAAAACTCGGCAAAGAGGCTTCTTTGCCGAGTGTTTTTTTGAAACTCGGCAAGAAGTCTTTGCCGAGTGTTTTTTTGACACTCGCTAAAGACGTTCTTTGCCGAGTGTAAAAAAAACACTCGGCAAAAAAAATTTTAAATCAAATTTTGAAGCCTTAAATGAATTCAAATTAAAAAGTTTTCAACTACAAAGTTGTATAACTTTTCAAGATCTACAACATTTATTTTGATCATTTTTCCATTTGATAAAGTCAAAATAAATTTGTTCACAAATTTTACATATCTCTATTATAGATTATGAAACTATAAGAGAGAGATATAAGATTCATGAAAAATATTAGAATCATTATATCAGATGAACAAATAACAAAACAAATAAAATAAACTCTATAAGTTATGAAATTTTGTATTTGCTAACTTTTTCATTTGAGTTCATCTTGTCATGCAAAACTGCGTCTTTAATTGAAAATTTTAAAATTTGAATTTTTCAAACGACCTCGGATGGAAAAACTCCCGAAATAAACTTTGTAGATCTCAAAAATTTATGAAACTTTGTAGTTGACAACCTTTTGTTTTGGAATCATTTTGTTATGCAAAAACTACGTTTGAATTTCTCAAATTTTAAATTCAAATTTTGTAAACGACCTCGGATGAAGAAACTCTCTAAGTAAAAATTGTAGATCCTGAAAAGTTATAAAACTTTGTAGTTGACAACTTTTTGATTTGAAATTGTCTAAAACCTCAAATACTTAATTTACACGTGATTTGGAATAATATATGAGAAATCGAAATGCAATATTGACACAAGTGATAGTGTGGTGCAGTGGTTAAGGAGTTAGACACACGAGAGAGAGGTCTCGGGTTGCGAATCCCACTAGCCACAATGTTGCAAAGACTTATTAAACTTGAGCAGCAGATGGAGTTAAGTGGGCGCAGACCCCTTGCGAAAAAAATTCCACACCCCACCCTCCCTTTCCTATTTTTCTGACTTTTTGGATTTTTTTTATTTCTATCTTTGTCGAGTGTCAGCACTTGACAAAAGCTTTTACCGAGTGCCCGATAAATGATACTCGGCAAAGACGGCTTTGCTGATAGTTTTTTATTGAAAGCCGTTTGCCGAATGTGGCATTCACTCGGCAAAGCCAAGAAGTCCGATAGCGATTATTTTTAAAGGAACATTAGTATTGACGTGTGTGTGCCAGATGTTTGCCTGGCGAGCCGTTTTGTGGGATATGTAGCATAGGAGACATCATATATTAGCATAAAATAAAATAAAATAATAGTGCTTATTGATGATGAATTAATTCATGAAAAATGATGTCAGACGGTGGCTTGGGGGAGGCATCCATATATACGTATTTGGAAACTAAACTAATCACGTACAGTGGTTTTGGAATTAAACTGGTGAACTCGTACATGATTTTTTTTAAAAAAAATAACGGCAAGGTGGCTAGCACGCCTAAGCCCGTGCTTTGTGGACTCTGCTTCCGTTTCCTTGGTAGGTGCAATGCACCCGATGTGGACTCTCCAGGACTCCAGGAGGGGTGATCATGCGCGGGCGATGGTCGCGAGCGGTGCGATACGACGATACGCGATATATATATAGAAGAAGATATAAAGAAAGTTATATATGAAAATATTTTTTTTAGAGGTGTTTGAAACTGTTCTGCTCCACACTCTATTTTTTTTTGCCAAACGGTTTCAGCTCCACACACTCTGTTAGAGAAAAAAGATGGAGTTGTGAGAGCATCTAAATAGGTACTCCACAAACTCTATTTTTTTGTGGAGCTGCTCCACAGTGGAGTTTATGGAGCAGAGTTGGTGGAGCAGTCCCAAACACCCCTTAGTCTATACTCCCTCTATCCTAGTATATAACGCGTGACTACTTTTTGCTCATATCCCATAATATAAGACATGGTCTCTCATAAATATAAATGCAGTACTACTAGTGTTGTGAGAGAGAATTAAATACGTTCTTGATCTTTGAACCAGAGGTGATTACACCTTATATACTGGATGGACAGAGAGAGTATATTTATACAAACTTTATGAGCATTCGAGTGTCTCATGATACTTTCATAGAGTTGCTAGCTTTACCTTTAATTACAACCAACACTAATAATATTTGTGTCTAATATGACTTCTTTTTATATACTACCAAAATGGTAGAGTTCTCCTAATGTTTTTAAGTAGTAATAAAATGCTACCACTAATCATAGGAATCCTCACTAGTATGTATTTAGTAGAAAAAATTCATACTAAACGTTGAAGACCAAAACATTAATTAAGGGCTAGTTTGGATTAACCATTCCCCTTGTGGATTAGAATGAATTAAGGGGGAATTAGTTGATTAATTCAAAAGAGCTCTAGGAAAACCTCATACCACTAGAAGAAGTTGCAGAATTGTAATACAGATAAGGTTGCATTTATAGTTCATCAGGACGTCGGACAAATATAATGATGATTGATTGAGTTTATGCACTTGAACTAGTCTTGTACGAACTGCATTTGTCTATTTATCATCCCTATGCCTATACGTATGCTTAAGTATTGTGGGACCATGCTCAGAGGGACCTGGTAGCAAGAAATATGTCACCACTATCTGATTGGTTCTAGAGATTGACATATGGTACAAAATAGACAAAATCATCCTCAAGTCAACTCAATTATACCCCTTTTTCTATCATCGCGCTGTTTGGCGAGGAGTATTTTAACGTCCAAACATGATTACATATTCCAGGTGACATCATTGTTTCCATGTGACAGATCAATTGAAGTAACCTTATCGTTGACAACTAAAATTCTCCAAAGTGCATAATAAACTCCACCATCATGTTTCTATCATCAAGCCAGCTCGAAAGTATATTTGGATTATCGTATTTAGAGCTCGGGCGAAGAGAATAGCTTTTCCGGGGCTGATCCAGCTAGAATCGGCTTAGCTGACTCCCAAGTTGGCTAAGCCGATTTTCCCAACTTTCTCAAATGCAAAAACATATATTAATCACTTCGTTTAGAGTGCAGATGAATTAAACGTAGTAGAAGTTGGCTTAGCATACTTTAGTACTCTCAGATTGCATTTAAATCGTGTTTTGACATGTTTTGTAAGAGTTTTCGACCACTTATAGGATAACGCCACCCCCACCTTATTCAACCCTTTAATTGGGAACGGTGGGCTGCCAAGGGAGCTAGGCCACGTCTCCCAAAATTTCTTTGGCTGTTTGATTCCACGATCAACGCTCTAGAATCAGCCCCCCCCACTCCGGATATATACAGTGCACGGTAAAAAATATCTTCCCCCCTTCTCTTCCCTTCCCCTCCCTCTCTCTTCCTCCCGACCTCTCCAGAAGCCCGACCTCAGAACCCCGACCTCAGAATGCGTCTTCTTCGTCGGTCTCCATCGGTCCCTCCGCTCCTCTCGCCGCCACCTCGGAGCGCCGCGCCGTGCCTCCCCACCCTCCCCTTCCTTTCCCTCTCCTTCTCTCACGATGCGACGGCTCACTGGGCAGCTCCCGAGTGTGGCCGGATTCTGACGAGGCGATGCACTGGATGGCCACCGGCATGGGCAGCGCGACGCGCAGGCGCGGGCTCCCCCGGAGCGGTGCGTCGACGTGGACGGCCGGCAAATGCCGCGGCAGCGTCGCCGACCTAGGGTTTCGTCCTCAGGTCATCCCTCATCCTCCCCTCTCTCCTGCGGCTCAAAAGCCTAGCCACCAGGTACGGATGACTATGGCTACTTCTCCTTCCCTATTTGTGCTTGAACTTTAGTGTTTAATTTTCTACAGTCAAAGATTTATTCCTTCTAATTTGTAATCTTGTACGCGTGCAGTTGCAGTAGATTTGCCTACTGATTTTCAGATATTTTTTGTACAGTTTATTATCTTGTTTACTCCCATATAAATCTGAACCTTGGTTCTAAATGTTTCATGATAAGCAATCAATTGAACTTTAGTGTTTAGTTAGATTTATCTCTTTAGATTTGTTACCTGGTGAACATGCATTTGTGGTAGATTTGTCTAATGATTATGATTTCCTTTTTGTCTCCAAAGATTATTGCCTCATTTGTGGTAGATTTGTCTGATGATTAGGGCTGCCCAGGGAGCTAGGCCATGTCTCCCAAAATTTCCTTGGTCGTTTGATTCCACGATCAACGCTCTAGAATCAGCCCCCCACCCCGGATATATACAGTGCATGGTAAAAAATATCTTCTCCCGTCTCTTCCCTTCCCCTCCCTCTCTCTTCCTCCCGACCTCTCCAGAAGCCCGACCTCAGAACCCCGACCTCAGAACATGTCTTCTTCGTCGGTCTCCATCGGTCCCTCTGCTCCTCTCGCCGCCACCTCGGAGCGCCGCGCCGTGCCTCCCCACCCTCCCCTTCCTTTCCCTCTCCCTCTCCCTCTCCTTCTCTCACGACGCGACGGCTCACTGGGCAGGCCCGAGTGTGGCCGGCTTCCGACGAGGCGATGCACTAGATGGCCACCGGCATGGGCAGCGCGACGCGCAGGCGCGGGCTCCCCCGGAGCGGTGCGTCGACGTGGACGGCCGGCAAATGCCGCGGCAGCGTCGCCGACCTAGGGTTTCGTCCTCAGGTCATCCCTCATCCTCCCCTCTCTCTTGCGGCTCAAAAGCCTAGCCACCAGGTACGGATGACTATGGCTACTTCTCCTTCCCTATTTGTGCTTGAACTTTAGTGTTTAATTTTCTACAGTCAAAGATTTATTCCTTCTAATTTGTAATCTTGTACGCGAGCAGTTGCAGTAGATTTGCCTACTGATTTTTAAATATTTTTTGTACAGTTTATTATCTTGTTTACTCCCATATAAATCTGAACCTTGGTTCTAAATGTTTCATGATAAGCAATCAATTGAACTTTAGTGTTTAGTCAGATTTATCTCTTTAGATTTGTTACCTGGTGAACGTGCATTTGTGGTAGATTTGTCTAATGATTATGATTTTCTTTTTGTCTCCAAAGATTATTGCCTTATTTGTGGTAGATTTGTCTGATGATTATGATTTCCTTTTTGTCTCCAAAGATTATTGCCTTGTTTATTTTGCCCTGATTTGAACCTTGTTTTTCTAAATGTTTCATGCTAAGCAAACAACACCGTCGACGATCGCAAGGCCAGCTGGATCAGCATCTCAGGGAAAAAACACATGATAAACTCCTCCGTGCTGACCACGTAGCAAACCTGGAAGCTCAGTCTGAAGCTACGCCAGAACGCTCGCGCTTACTGACTATCTTTAGATTTTTTTTTGTCGAGATTAACTAATGAGTCGCTAACATGAGATTAACTAATTGTTCCGATATTTTTTTCTGCCCAGAGTACCTTACGTTAGTGACTCATTGTCTACTCAGTTTTCTTGCAGTAAGGTATTGTGATGTCCCCCTTTCTTTTTTTTCTTTGGTCACTTTGTCTATTTGCTTGTTTTTTCCTTTCGATCTTCATCTCAGCTTTTGTTTTGCCTGGAACTGTTGATCAATGATAACAGTTGCCTTCATTTGGCTTATACTCTACCACATTGGATGTTTGTGATATTGCCTAGCATAAGTTTAAGATAGCTCCCAATTGACTTTCGCTCCTGTTCCTCAATTAAACTATGCTAAATAGACCTGCATTGTTAATCATGGTATATGTAGTGGGTTTAATTATTTGTCATCCCAGTTTACTCTTCAGGAGCACTTACCTGCAGTTGGCTTGTAGCCTATAATGGAATGGAGGCATGGATTAGTCCTATGACCGTATTAATTCACTAGTAGGAATGTGTTCATCAATGACGATTCTCTAGTGACGATTATATTTTCGTCACAGGAAGAGAGCATTCCATGACGAAATAGTACAGGTTCGTCATTAGTCATAAGTGACGGTACTTTGGCACACAGAATTATGACAAAACCGAAATAATCATCATAGAATAGGAAAACATAATCGTCATTGATTGTTTGGGCGTACCCTATCGAAAACATGGCGGGTCCCACAGTCATGACATGGCGTTCGGGTCCCATGGGTGGGTCCCATAATCATTAGGTGGGCCATGGTACCACACAGGGGGGTCCCACAGTCATGACATGGCGACATGGTCCCACCAGTGGGTCCCAACGTCGCCGGCTTGGCACCATGGTCCCACCAGTGGGTCCCGACGTCCAAACGTGGCCCCTTGGTCCCCAACCCCCGTTGACGTGGTGACTGGATCCCACCAGTGGTCCTGACGTGGTGGCATGGTCCCACCTGTGGGATCCACGTCGGTCACGTGGCCATGCGGCCGATTCTTCTTCCTTCTTTTATTTGGCAAAAAAATCGGGCCGATTCTTCTTCCTTCTTTTATTTGGCAAAAAAAATGCTCCTACGGAGCTTCAAACCCGCAACCTCCCACTGGAGTCACAGGCATGCTACCGCTAGACCAAGAGCTGGTTCATGCTTTGGCCTTGTATATTTTTTATTTGTTGATGTGACTGAACTTCACATCGATGCGGGTCCCAAGTGGAGACGTGGCGGGCGATGCGGTCCCACGTGTAGGGCAGACACCAAGGACAGGCGTAGACGTTTCTCACATTAATTTTGGCTTGGCCAAAAAATAATGCTCCCGAGGAGCTTCGAACTCACGACCAGCCGGTATACACGCCCGCGTCTTACCACTGCAGAGTTCAATCTTTTGTGTTTGTATGACACATGTTTTTTTATTTGAACCTATATTGTTTAATATCTCTCCAACCGGCTTCATGGGTCCTATACCCATGCTGATCCGTCGCCCGTGTCGCAAAAGCAGACGCGACGTGCACGACTTGAACCCTTGCGAGGGCGTGCGTGGACTCCGCGGCTATGAGGAGATCGACGGCGTGCGGTCTCTAGCCTCAGGTGATCGACGCCGTGGTGGATCCCCAGTGCTCGGGTGATCGACGCTGTGCGACCCCAGGGCTCGGCTCAGGCTTGAGTGATCGACGCCGTGCGTCCCCAGGGCTTGGCTCAGGTGATTGACATCCGGCAACCACGGCAAGGAAAGCCTTGCGACCTGGCGGCTAGGCACGGCAACGGAAAACATCGCGAGGAAGACTGTCTCCTGCCGTGACACCCTACCTTGGTGGCACTCGCACACGAGTCAGCTTGGTCGACGCTGTGCGGTAGAGCTGCGCATCAAGGCGAGCAGAGCTGCGCGTGGCGCGCGAGCGGTGGATCGCCGTGTACAAGGTTTATTCAAAAGAATATTTTAAAATTTATGAATTGTCAATAAATTTAGATGCTCATAAATTGCTCTTTTAGCTCCGATTTGATCCATTTAAATTTTGTTAAATTCGTCTTGTTGAGCTGTACATAGTAGTACCATTATTCATTAGGATAAGGATTTGTTTCGCAGTTATATTTAATTAATTTTAATTGTAGCAGGGGCATAGTAAATTTTTTTTTGTACATATCAGCACGTGTTAGTTTATTGTTATGAATATTGTTGAATGAACTTTAATTTGTTTGTTTAAAATTTTGTACATATATGCATTTGTTTAATTTGGAAATTGTTAATATGATTTTATTTCGAATTTGTTGACTAAGTACAACATTTATTCTAGTGTCGAAACAGATGGATAGAAGCTGGATTTATGGGACACAATTTACAACTGCATATACGAAAGGAGTTGAAGAGTTTATGAAATTTGTTAGGGAAAGATACCCCGAAGATAGCCATATACTTTGTCCATGCCGCAAATGTCTTAATCATATTATGCGTCCTCAGGATGATGTAAGTGACCATATCTACATTTTTGGAATGTCAGCTACATACACCAGGTGGATTGAGCACGGGGAGTCGGCAGATGCTGTAGTAGTTGATACTGTGGATCACGAGGTTGGAGGGAGTGATCATGACTTTGGGATACATGTGGATGTGCTTGATGATGAGTATGATGAGGATCACGGAGTACCGGAGTTGATAGGGGATCTGTATGCAGCAGCAGAGGCTGATGGGGAACAACCAAGGTTTGCAAGAGTCCTTGAAGATGCGAAGAAGTCACTTAGCCCAGGATCTAGCCATTCAAAGTTCTCTTTTCTGGTGAGGATGTTGTATATCAAGTCTCGTTATCGAATCAGTAATACAACATTTTCCACAATGATGAAGCTGTTGTCATCTGGATTTCCTCAGAGTGAGTTGCCAAAATCATATGAAGAGTCGAAGAAATATCTTGGAGAGCTGGGGCTTGCATTCAAAAACATCCATGTGTGCAAGAACAATTGTGTATTGTTTTGGAAGAAATATGAAAAAGAAAATGTGTGCCCGGTATGCAAGACGTCTAGATGGGAGGATGAAACAGGGAGCAGACGGGTTCCACACAAGGTATTAAGGTATTTTCCTCTTTTACTAAGGTTGAAAAGAATTTTTGCTTCAAAGCAAACTTCTGAGGAAACACAGTGGCACAAGAAAATGAGGAAGCCAGTCGACAATGTGATGAGCCATCCAGCTGATGGGGAAGCATGGAAGGACTTTGACAGGAAATTTCCTGATTTTGCACGAGACCCGAGGAACTTGAGGCTTGCCTTAGCTACTGATGGATTCAATTCATTTGGCAACATGAGTACCCAGTACAGTATGTGGTCAGTGCTTTTGACTCCACTCAATCTCCCACCATGGGAATGTGTGAATCCAGCAAACTGCTTTATGTCTTTACTCATTCCAGGTCCAAAATCTCCAGGAAAGGATTTTGATTTGTTCCTTGAGCCCCTTATTAAAGAACTGCTCGAACTATGGAAGGGTGTCAGTACCTTCGATGCATCTAGTGGTCGGAAGTTTGACCTTCGTGCTGCTGTGTTGAGGTGTATACATGATTATCCAGCGTTAAGCACATTATCAGGGCGAACAACAAAAGGGTATTATGCATATATTCATTGCGACAAGGATCCATTATCTCGGGCTATAAGGAATAAGCTATGTTACATTGGATCCATTATCACATCGAGACACATGCATGGAGAAGAAACTTGGCTTTCGATGGTAAGCGTGAAAATAAAGATCAGCCAGGCAAGTTCAGTTTGGAGGAGGTCATAGAGGAGCTAGAGAAGGTGAAATATGTTAGACCAGGAAAACATCCTGAACTTTCTGGGAATAAAAGGAAGCGCAATGAGGGTCCAAGGATTTATAGCCGCAAAGCTGGGTTGTGGAGATTGCCATATTGGAAAGATTTGAAGCTTCCACATAATCTCGATGTGATGCACATTGAGAAAAACATATGTGAAAACATTCTTGGCACATTGCTCAATGTACAGGATAAGACGAAGGACACAACCAATGCTAGGCTAGATTTGCATGATATGGGCATAAGACCTGAATTGCACTTAAAGCAGCATGAAAACTCAGTCACTGCTCCACGTGCTCCATATGTGTTGGGAAAGCATCAAAGAATTGAGTTTTGCAAGTTTCTCAAAGGTATCAAGTTCCCTGATGGATATGCAGCTAACCTAGCAAGATACATAAGTGAAGATGGTTCGAAGTTGCAGGGAAAGCTAAAAACACATTCTTGCCATATACTTCTGCAAAGAATCATACCTGCTGGCCTAAGAGGATTGGTGAGAAAAGATGTATATGAAGCAATTGCGGAGCTTGGTACCTTCTTTAGGGAACTATGTAGTAGAAATCTACGGATAGATGTTGTGAAACGGCTGAAAGAAGAAATTCCATTGATCCTATGCAAGCTTGAGAAAATCTTTCCACCTGCCTTTTTTGATGTCATGGTGCACTTGGCTGTCCATCTTCCTGACGAGGCACTTCTTAGAGGACCCGTTCAGTATGGATGGATGTACCCAATAGAAAGGCGGCTAGGCACTTTGAAGAATTTTGTAAGGAACAGGGCTAGGCCAGAAGGATCAATTGCTGAGGCATATATGGCAAGTGACACCTTGATTTTTTGTTCTAGGTACATGGAGTATATTGATAATAGATGTAATCATGATGATGATAGTGGTGGAGAGATGCCATTGGCTGATGGCATATCTATTTTTAACCATGGTGTTACTCTTGTTGGATCTAATAGGATTCAATACATTGATGATGTTGTCCTCAATAAGTTAGTTTGGTATGTGCTAAATAATTGTGATGAAGTGGAGGAATATTTGGAGTAAGTATATCGTTTATGTTTTAGATTTAGTTTATTTATAAATTTTCAAATTATTATTATGACTAAGCTTTGCCCTATAGCTTGTATAGGGAGGAGCTACTGCTACAAGGTGCACATGATGTTGATAGAATGGTTGAACAAGGATTTGCAAAGTGGTTTAGGTGCCATGTAAGTCAGTACACATTGTGTTAATAGTTTCAGTAATGCATTAGTCTGCAAATGTAATTATTGAACTGCTTTTGTTGCATTAGATTGAGAACAAACGCAAGGAGAATCCAGAATCGGTTAGCGAAGGACTGTGGGCACTATCATGTGGCCCAGATCTGCGAGTTCAGAGTTGTGCAGCTTGCAAGGTTAATGGAGTGCGGTACAACACTGTGGATCTGCGAAGTTTCTACAGACACAAAATAGTGGTGTAATGACTGAAGGTTCACATAATGGGAATGAATTAGATTTTTATGTTGTCCTCAAAGAGGTACTTGAGTTGGAATATAACTCAAATCTTCAAGTTCGTCGGACGGTGGTTATATTTCGATGTGATTGGTTCAACCAAGACAGCAAGACGAGAGGCCTTCGAGATTACGTACATTTCAAATCCATCAATGTGCAGTCATTATGGTACAAGACTGATCCTTTCATCTTGTCAACTCAAGCTAAAAATATTTTTTATCTGCAAGACACATCTTTAGGTAAAGACTGGCGAGTTGTGCAGAAATTTGAACATAGAAATATTTATGATGTGGCTGAAAAAGATGAGGGCAGTCATGAAGTGCATCAAGATGATTATTATTCTGATACTGAGCATGTAGTGGAAGCAGGTGATCATAATGAGGATAGGGTCAATATTCAAGGTGGAGAAGCCACTATAATTGAAGGAAATTTAGAAGAGCTTATAAGAAGCAAGAAGCAACCTATTATTCGGGAAGATAGTGATGATGAGAAGGATGATGAGACAATACTGCAGTACAGTAGTGATGGGGGCGATGATAACAATGATGATATGTACGACGACGAAGATGATGATTTGTAGTACTTCTATGTTATTTTTATCCTAAGTTGTACCTATCTGCACTACTATGTTTTTTTATCCTAAGTGCTTCCTATGCTTTAATTGGGAACCTGTCATGCAGAACTCTGACAATATTTTTTCTTTAAGTATTTCATGACTCTGTGAATTCATACCACATGATCTGCATATAATATGTTTTCATCAGATATTAGGACTGCAATTACAGATGTCACATAGTAGAATTTCCCAGGAATGACCTAGAGCATACAGTGAGTCGGTGACATAGTAGAATTTTGCATCATAGGATTTGACTGGAGAATATTTAACATCACAGCATCCATTAGATACAAAGCATATTACTTCAGATATTCATATACTGCAGTTCATCTAGTGTATGACCACATGATATGCATATAATCAGTTTTCGACAAAATTTAGGACTGCTAACATGACCAGTCCTACTTCCAAAAGCTATCCATGTCGTACATCCAACATACTTGCATGTCCTACTTCTTCTTTTTCAGTTCCTTGACCTGACACTTCAGCTGGTAGATGATCTGCTCCAATTTCTAAAGTTTCCTGCTGTACTTGGTGTCTAGCTCCTTCAGCTTCACACAACAAGCGCAAGTCTGCACACAGAATGAAGGTCTAATAAAAAACATAGCAGCTGTATGTTATTGATTTAAGAAACATAGCTACCTCAAAATATATACTGCTCCAATTGGCAGTTCTTTCATTCATGCATGCTATACACAGTATGTCAGTATCAGTTTAAGGAATCAGGATCCATGCGTCTGGAGTAAAACAATGGCAAGGAACTCTACAGGTTTTAATTACACTTGCCCTGTGCTCCAGTGTTTTTAGTTCTGGCAGAGATCACTGCTATCATCTTTGTCATAGTTAAAGCTGAAGCAAACACCATACACCACACAAAAGTAATGACTACACAAAAGAGTCAAATGATAGCTTGGAAAAAAAATATTCTCACCACAGAGTCATGATCGTCTTTCTCATCACAGGTGGAGTCGTCGGAGGACGAGGAGCTGCTATCGACTTAGATAGGTGCAAGTCGATGCACCACCGATGAGGATGGGGTCCCGGCCTGTATGGCGGCCCAGCGAGTACGCGGTACTGCTGAGGCAGGGGTACGGGGCTGTACAGCGCCCCGGAGATGACTCGGCACCGCCGACGACGAGGGCAAGGTGAACTTACCCTTCGCATCCCGCAACTGGCGGCGCGCACGCTCCGACTACGACGGATTGGTCTTACCTGGCGCCATTTTCCCTTAGGTGCCAACAACTAAATATAAAGAAAAAAATTAGAGAAGTAACCGCTGCCATAGGTCCATACTGTAAATAGGTACCTACTCCATTAATTAAATTTTACTATTTTTCTTTCTTAAGTTAATTGTTTCCACAAAATAAAAAAACAAAGTACTCAAAAGTACTAGCAGTACTTTCCAACCACCAAAGCAGGTCTCATAGTGTATTTGTCTGTTTGGGTTCTGGGTAAAAGTACTTGTTCTAATGCCCCCGTGTATCAACATCGTATCAGCACGCCAGTTGATCAAGAGCTCCGAGCCTAGGCATGAGGGATTCTGAATGCAGCTCAGATGCTTGTGAGCTATGTTCACTACCCAGAAGAATAGGAGCTTAGTGTCTAATATGGCAGCTACTCTAAATGTGGTGCACAATCATAGCCTGGTGACCCAGGGCCAAATGCTAAGAAAACTTTTCATGCCTAGCCAAGACTCCTATGTGCAGGGATTATGTAGTTGGAATTATTGTAGCAATTAGCAACCAAAGAACTTGAAAATTGGACCAAGGAACGGTTCATGAGATTCTGAAATGTTCTCCACTAACCCCAGAGATGAATCACAGAGACTAATTTATATACTTTGCCTACTTCCCAATAAATTACATACCCCCCCACCCCCACCCCCA
The DNA here is from genome assembly GCF_000003195.3 of Sorghum bicolor. NCBI lineage: Eukaryota > Viridiplantae > Streptophyta > Magnoliopsida > Poales > Poaceae > Sorghum > Sorghum bicolor. Next base: position 10,651,380 of record NC_012873.2, on the reverse strand, counting down.
CCCCCACCCGCAGGAACAAATTGCAAGGCCTCATAGCACATCTGTACTGATTGAAAATCACAGAAATGAACCTAGCATCAGCAATCCATCTACAAATCATCTAAGCCTAACTCCTCCACGATTCCCCTTCATCCAAAAATGCAATATTGAAACTAACCCTAAAAAGCAAAGAGAGGGAGAACGTGGTGGAGAATGAACCTGAGAACCACGTGAGGATGGGGGTCGCCGGAGCACGTGAGGTTGGGGGTCGCCGGAGCACGTGAGGTTTGGGGTCGCCGGTGCACGTGAGGTTGGGGGTCGCCGGAGCACGCAGTCCGGCGTCGCGAGGGTGAACTAGAGCGGCACGCTCTTGTCTTGGATGGGGTCAACAGTAGGGGCGCGACAATGAGTGGGGAAGGGATCGGCTGTATATTTCAAGCAAATAATGTTGCAAAAAACCTGATGCTTATATAACGTATAAGTAACTTGCCGGTCGAGATCTAACATAAACACTTGACTATCCCAATGGTAAGGCATTTCGAACCCAATGGGAGCAAAATTTTTTTATTCTTTTCCCTATATTTTTGTTTTAAATACTTTTCCATTTCCCTATAATGTTTTTCACTGATTTTCAAACATCTTATTTCACTTTTAGCAATTATTGTATTTAATTGTTGAATGACTACATGATAAAAGGTTTAAGCTACCTTGTGACTAAATTTAGAGTTGTTCATGCTTGAACAAATATTTATAGTACCACCTTGTCAAAATCGTTTGGATTTCTAACCAAGTTTGACTATTATTGTAATTTTTGTTGGATTATTGAAGGAATAATGTTTAAATACCCAAAGGTAGCAAAAATATTGTAAAAACTTGCTTGGACACCTCACTTTGTTGTATAATGTTGACAAAAAAATTTTCAACTAATTGTAACAAATGTTCATCTTTTGGTGTACAAACTTGAATGGACACGTCAATCTTATCTTATACTCATATAAAGCAAAACCCCACTACTTATTTCTCTCGGCATGCAACGTATCCAACTAGGCAATCCACTATCACACATAATTAAATTCCACTAGCTCATGACAAATAACTATACTAATAGATATTAAATCTAATAATAAAATTGGAAATAAATTAATAAAATAATTACGCTATATTATAGCAATAACAGATGTGATAAAGAAATTAACATACAAAATTTACAAAAATAGAAATCACAAAAAATATGCAAAACCAAAAAAACTTGCTACCACGGGGTTCGAACCCGGTAGCTTAGGTTTACACTCAAAGGGCCATACCATTGCTCTAGTCAAGAAGGTGTGTTGTTTGTTGACCGCTAATTTAGTTAGAGGTAACATGATTCCCCATCACCTGAAATGAGGATGCAGCAACCTCTCCAGCTGCGCCAGAAAATTTCGCTCGTCAAAAAAATTCCGCCAAAACCTCGGATTTATTTTCTTCTTTTCCCCCACTCCCTCACTCATCCTCGTCAACTCAGTTCACCTCTTCTCCCCATTTCTACCCTAGCCGCCACTGTTTCGTCGCCCTCCTCAAAGGCTGCATCACGCCCTGCTTCGTCGCCCTCCTCAAAGGCTGCATCCCCCTCCCTCTACTCGCCCCATGCACCTGTCTCGCCCCATCCAGCTCGTCATCGCCCCAACCTAAACCTAAGCACCGGCAGATTGAGGGTCGGCGCTGCCGTGGATCCAGCTCGTCACCGCACCTGGACTGCTTCCCCTCTGACGTCCAACGCCGACGAGCATCTGGTCTTCATCCACAAGTTTGCCTGACCCGGAATGGTGGCAACAAGGGGTCAAGGTAGGAATAGATCTGCACAACAAGAACAAGGTTAGCACAGATCCTCTGTATTTTACGAATTATAGTTTGCTTGGTCCATTCTCAGTTCAACGACATGAATTGTTTATCTATGACTAGGGTTGTGTCAAACATGAGTTCTTTTTAGGTTTATGCCAGACCCGCAATTGATGTTCGACCTGCAATAGAAAATTCTAGAATTCCTACCATGTTTGAATCAATTTGTGCCATCTCTAGCCTCTGAAAGTAATTATAGAATCATATGCATTTCTGCAGCTTCATTCTTGCATGCCTAACCAATTCATCATTGTTAATATCTCCCTGCACCCTAGGCTATGATTAATAGGCTATACGTCTGCCATGTTTGTTTTCCAGAAAGCTGTTCATGCTATTAAATAAATGGCAATGTGTCAACACAATGTTCATTTTTTATGACATATGTACTCAGTGTATCTAGTACTCAGTTCATTTTTTATGCTTTGTCAGGTTTTAGGTTGAAATGAGCTAATGTTGTTGTAGACTACTTTCTGCTCCTAGAATTCTAGCTGATAGATAACACTGATGAGTAAAGAATGTCTGCATGGATTAGTTTTGTCCTACAATCAAGTATGGATTAGCTGTTAGGCCCAGCCATTACATGGAATAGCTGATAGATAATAGAATGGTAGATTTCTGACTTCCAATCCAGTATGCTGGATTAGTTTTGCCCTACAATTGAATTGGTAGGCTAACTGTGTAGTTCTGGATACATAGAGCATGTGCATGTCTGTTGCTTAATCTGGGAATTACATTATATTGTTCTTTCTAGGTTTTCCTAAATAGGTAAGTTTCCAAGCTAAGTTTCATACAACTTGTCATCTTTCTTGAGTTATTCCTGTGAAAAGATGCATCACGGGACTCTTGTAAAACTGTCTTTTCAACAGGTATTAACTTAGTATTACTACCACACTAGTACTAGTCTAGTGGCTGTTCCTACTACTAGGACTACTTTAACTTCTGTTTTTTCCTCTCTTATCTATTCTCCTCCCTAGTCTACTTCTGCTGCAATTCTCTATGCCAGCCAACTCTTCCCTCTCTACTCTTCTACTACTATCCTCTCTGATATTCTACTACTATCCTCTCTTTTCTCCTCTCTACTCTTGTACTCATCTCTTCTACTAGTAGTTCTAGTTCTAAGTAATGCACAGAACTACTATCTCTATGAACTACTGGTGTCTCTTGGCTTCATATACAAATTTGTCTGGTCTCTTATCCCTAATCTCTTCAGCAGCCACTACTACTTCATATCTCTTATCTTTCTACCATGATTCTTAGTGCACTCTTTTTTATTCTCTAATACACAATTTGCTTCTTCTTGTAAGAACCTCAAAAAAATGAATATGAGAGAAGGCGGGATGCACAAGTGGCGGCTGTAGAAAAGAGAATGCAAGAACTGGGACTGAAAAAATTAGCCAAAGATTTAAATAACTCTCTACCTGAATCTTCAACAAAAAAGGGGAAAATCAGCAAACAAGAAATCAAGTAGTGAAGATTCGGATTCATCGGAGTATCTCCTTGACAGTTATGATCAAGGAGAGAGTGATGATGATGACACTGAATTTGATGATCAGCCACAACCCCTAGCAACCAAGGTAAATACTTGAAGTTAGTATTCCCTAAATTATTATTAGTGTTTCTCATGAGCTATTGTGTAGGTGATATGGCATGATCATGACAAAAATCTTTTTCTTACAAACTAATAATGCCCACTTGTCATATTTGTATAATATGAATACATTTCTCAGTTGTATGACAGTTGTTTTTTCCACAGTATCCTCCAAGGTTCACTCCTAGTCCTAGAGGCAGAGCTTCAAAGAGGAAGAAGGCAGGTGACAAGATGGCTCCAGGAGTAAGGGCTAGCAAGAGAGTTAGGGCATCTGAAGGATTAGAGGTGCAACCTTCTCAATCACAAAGAAGAACATTCAAAAGGCTTCATTTGTTAGCAACTCAAGGGCAGAGTGAAGAAGAAACACCACAAAGGTCTTGTACACCTGCAGAATCAGGTAATGCAACTACTGTTGAGGACACTACAGCTACAGAGGGAGACATTGGAGGTGCTGCTCAAGACACTACATGTGCTGATGAAAACAATGTACTTGGACATGATGACACTGAAGGCAAGTAAAAGTTTCATTGTCATTCAAATATGGCTTCTCTCTTGCAGACTTACATGAGACAAAATCATTTTTATTCAAATTCTGTTTTGTAGGTCCGGCAGAGCAAGCCCCAAGGAGGCCCACCCACCAAGGGAACACAGTTGGATAGGATGACCAAAGCTATGGGAAGGAGAATGCCCATAACTGTTGGAGAAGGCAAAAGAAGGCCTCATGAACCTGTTCAGGCCGCCAAGTTTGCATCTGAATCTGGTGTGATCATTAGAGATAAGATCCCAATCCTCCCTCATCAGAAGGAATACAAGAAAGATAATCAAAATTACAAGAACTTTGTGGGAAAGCTATCTGTAAGTGCTTTACTGTTTATATGGTTCAATTGCATGTCTGTTTATACTTCATTGACTAACTAATTATGCAATTGCTTGATGACTAGGGGCGTTTGGCCATCAACAAAGAGGACAAGGCAACTGAGGAAGCTTGCACAGATATTATGCGCTCTGGGGTGCGACAGTTGCGTTATCGCCTCAAGAAAAAATACTTCATTGGTGTACCTGCAGATCAGATTAGGACAACTTCTCTTGTTCCTTCCATGACAGATGAACAATGGAGGGCACTTGTTGCAAAGTGGATTGATCCAAAGAACATGTACCTTCTCATTTCAATGATCTTGTCATATATTGTTTGTCATTCAGTTTGGAAAGTACCTTATCATTTTAAACCTATTACCTCATCTATCATGTTCATCCTCTTGTAGGAGTCAAGTGAAAAGAACAAGCAGAATCGCAGTAAAGTCAAGTATCATCAGGCAACAGGTTCTCGCAGCTATGTGGCACACTTACATGCATATGTAAGTAAATAGAACTTGTACATATTTCAACTAAACAACTTGTTTTGAATTTGATCTAACATAATTTTGCTGTATTTCATTATCTACCAAACAGAAGCAGAAGACGAATAATGCAGAACCTAGCACAGAAGTAAATGAAGAACTTGATGCGGTGGAGGCCTTCAAGACCTGCCATACCAGCTCCAAACATGGTCAGACTGAACCTGTAAAAGAAGCAATTGTAAGTCCCAAAATCTTTAGGAAAATAAACAATTTGGTTGGTCATGTCGGACATGTTTTGCCTTACTGTAAATTACCTGCCCTTATGTGCATGTCACAATTAAGTGCTACTTCTTGTTGTGCATGTACTGCTACAAATTGTGGTTGATTAGACTTGACTTAGATGATAGTAAGAACCCACAAAACATATGCTCAAGTACAATCACCTACTATATTATAGCAATAACAGATAACAGATAGCAAGTTTGATTAACATTACAAACCTTTCTAAGTAGCTTGTCAATTCTGACTACTATGTTCTGCAGTAAACTTAAGTTTCAATAGTAATCTAGGGAACAGACACCCACCAAACTCAATAGTTTTCAGAACTGGTACATTTCCTTTTGCATCAGCATGGTCAGAGTCATTTCTTGTCAAATTAAGTTATATACCTACTTATTATTTATGTTTCCTATCTGCACACTTCTTTTAATAATTATGACCACACTATGAACTAAGGGAAAGCCATAGTTGTATCTAGAAAACAGACACCAAACTCTAAAGTTTTTAGAACTGCTACAGTTCCTTTTACATCAGCATAGTTGGATTTGTTTTCATCATATAACTTCCACTTGAGCATCCATCTTATTTTGTTAACCAACCTTACAAATGTAGCTCATATGCTGATTCCTAAGTACTTTACATTAGCAGCTGAGCTCCACGATGTCTTATGTTCATGAATAGTATTAATGCAACTATTTAACTTACAACTGTTGTTGTCCAACATATTATGTGGTTAAAGATCAACATAGCTTTCAATTTTGTCAAAACATCTGCTATAATATTTTCTCAAATTAATGCAATAAGAATCAACTAATTGTGGGTCATTGATGTTTCAGTCAAATATGGAAGCTTTGAGGGCACCTGTTGCTCAAGGAGAGCCAACATTTTCTAGTGTCGAAGTTGTGACCCAGGTGCTGTCCCAAAACAGCTCACACAACTTCCTCAAGAGTGTTGGCATCAAACAAGAGGCATCCACCAAATCTTCATCATCAAATGAAAGCGAACTGCGAAAACAGCTCACAGCTGAAGCTACGGCTGCTGTACAAGGTGAACTTGATGATCTCAAGAAGCGGAGTGAAGAAGCTGAGGAAAAGCTTGCAAGGACACAACAGGAGTTGGAGGAGTACAAGAAGATTACAGAGATAAACAACAAGGCAATAGAGGAGAACAATGCGCTGCTCAAGCGTATCTTGTCCCTCAATGGTGGTTCTTCGACATGAGCGTTGTTCTATGATGGCCATTTTGATTATGTTGTTTTGTGCTGCACTTAGCTAATGTTATTT